>NC_133399.1:43649072-43949072 GCF_047511655.1 Castor canadensis
GTGTTTGTGTACTCACCAGGTGAAAGCCTTCCTGTCCTCCAAAGTGTGGGGTCCAGATTGGGAGTAGTTTGGAAGAAGTCAGAAATGTCATGCCAGTTGAACCTTGAATGATCTGAGGAGGGAACGTGGAGGAGAAAAGCAATTCCCAGATCACAAGTTCTTGCCAGGAAACTGCCACACAAATGGCTGGAGACTGAAGGGAGAGGGGCCATAGAGGCAGTGCTTACGTGGTCTGACCAATCAGGACAGACTTGGTTGTGATGTCACAGTGGGATTCCAGCCACTGCAACATACACATTCCCGAGGCAGCTCCTGCCTGGCCTCTTGCTATGGTAGCGCAGCCAGCCAAGCATGGAGAAGCTGGAGGTAGGTGCCACTGTCTCGTGTGGAAGACTTCTCTTTTATTTGGGTCCTCGATATACGGGGCACACGTGGCCTGAGCACACGGGTGACCTGAGCATCCTAGGATCGGGTGATACCATTCCTCAGTAGAGATCTTCATAAACTTTTTTGGTTTTGGTGGAACTGTTGGGACTGGTAATACTGGCGTTGAAACTCAATGCTTTTCACTTGCAAAGCAGTTGCTCTACCCTTTTAGCAACACCTCCTGTCAAACTTCCATAAATCTTTAGATTAAAGAAGTACAGTGAACCCCGAAAAGAATAAACAGAGCCAAACCATCCAACACCAATCACTATATTGTTTAGGAATGGATCGGTATGTGATAAAAAACCCATAGTAATGTACCAGAAATTTGGGCTGTTTGCCCGTGACGTATACCTGCATTTCTCTCACCTCAGCAGGTAGAAACAGGAGGATCGCAGTTGAAACCAGCTCTTGCAAATATTTTCCACAAGCCTCTGTTGAAAATACTCAACGCACAGAAGGTGTGCTGGAGTGGTATGGTTTTTCTTTTTTGAAATATTGTTTATTGAGTACTGTTGTACTGGGTATATGTTGTTACATTTACAAAAGTTTTTTACACTATGTCATAGTTAAAATCATCCCTTCCATCATTTTCCTTTATTATCTCCCTCCCTATTCCTGGAATAGTTTCACAGGTCTCATGTTTCCATTTTCATACATGAGTACACAATATTTCCATCCTATTCACCCTCACAACCATTTACTAATAATCCTCCCTGCTCCCAATGTAACTAACCGCGAGACAAGACCAGGTTTACTTTCTTGTGTTGTGTTTTTTATTAGTTTATATGTTTGTGTTTGGTGGGACTGGGTCTGTTTTCTTCTTTTGAAAAAAAATGATATTTTTTTGTTTAAGATGGGTCTATAGGGAGTTTCACTGTGACATTTCCATGTACATACGTCTTATGATCCTAATTGTTTCATCCCTTCCTGTTGTCCTTTTTACTTTATTCCCCTTCCATTTTTGATGTATAGAAAATACATCAACCGACCGTATTCACATTCTTAACTTCGTTCTTTGAAATGTTCTCCCTCCCATTAGGGACTCCCCGTCAGATTGAGTTGTTTTTCATAGCACTCTTTGTATATTTATTGGGCCTATATTCTACATCTGAGAGAAAACATGCAGTGTTTGGTTTCAGAACCTGGCTAATTTCACTTAAGATAATCTCCATTGCCATCCATTTCTCTGCAAAGGATAAAATCTCATTCTTTATTGTGGCTGAATCAAATTCCATTGAAAATTCTTGTTTTTCTAATTTACAGATAAAAAGAAAGTTATGCAGTGACACAGATTATCAGGAAATTACCACATGGTTTCTGTTCCACTGGAATTTCAGATTCCACAAACTCAGGTGAGTTAAGGAGCATGTTTGATCAGAGATCTTTCTCTGTGAGATAAACAACTCCCATACCCCCGCTTCTAGCAGTGACTGAGTTGAGGACGAGTTCATGAGCCCTGGGTCCCTTAGCATGTATGTATCATTGAAGCATTGTTTGTCAGCACTCCAGCAAATGCACTGGTAGGATTTTTGCAGAGGCCATAGATGCTTTATTGCAGGGCAGATGTCAAGATGCCCCTGGGCTTTCAGTGTAAGCCCCTGAGTTTATGGAGGCCTCTTGGATGCCACCAGTAGTTAGCAGATGGGCCTGTCATCTTCCATGTGTTAGTTACCTATATGTGTGTAACAAATTCCTCCAACTTTTAGCATAGTAAACAAGAAAACATAATTCACTCATTTTCTGTGGGTCAGGCATTTGGGAAGTGCCCAGTTGAGCAAAAGTGACCCAAAATGTTAGTAGAATAGGAGAAGCCAAACTGACCTTATATGTCATTTAGACCAACCTTCTTATTTGATAGGGAAATGTATGCAGAGAGTTTGAATGATTACCTGTGCTGGTGCAGCTATTTTCAGAGGTGTTTGGAGCACAGGGCTCTGTTCCTCACATCTGCTGTTGGGTGATGTGAGTGTGATGTCAGTGCTATAATGTTTGTGTGGAGGTATGAGGTCATGAGAACTAACATGCATAGTCAGTCATTTGGGTGTTAGTTTGTGGGAAACCTGGCCGATTCAGTTTGGTTGTGTAACTTCTGTCTGTGAAGGTCAGTGAAATGAACACAATGATTAAAAACACTTTTTTCCATTCCTGAGTTTTAACAAACTTACTGTAGTGGGGGTACATTGTGACTTTTGCCAAAGTTCTTATAATATGCCATAGTTGAATTCATCCCTCCACATTCTCCTTTATTCTCTCTCACCGTATTCCTGGAATAGTTTCATCACGTCTCGTTTTTCCATTTTCATACATGAGTATATAATATTTATACCATATCCTACACCCTTTCCTTATATCCTCACCCCTCCCACAAGTAACAACTCCCTATACAGGACCTATTTTCCATTTCTGTTACCAAAAATCCCTTTTTGTGTTTATTTTGTTTTAGTGTGGGGAGCAGAACTGGGGCTTGAACTCAGGGACTCTACCTTGAGGCAGTTCACCAGCCGTTTTTTTGTGATAGGTGTTTCTGAGACAGGGTCTTGCAAACTATTTGCCCAGGCTGTGTTTGAACCAAGATCTTCCTTATCTCTCCCTTCTGAGTCACAGGGACTGCGGGTGTGAGCCACTGGTGACCCGCACGTTTTTGTTTGTTTAATTAAGATAGCTATTCGGGATGTTTCATTGTGACATTTGCTCATACATATATAGCTCTATGCATATATATATATATGTACACGTTATAACACAAATTGGGTCATTCCCTCTATTTTTTGCTTTTCTACTTTATTCTCCTTCTTATGGTAGTTTCAAAAGTTTTTAAAATTCTGCATTCCTCTACAGAAAGTACAACAACCATATTGACCTGGTTAACCTCCTCCTTTTACCCTCTCTCTCTCATAAATGAGCTCCCCTTAGACCTGTTGTTCATACTACTGCTTGTATGTGTGTCAGGTCTCTAGTGCATGTGTGAGAAAAAACATGTGGCCTTTGGTTTCCCCAACCTGACTAATTTAACTTAAGGTGATGTTCTCTAGTTCCATCCATTTTCCTGCAAACAACAAAATTTCATGCATATTTAAATAAAATTCCATTGTGTGTAAATGCCACAGTTTTGGATCCATGTATCAGTTGTGAGGCATCTTGGCTGTTTACATATGTTAGCTGTTGTGAGTAATGCTGCAGTAAACATGGATGTGCAGGTGTCTGTCTTGTTACCTGGCTTGCATTCATTCAGGTATATCCCTATGAATGATAATGCTGGATCACACAGCAATTCTACTTTGAGTTTCGAGAAGCCTCCATATTGTTTTCCACAGTTGTTGTACTAATTAGCATTCCCACTAACTGCATATGAGGGTTCCTTTTTTTTAGACATCCTTGAAAACATTAGTTGTTTGTATTCTTGATAGCCATTACAATGGGAGTGGTTTGGAATCTTGGTATGGTTTTCATTTTTGTTTTCTTTCTGACGAGCGATGGTGAGCATTTCTTTATGTAGTTGTAGGTCCTTTGGACTTCTGCCTTGGAACAAGCTCTGTTAAGTTCATTTGTGTATTTCTTCATTGGGTCACTGATTTTTACGGGAATTTAGTTTTTGAGTATATTCTCGGTATTGATTTCAGTCAGATGTATACCTGGCAAAGATTTCCCCATTCTGGAGCCTTGGTTTCTGCTTCTATTCCTCACCACGTCATCTCAAGGTGTGGTTCTAGTGGACTGGCAAGGGAGGAAAAGGTTCCATGGAGGCACAGCACAGACACCTGTTGATCTGATATAAATTCTTCTCTGGTCTGCAGAGTACATCAAAGCACAGGCAGTGAAGGTTGGAAGGAATTCACCTCATTCACCGGTGTTTCCAGGTGTTCATAAGTATGGGTTCTGCTGAAAGGTACTTTTTTTTGATGAAAGCCCAGAAATTGACTTCCACAAAGTAGTTAATATTCATGGGTCACATTCATTGTGTGGGTGTGTTTGTGTGTGGGGCCGCATGTGTGGTTGAAAATAGTTCCTGGATCATTGTCCGTGGATGCTGTGTTCCTAATAATGCCAGTCAGGAATGCTCCTTCGGAAGGCAGTAATTTTGGGTTTTTCTCTGTGTTGTTACTCCCTAGGTAAACTGTAATCAATTCACTGAGGAGGAAAGATTCAGGGATCCTTGAATATGTGCAGGGTATGTGAGGCTATCGTGATGCATATATGTATGTGCCTCGTTACCCTGCTAGAAGTGATTTGAGTTCAAGTGATGGCTTTGGACACTGACTCTCGATTAGCCTTTAGTTGTTCCTTGGCATAATGGTGGTAGTATGTCTTCCTTCCAAGGACAATGTTGGAACTGATGTCACTTCTTGGGTTTTTCTAAGTTTGATCCTTCCTAAAGTGCTTAAAGTGTCGCCTCAGTAGGGTAACGCCAGGATTTCAGCCTTTGCAGATAACATTCGACTTGCGTTGAATAGAGGCCAGGTTCCTGGGTGTCTGTGTCTACCTTTCTGTGTGCCTTTCTTGTGTGTATGTGTCTGTCTTTGTCTGTGTGCTTAATATTTCTCATTTGTTCATGTATTAATTTCTTTGCTATTTGTCATAAATTCTCATATTACCAATTGTTTCACACTCTTTGAGTGTATCCGCTGCTTAGGCATGCAGAAGTGTCTTTGAATCAAAATCTATCATTAACGTTGAGGAAATAGATGGAACGAACAAGGCTGGGTGATGTTCTATGACTTCTGGTCTTGCACAAAGTTGTAATTAACTCCATAGAATGTAAGAAATTCACATACAAGATAAATATTAGTATGTCACTCATTCTCTGTGTGTGAGTGTGTGTGGGATGTTTGTTGTTTAGTTTCCCAACACTGGTTGGTAGAATATAGGTTCCTTCCCCAAGTCACTTGAGGAACAGCCTTGTGTGGCACTGACTTTATGTCTTGGGTTCCATGAATGAAAGGTGAACTGTGATGTCCCTCAGAGAACCATTGCAGATTTGAATGTCCTTCCTGAGAGTTTCATGTTTATTCCATAGGTTGTGGTGTTCCTGAAATCTGCCATTCTTCCGAGAGGTGGTAAGCATTTCAGTCACTAGAGAACCCTAAGCATTCCTTGGCTATAGCGTGTGTGTGCCTGTGTACTTCTCAGATCAAAGTGAAGTAATTTCTGTGTCGTTAGGAAGTGAATTCTTGTGGTGACCTTGAGGCTCTTGGCAGCCAGTGTGTGCTTTTGCGTGTTTTGTTCAAGTGAGGAACACTGTAGGCTGGAAGACAGCCCCAGGTCCTCACTCTGTGATATTTTGGGTCAGTTAAGGGAATACCCTCCCAGATGATGGGAGATGTAGTTCTGAGAAGGAAGTTGCCTCATCCAAGGTTCAGGGAGTTTTCCTGGCTTATTTACCTTCAAAGGGCTTGAGGTGTTTGTGTACTCACCAGGTGAAAGCCTTCCTGTCCTCCAAAGTGTGGGGTCCAGATTGGGAGTAGTTTGGAAGAAGTCAGAAATGTCATGCCAGTTGAACCTTGAATGATCTGAGGAGGGAACGTGGAGGAGAAAAGCAATTCCCAGATCACAAGTTCTTGCCAGGAAACTGCCACACAAATGGCTGGAGACTGAAGGGAGAGGGGCCATAGAGGCAGTGCTTACGTGGTCTGACCAATCAGGACAGACTTGGTTGTGATGTCACAGTGGGATCCCAGCCACTGCAACATACACATTCCCGAGGCAGCTCCTGCCTGGCCTCTTGCTATGGTAGCGCAGCCAGCCAAGCATGGAGAAGCTGGAGGTAGGTGCCACTGTCTCGTGTGGAAGACTTCTCTTTTATTTGGGTCCTCGATATACGGGGCACACGTGGCCTGAGCACACGGGTGACCTGATCATCCTAGGATCGGGTGATACCATTCCTCAGTAGAGATCTTCATAAACTTTTTTGGTTTTGGTGGAACTGTTGGGACTGGTAATACTGGCGTTGAAACTCAATGCTTTACACTTGCAAAGCAGTTGCTCTACCCTTTTAGCAACACCTCCTGTCAAACTTCCATAAATCTTTAGATTAAAGAAGTACAGTGAACCCCGAAAAGAATAAACAGAGCCAAACCATCCAACACCAATCACTATATTGTTTAGGAATGGATCGGTATGTGATAAAAAACCCATAGTAATGTACCAGAAATTTGGGCTGTTTGCCCGTGACGTATACCTGCATTTCTCTCACCTCAGCAGGTAGAAACAGGAGGATCGCAGTTCAAACCAGCTCTTGCAAATATTTTCCACAAGCCTCTGTTGAAAATACTCAACGCACAGAAGGTGTGCTGGAGTGGTATGGTTTTTCTTTTTTGAAATATTGTTTATTGAGTACTGTTGTACTGGGTATATGTTGTTACATTTACAAAAGTTTTTTACACTATGTCATAGTTAAAATCATCCCTTCCATCATTTTCCTTTATTATCTCCCTCCCTATTCCTGGAATAGTTTCACAGGTCTCATGTTTCCATTTTCATACATGAGTACACAATATTTCCATCCTATTCACCCTCACAACCATTTACTAATAATCCTCCCTGCTCCCAATGTAACTAACCGCGAGACAAGACCAGGTTTACTTTCTTGTGTTGTGTTTTTTATTAGTTTATATGTTTGTGTTTGGTGGGACTGGGTCTGTTTTCTTCTTTTGAAAAAAAATGATATTTTTTTGTTTAAGATGGGTCTATAGGGAGTTTCACTGTGACATTTCCATGTACATACGTCTTATGATCCTAATTGTTTCATCCCTTCCTGTTGTCCTTTTTACTTTATTCCCCTTCCATTTTTGATGTATAGAAAATACATCAACCGACCGTATTCACATTCTTAACTTCGTTCTTTGAAATGTTCTCCCTCCCATTAGGGACTCCCCGTCAGATTGAGTTGTTTTTCATAGCACTCTTTGTATATTTATTGGGCCTATATTCTACATCTGAGAGAAAACATGCAGTGTTTGGTTTCAGAACCTGGCTAATTTCACTTAAGATAATCTCCATTGCCATCCATTTCTCTGCAAAGGATAAAATCTCATTCTTTATTGTGGCTGAATCAAATTCCATTGAAAATTCTTGTTTTTCTAATTTACAGATAAAAAGAAAGTTATGCAGTGACACACATTATCAGGAAATTACCACATGGTTTCTGTTCCACTGGAATTTCAGATTCCACAAACTCAGGTGAGTTAAGGAGCATGTTTGATCAGAGATCTTTCTCTGTGAGATAAACAACTCCCATACCCCCGCTTCTAGCAGTGACTGAGTTGAGGACGAGTTCATGAGCCCTGGGTCCCTTAGCATGTATGTATCATTGAAGCATTGTTTGTCAGCACCCCAGCAAATGCACTGGTAGGATTTTTGCAGAGGCCATAGATGCTTTATTGCAGGGCAGATGTCAAGATGCCCCTGGGCTTTCAGTGTAAGCCCCTGAGTTTATGGAGGCCTCTTGGATGCCACCAGTAGTTAGCAGATGGGCCTGTCATCTTCCATGTGTTAGTTACCTATATGTGTGTAACAAATTCCTCCAACTTTTAGCATAGTAAACAAGAAAACATAATTCACTCATTTTCTGTGGGTCAGGCATTTGGGAAGTGCCCAGTTGAGCAAAAGTGACCCAAAATGTTAGTAGAATAGGAGAAGCCAAACTGACCTTATATGTCATTTAGACCAACCTTCTTATTTGATAGGGAAATGTATGCAGAGAGTTTGAATGATTACCTGTGCTGGTGCAGCTATTTTCAGAGGTGTTTGGAGCACAGGGCTCTGTTCCTCACATCTGCTGTTGGGTGATGTGAGTGTGATGTCAGTGCTATAATGTTTGTGTGGAGGTATGAGGTCATGAGAACTAACATGCATAGTCAGTCATTTGGGTGTTAGTTTGTGGGAAACCTGGCCGATTCAGTTTGGTTGTGTAACTTCTGTCTGTGAAGGTCAGTGAAATGAACACAATGATTAAAAACACTTTTTTCCATTCCTGAGTTTTAACAAACTTACTGTAGTGGGGGTACATTGTGACTTTTGCCAAAGTTCTTATAATATGCCATAGTTGAATTCATCCCTCCACATTCTCCTTTATTCTCTCTCACCGTATTCCTGGAATAGTTTCATCACGTCTCGTTTTTCCATTTTCATACATGAGTATATAATATTTATACCATATCCTACACCCTTTCCTTATATCCTCACCCCTCCCACAAGTAACAACTCCCTATACAGGACCTATTTTCCATTTCTGTTACCAAAAATCCCTTTTTGTGTTTATTTTGTTTTAGTGTGGGGAGCAGAACTGGGGCTTGAACTCAGGGACTCTACCTTGAGGCAGTTCACCAGCCGTTTTTTTGTGATAGGTGTTTCTGAGACAGGGTCTTGCAAACTATTTGCCCAAGCTGTGTTTGAACCAAGATCTTCCTTATCTCTCCCTTCTGAGTCACAGGGACTGCGGGTGTGAGCCACTGGTGACCCGCACGTTTTTGTTTGTTTAATTAAGATAGCTATTCGGGATGTTTCATTGTGACATTTGCTCATACATATATAGCTCTATGCATATATATATATATGTACACGTTATAACACAAATTGGGTCATTCCCTCTATTTTTTGCTTTTCTACTTTATTCTCCTTCTTATGGTAGTTTCAAAAGTTTTTAAAATTCTGCATTCCTCTACAGAAAGTACAACAACCATATTGACCTGGTTAACCTCCTCCTTTTACCCTCTCTCTCTCATAAATGAGCTCCCCTTAGACCTGTTGTTCATACTACTGCTTGTATGTGTGTCAGGTCTCTAGTGCATGTGTGAGAAAAAACATGTGGCCTTTGGTTTCCCCAACCTGACTAATTTAACTTAAGGTGATGTTCTCTAGTTCCATCCATTTTCCTGCAAACAACAAAATTTCATGCATATTTAAATAAAATTCCATTGTGTGTAAATGCCACAGTTTTGGATCCATGTATCAGTTGTGAGGCATCTTGGCTGTTTACATATGTTAGCTGTTGTGAGTAATGCTGCAGTAAACATGGATGTGCAGGTGTCTGTCTTGTTACCTGGCTTGCATTCATTCAGGTATATCCCTATGAATGATAATGCTGGATCACACAGCAATTCTACTTTGAGTTTCGAGAAGCCTCCATATTGTTTTCCACAGTTGTTGTACTAATTAGCATTCCCACTAACTGCATATGAGGGTTCCTTTTTTTTAGACATCCTTGAAAACATTAGTTGTTTGTATTCTTGATAGCCATTACAATGGGAGTGGTTTGGAATCTTGGTATGGTTTTCATTTTTGTTTTCTTTCTGACGAGCGATGGTGAGCATTTCTTTATGTAGTTGTAGGTCCTTTGGACTTCTGCCTTGGAACAAGCTCTGTTAAGTTCATTTGTGTATTTCTTCATTGGGTCACTGATTTTTACGGGAATTTAGTTTTTGAGTATATTCTCGGTATTGATTTCAGTCAGATGTATACCTGGCAAAGATTTCCCCATTCTGGAGCCTTGGTTTCTGCTTCTATTCCTCACCACGTCATCTCAAGGTGTGGTTCTAGTGGACTGGCAAGGGAGGAAAAGGTTCCATGGAGGCACAGCACAGACACCTGTTGATCTGATATAAATTCTTCTCTGGTCTGCAGAGTACATCAAAGCACAGGCAGTGAAGGTTGGAAGGAATTCACCTCATTCACCGGTGTTTCCAGGTGTTCATAAGTATGGGTTCTGCTGAAAGGTACTTTTTTTTGATGAAAGCCCAGAAATTGACTTCCACAAAGTAGTTAATATTCATGGGTCACATTCATTGTGTGGGTGTGTTTGTGTGTGGGGCCGCATGTGTGGTTGAAAATAGTTCCTGGATCATTGTCCGTGGATGCTGTGTTCCTAATAATGCCAGTCAGGAATGCTCCTTCGGAAGGCAGTAATTTTGGGTTTTTCTCTGTGTTGTTACTCCCTAGGTAAACTGTAATCAATTCACTGAGGAGGAAAGATTCAGGGATCCTTGAATATGTGCAGGGTATGTGAGGCTATCGTGATGCATATATGTATGTGCCTCGTTACCCTGCTAGAAGTGATTTGAGTTCAAGTGATGGCTTTGGACACTGACTCTCGATTAGCCTTTAGTTGTTCCTTGGCATAATGGTGGTAGTATGTCTTCCTTCCAAGGACAATGTTGGAACTGATGTCACTTCTTGGGTTTTTCTAAGTTTGATCCTTCCTAAAGTGCTTAAAGTGTCGCCTCAGTAGGGTAACGCCAGGATTTCAGACTTTGCAGATAACATTCGACTTGCGTTGAATAGAGGCCAGGTTCCTGGGTGTCTGTGTCTACCTTTCTGTGTGCCTTTCTTGTGTGTATGTGTCTGTCTTTGTCTGTGTGCTTAATATTTCTCATTTGTTCATGTATTAATTTCTTTGCTATTTGTCATAAATTCTCATATTACCAATTGTTTCACACTCTTTGAGTGTATCCGCTGCTTAGGCATGCAGAAGTGTCTTTGAATCAAAATCTATCATTAACGTTGAGGAAATAGACGGAACGAACAAGGCTGGGTGATGTTCTATGACTTCTGGTCTTGCACAAAGTTGTAATTAACTCCATAGAATGTAAGAAATTCACATACAAGATAAATATTAGTATGTCACTCATTCTCTGTGTGTGAGTGTGTGTGGGATGTTTGTTGTTTAGTTTCCCAACACTGGTTGGTAGAATATAGGTTCCTTCCCCAAGTCACTTGAGGAACAGCCTTGTGTGGCACTGACTTTACGTCTTGGGTTCCATGAATGAAAGGTGAACTGTGATGTCCCTCAGAGAACCATTGCAGATTTGAATGTCCTTCCTGAGAGTTTCATGTTTATTCCATAGGTTGTGGTGTTCCTGAAATCTGCCATTCTTCCGAGAGGTGGTAAGCATTTCAGTCACTAGAGAACCCTAAGCATTCCTTGGCTATAGCGTGTGTGTGCCTGTGTACTTCTCAGATCAAAGTGAAGTAATTTCTGTGTCGTTAGGAAGTGAATTCTTGTGGTGACCTTGAGGCTCTTGGCAGCCAGTGTGTGCTTTTGCGTGTTTTGTTCAAGTGAGGAACACTGTAGGCTGGAAGACAGCCCCAGGCCCTCACTCTGTGATATTTTGGGTCAGTTAAGGGAATACCCTCCCAGATGATGGGAGATGTAGTTCTGAGAAGGAAGTTGCCTCATCCAAGGTTCAGGGAGTTTTCCTGGCTTATTTACCTTCAAAGGGCTTGAGGTGTTTGTGTACTCACCAGGTGAAAGCCTTCCTGTCCTCCAAAGTGTGGGGTCCAGATTGGGAGTAGTTTGGAAGAAGTCAGAAATGTCATGCCAGTTGAACCTTGAATGATCTGAGGAGGGAACGTGGAGGAGAAAAGCAATTCCCAGATCACAAGTTCTTGCCAGGAAACTGCCACACAAATGGCTGGAGACTGAAGGGAGAGGGGCCATAGAGGCAGTGCTTACGTGGTCTGACCAATCAGGACAGACTTGGTTGTGATGTCACAGTGGGATTCCAGCCACTGCAACATACACATTCCCGAGGCAGCTCCTGCCTGGCCTCTTGCTATGGTAGCGCAGCCAGCCAAGCATGGAGAAGCTGGAGGTAGGTGCCACTGTCTCGTGTGGAAGACTTCTCTTTTATTTGGGTCCTCGATATACGGGGCACACGTGGCCTGAGCACACGGGTGACCTGAGCATCCTAGGATCCGGTGATACCATTCCTCAGTAGAGATCTTCATAAACTTTTTTGGTTTTGGTGGAACTGTTGGGACTGGTAATACTGGCGTTGAAACTCAATGCTTTTCACTTGCAAAGCAGTTGCTCTACCCTTTTAGCAACACCTCCTGTCAAACTTCCATAAATCTTTAGATTAAAGAAGTACAGTGAACCCCGAAAAGAATAAACAGAGCCAAACCATCCAACACCAATCACTATATTGTTTAGGAATGGATCGGTATGTGATAAAAAACCCATAGTAATGTACCAGAAATTTGGGCTGTTTGCCCGTGACGTATACCTGCATTTCTCTCACCTCAGCAGGTAGAAACAGGAGGATCGCAGTTGAAACCAGCTCTTGCAAATATTTTCCACAAGCCTCTGTTGAAAATACTCAACGCACAGAAGGTGTGCTGGAGTGGTATGGTTTTTCTTTTTTGAAATATTGTTTATTGAGTACTGTTGTACTGGGTATATGTTGTTACATTTACAAAAGTTTTTTACACTATGTCATAGTTAAAATCATCCCTTCCATCATTTTCCTTTATTATCTCCCTCCCTATTCCTGGAATAGTTTCACAGGTCTCATGTTTCCATTTTCATACATGAGTACACAATATTTCCATCCTATTCACCCTCACAACCATTTACTAATAATCCTCCCTGCTCCCAATGTAACTAACCGCGAGACAAGACCAGGTTTACTTTCTTGTGTTGTGTTTTTTATTAGTTTATATGTTTGTGTTTGGTGGGACTGGGTCTGTTTTCTTCTTTTGAAAAAAAATGATATTTTTTTGTTTAAGATGGGTCTATAGGGAGTTTCACTGTGACATTTCCATGTACATACGTCTTATGATCCTAATTGTTTCATCCCTTCCTGTTGTCCTTTTTACTTTATTCCCCTTCCATTTTTGATGTATAGAAAATACATCAACCGACCGTATTCACATTCTTAACTTCGTTCTTTGAAATGTTCTCCCTCCCATTAGGGACTCCCCGTCAGATTGAGTTGTTTTTCATAGCACTCTTTGTATATTTATTGGGCCTATATTCTACATCTGAGAGAAAACATGCAGTGTTTGGTTTCAGAACCTGGCTAATTTCACTTAAGATAATCTCCATTGCCATCCATTTCTCTGCAAAGGATAAAATCTCATTCTTTATTGTGGCTGAATCAAATTCCATTGAAAATTCTTGTTTTTCTAATTTACAGATAAAAAGAAAGTTATGCAGTGACACAGATTATCAGGAAATTACCACATGGTTTCTGTTCCACTGGAATTTCAGATTCCACAAACTCAGGTGAGTTAAGGAGCATGTTTGATCAGAGATCTTTCTCTGTGAGATAAACAACTCCCATACCCCCGCTTCTAGCAGTGACTGAGTTGAGGACGAGTTCATGAGCCCTGGGTCCCTTAGCATGTATGTATCATTGAAGCATTGTTTGTCAGCACCCCAGCAAATGCACTGGTAGGATTTTTGCAGAGGCCATAGATGCTTTATTGCAGGGCAGATGTCAAGATGCCCCTGGGCTTTCAGTGTAAGCCCCTGAGTTTATGGAGGCCTCTTGGATGCCACCAGTAGTTAGCAGATGGGCCTGTCATCTTCCATGTGTTAGTTACCTATATGTGTGTAACAAATTCCTCCAACTTTTAGCATAGTAAACAAGAAAACATAATTCACTCATTTTCTGTGGGTCAGGCATTTGGGAAGTGCCCAGTTGAGCAAAAGTGACCCAAAATGTTAGTAGAATAGGAGAAGCCAAACTGACCTTATATGTCATTTAGACCAACCTTCTTATTTGATAGGGAAATGTATGCAGAGAGTTTGAATGATTACCTGTGCTGGTGCAGCTATTTTCAGAGGTGTTTGGAGCACAGGGCTCTGTTCCTCACATCTGCTGTTGGGTGATGTGAGTGTGATGTCAGTGCTATAATGTTTGTGTGGAGGTATGAGGTCATGAGAACTAACATGCATAGTCAGTCATTTGGGTGTTAGTTTGTGGGAAACCTGGCCGATTCAGTTTGGTTGTGTAACTTCTGTCTGTGAAGGTCAGTGAAATGAACACAATGATTAAAAACACTTTTTTCCATTCCTGAGTTTTAACAAACTTACTGTAGTGGGGGTACATTGTGACTTTTGCCAAAGTTCTTATAATATGCCATAGTTGAATTCATCCCTCCACATTCTCCTTTATTCTCTCTCACCGTATTCCTGGAATAGTTTCATCACGTCTCGTTTTTCCATTTTCATACATGAGTATATAATATTTATACCATATCCTACACCCTTTCCTTATATCCTCACCCCTCCCACAAGTAACAACTCCCTATACAGGACCTATTTTCCATTTCTGTTACCAAAAATCCCTTTTTGTGTTTATTTTGTTTTAGTGTGGGGAGCAGAACTGGGGCTTGAACTCAGGGACTCTACCTTGAGGCAGTTCACCAGCCGTTTTTTTGTGATAGGTGTTTCTGAGACAGGGTCTTGCAAACTATTTGCCCAAGCTGTGTTTGAACCAAGATCTTCCTTATCTCTCCCTTCTGAGTCACAGGGACTGCGGGTGTGAGCCACTGGTGACCCGCACGTTTTTGTTTGTTTAATTAAGATAGCTATTCGGGATGTTTCATTGTGACATTTGCTCATACATATATAGCTCTATGCATATATATATATATGTACACGTTATAACACAAATTGGGTCATTCCCTCTATTTTTTGCTTTTCTACTTTATTCTCCTTCTTATGGTAGTTTCAAAAGTTTTTAAAATTCTGCATTCCTCTACAGAAAGTACAACAACCATATTGACCTGGTTAACCTCCTCCTTTTACCCTCTCTCTCTCATAAATGAGCTCCCCTTAGACCTGTTGTTCATACTACTGCTTGTATGTGTGTCAGGTCTCTAGTGCATGTGTGAGAAAAAACATGTGGCCTTTGGTTTCCCCAACCTGACTAATTTAACTTAAGGTGATGTTCTCTAGTTCCATCCATTTTCCTGCAAACAACAAAATTTCATGCATATTTAAATAAAATTCCATTGTGTGTAAATGCCACAGTTTTGGATCCATGTATCAGTTGTGAGGCATCTTGGCTGTTTACATATGTTAGCTGTTGTGAGTAATGCTGCAGTAAACATGGATGTGCAGGTGTCTGTCTTGTTACCTGGCTTGCATTCATTCAGGTATATCCCTATGAATGATAATGCTGGATCACACAGCAATTCTACTTTGAGTTTCGAGAAGCCTCCATATTGTTTTCCACAGTTGTTGTACTAATTAGCATTCCCACTAACTGCATATGAGGGTTCCTTTTTTTTAGACATCCTTGAAAACATTAGTTGTTTGTATTCTTGATAGCCATTACAATGGGAGTGGTTTGGAATCTTGGTATGGTTTTCATTTTTGTTTTCTTTCTGACGAGCGATGGTGAGCATTTCTTTATGTAGTTGTAGGTCCTTTGGACTTCTGCCTTGGAACAAGCTCTGTTAAGTTCATTTGTGTATTTCTTCATTGGGTCACTGATTTTTACGGGAATTTAGTTTTTGAGTATATTCTCGGTATTGATTTCAGTCAGATGTATACCTGGCAAAGATTTCCCCATTCTGGAGCCTTGGTTTCTGCTTCTATTCCTCACCACGTCATCTCAAGGTGTGGTTCTAGTGGACTGGCAAGGGAGGAAAAGGTTCCATGGAGGCACAGCACAGACACCTGTTGATCTGATATAAATTCTTCTCTGGTCTGCAGAGTACATCAAAGCACAGGCAGTGAAGGTTGGAAGGAATTCACCTCATTCACCGGTGTTTCCAGGTGTTCATAAGTATGGGTTCTGCTGAAAGGTACTTTTTTTTGATGAAAGCCCAGAAATTGACTTCCACAAAGTAGTTAATATTCATGGGTCACATTCATTGTGTGGGTGTGTTTGTGTGTGGGGCCGCATGTGTGGTTGAAAATAGTTCCTGGATCATTGTCCGTGGATGCTGTGTTCCTAATAATGCCAGTCAGGAATGCTCCTTCGGAAGGCAGTAATTTTGGGTTTTTCTCTGTGTTGTTACTCCCTAGGTAAACTGTAATCAATTCACTGAGGAGGAAAGATTCAGGGATCCTTGAATATGTGCAGGGTATGTGAGGCTATCGTGATGCATATATGTATGTGCCTCGTTACCCTGCTAGAAGTGATTTGAGTTCAAGTGATGGCTTTGGACACTGACTCTCGATTAGCCTTTAGTTGTTCCTTGGCATAATGGTGGTAGTATGTCTTCCTTCCAAGGACAATGTTGGAACTGATGTCACTTCTTGGGTTTTTCTAAGTTTGATCCTTCCTAAAGTGCTTAAAGTGTCGCCTCAGTAGGGTAACGCCAGGATTTCAGACTTTGCAGATAACATTCGACTTGCGTTGAATAGAGGCCAGGTTCCTGGGTGTCTGTGTCTACCTTTCTGTGTGCCTTTCTTGTGTGTATGTGTCTGTCTTTGTCTGTGTGCTTAATATTTCTCATTTGTTCATGTATTAATTTCTTTGCTATTTGTCATAAATTCTCATATTACCAATTGTTTCACACTCTTTGAGTGTATCCGCTGCTTAGGCATGCAGAAGTGTCTTTGAATCAAAATCTATCATTAACGTTGAGGAAATAGACGGAACGAACAAGGCTGGGTGATGTTCTATGACTTCTGGTCTTGCACAAAGTTGTAATTAACTCCATAGAATGTAAGAAATTCACATACAAGATAAATATTAGTATGTCACTCATTCTCTGTGTGTGAGTGTGTGTGGGATGTTTGTTGTTTAGTTTCCCAACACTGGTTGGTAGAATATAGGTTCCTTCCCCAAGTCACTTGAGGAACAGCCTTGTGTGGCACTGACTTTACGTCTTGGGTTCCATGAATGAAAGGTGAACTGTGATGTCCCTCAGAGAACCATTGCAGATTTGAATGTCCTTCCTGAGAGTTTCATGTTTATTCCATAGGTTGTGGTGTTCCTGAAATCTGCCATTCTTCCGAGAGGTGGTAAGCATTTCAGTCACTAGAGAACCCTAAGCATTCCTTGGCTATAGCGTGTGTGTGCCTGTGTACTTCTCAGATCAAAGTGAAGTAATTTCTGTGTCGTTAGGAAGTGAATTCTTGTGGTGACCTTGAGGCTCTTGGCAGCCAGTGTGTGCTTTTGCGTGTTTTGTTCAAGTGAGGAACACTGTAGGCTGGAAGACAGCCCCAGGCCCTCACTCTGTGATATTTTGGGTCAGTTAAGGGAATACCCTCCCAGATGATGGGAGATGTAGTTCTGAGAAGGAAGTTGCCTCATCCAAGGTTCAGGGAGTTTTCCTGGCTTATTTACCTTCAAAGGGCTTGAGGTGTTTGTGTACTCACCAGGTGAAAGCCTTCCTGTCCTCCAAAGTGTGGGGTCCAGATTGGGAGTAGTTTGGAAGAAGTCAGAAATGTCATGCCAGTTGAACCTTGAATGATCTGAGGAGGGAACGTGGAGGAGAAAAGCAATTCCCAGATCACAAGTTCTTGCCAGGAAACTGCCACACAAATGGCTGGAGACTGAAGGGAGAGGGGCCATAGAGGCAGTGCTTACGTGGTCTGACCAATCAGGACAGACTTGGTTGTGATGTCACAGTGGGATTCCAGCCACTGCAACATACACATTCCCGAGGCAGCTCCTGCCTGGCCTCTTGCTATGGTAGCGCAGCCAGCCAAGCATGGAGAAGCTGGAGGTAGGTGCCACTGTCTCGTGTGGAAGACTTCTCTTTTATTTGGGTCCTCGATATACGGGGCACACGTGGCCTGAGCACACGGGTGACCTGAGCATCCTAGGATCGGGTGATACCATTCCTCAGTAGAGATCTTCATAAACTTTTTTGGTTTTGGTGGAACTGTTGGGACTGGTAATACTGGCGTTGAAACTCAATGCTTTTCACTTGCAAAGCAGTTGCTCTACCCTTTTAGCAACACCTCCTGTCAAACTTCCATAAATCTTTAGATTAAAGAAGTACAGTGAACCCCGAAAAGAATAAACAGAGCCAAACCATCCAACACCAATCACTATATTGTTTAGGAATGGATCGGTATGTGATAAAAAACCCATAGTAATGTACCAGAAATTTGGGCTGTTTGCCCGTGACGTATACCTGCATTTCTCTCACCTCAGCAGGTAGAAACAGGAGGATCGCAGTTGAAACCAGCTCTTGCAAATATTTTCCACAAGCCTCTGTTGAAAATACTCAACGCACAGAAGGTGTGCTGGAGTGGTATGGTTTTTCTTTTTTGAAATATTGTTTATTGAGTACTGTTGTACTGGGTATATGTTGTTACATTTACAAAAGTTTTTTACACTATGTCATAGTTAAAATCATCCCTTCCATCATTTTCCTTTATTATCTCCCTCCCTATTCCTGGAATAGTTTCACAGGTCTCATGTTTCCATTTTCATACATGAGTACACAATATTTCCATCCTATTCACCCTCACAACCATTTACTAATAATCCTCCCTGCTCCCAATGTAACTAACCGCGAGACAAGACCAGGTTTACTTTCTTGTGTTGTGTTTTTTATTAGTTTATATGTTTGTGTTTGGTGGGA
The DNA here is from genome assembly GCF_047511655.1 of Castor canadensis. Lineage (NCBI taxonomy): Eukaryota > Metazoa > Chordata > Mammalia > Rodentia > Castoridae > Castor > Castor canadensis. Next base: position 43,667,778 of record NC_133399.1, read on the forward strand.
CTGGGTCTGTTTTCTTCTTTTGAAAAAAAATGATATTTTTTTGTTTAAGATGGGTCTATAGGGAGTTTCACTGTGACATTTCCATGTACATACGTCTTATGATCCTAATTGTTTCATCCCTTCCTGTTGTCCTTTTTACTTTATTCCCCTTCCATTTTTGATGTATAGAAAATACATCAACCGACCGTATTCACATTCTTAACTTCGTTCTTTGAAATGTTCTCCCTCCCATTAGGGACTCCCCGTCAGATTGAGTTGTTTTTCATAGCACTCTTTGTATATTTATTGGGCCTATATTCTACATCTGAGAGAAAACATGCAGTGTTTGGTTTCAGAACCTGGCTAATTTCACTTAAGATAATCTCCATTGCCATCCATTTCTCTGCAAAGGATAAAATCTCATTCTTTATTGTGGCTGAATCAAATTCCATTGAAAATTCTTGTTTTTCTAATTTACAGATAAAAAGAAAGTTATGCAGTGACACAGATTATCAGGAAATTACCACATGGTTTCTGTTCCACTGGAATTTCAGATTCCACAAACTCAGGTGAGTTAAGGAGCATGTTTGATCAGAGATCTTTCTCTGTGAGATAAACAACTCCCATACCCCCGCTTCTAGCAGTGACTGAGTTGAGGACGAGTTCATGAGCCCTGGGTCCCTTAGCATGTATGTATCATTGAAGCATTGTTTGTCAGCACTCCAGCAAATGCACTGGTAGGATTTTTGCAGAGGCCATAGATGCTTTATTGCAGGGCAGATGTCAAGATGCCCCTGGGCTTTCAGTGTAAGCCCCTGAGTTTATGGAGGCCTCTTGGATGCCACCAGTAGTTAGCAGATGGGCCTGTCATCTTCCATGTGTTAGTTACCTATATGTGTGTAACAAATTCCTCCAACTTTTAGCATAGTAAACAAGAAAACATAATTCACTCATTTTCTGTGGGTCAGGCATTTGGGAAGTGCCCAGTTGATCAAAAGTGACCCAAAATGTTAGTAGAATAGGAGAAGCCAAACTGACCTTATATGTCATTTAGACCAACCTTCTTATTTGATAGGGAAATGTATGCAGAGAGTTTGAATGATTACCTGTGCTGGTGCAGCTATTTTCAGAGGTGTTTGGAGCACAGGGCTCTGTTCCTCACATCTGCTGTTGGGTGATGTGAGTGTGATGTCAGTGCTATAATGTTTGTGTGGAGGTATGAGGTCATGAGAACTAACATGCATAGTCAGTCATTTGGGTGTTAGTTTGTGGGAAACCTGGCCGATTCAGTTTGGTTGTGTAACTTCTGTCTGTGAAGGTCAGTGAAATGAACACAATGATTAAAAACACTTTTTTCCATTCCTGAGTTTTAACAAACTTACTGTAGTGGGGGTACATTGTGACTTTTGCCAAAGTTCTTATAATATGCCATAGTTGAATTCATCCCTCCACATTCTCCTTTATTCTCTCTCACCGTATTCCTGGAATAGTTTCATCACGTCTCATTTTTCCATTTTCATACATGAGTATATAATATTTATACCATATCCTACACCCTTTCCTTATATCCTCACCCCTCCCACAAGTAACAACTCCCTATACAGGACCTATTTTCCATTTCTGTTACCAAAAATCCCTTTTTGTGTTTATTTTGTTTTAGTGTGGGGAGCAGAACTGGGGCTTGAACTCAGGGACTCTACCTTGAGGCAGTTCACCAGCCGTTTTTTTGTGATAGGTGTTTCTGAGACAGGGTCTTGCAAACTATTTGCCCAGGCTGTGTTTGAACCAAGATCTTCCTTATCTCTCCCTTCTGAGTCACAGGGACTGCGGGTGTGAGCCACTGGTGACCCGCACGTTTTTGTTTGTTTAATTAAGATAGCTATTCGGGATGTTTCATTGTGACATTTGCTCATACATATATAGCTCTATGCATATATATATATATGTACACGTTATAACACAAATTGGGTCATTCCCTCTATTTTTTGCTTTTCTACTTTATTCTCCTTCTTATGGTAGTTTCAAAAGTTTTTAAAATTCTGCATTCCTCTACAGAAAGTACAACAACCATATTGACCTGGTTAACCTCCTCCTTTTACCCTCTCTCTCTCATAAATGAGCTCCCCTTAGACCTGTTGTTCATACTACTGCTTGTATGTGTGTCAGGTCTCTAGTGCATGTGTGAGAAAAAACATGTGGCCTTTGGTTTCCCCAACCTGACTAATTTAACTTAAGGTGATGTTCTCTAGTTCCATCCATTTTCCTGCAAACAACAAAATTTCATGCATATTTAAATAAAATTCCATTGTGTGTAAATGCCACAGTTTTGGATCCATGTATCAGTTGTGAGGCATCTTGGCTGTTTACGTATGTTAGCTGTTGTGAGTAATGCTGCAGTAAACATGGATGTGCAGGTGTCTGTCTTGTTACCTGGCTTGCATTCATTCAGGTATATCCCTATGAATGATAATGCTGGATCACACAGCAATTCTACTTTGAGTTTCGAGAAGCCTCCATATTGTTTTCCACAGTTGTTGTACTAATTTGCATTCCCACTAACTGCATATGAGGGTTCCTTTTTTTTAGACATCCTTGAAAACATTAGTTGTTTGTATTGATAGCCATTACAATGGGAGTGGTTTGGAATCTTGGTATGGTTTTCATTTTTGTTTTCTTTCTGACGAGCGATGGTGAGCATTTCTTTATGTAGTTGTAGGTCCTTTGGACTTCTGCCTTGGAACAAGCTCTGTTAAGTTCATTTGTGTATTTCTTCATTGGGTCACTGATTTTTACGGGAATTTAGTTTTTGAGTATATTCTCGGTATTAATTTCAGTCAGATGTATACCTGGCAAAGATTTCCCCATTCTGGAGCCTTGGTTTCTGCTTCTATTCCTCACCACGTCATCTCAAGGTGTGGTTCTAGTGGACTGGCAAGGGAGGAAAAGGTTCCATGGAGGCACAGCACAGACACCTGTTGATCTGATATAAATTCTTCTCTGGTCTGCAGAGTACATCAAAGCACAGGCAGTGAAGGTTGGAAGGAATTCACCTCATTCACCGGTGTTTCCAGGTGTTCATAAGTATGGGTTCTGCTGAAAGGTACTTTTTTTTGATGAAAGCCCAGAAATTGACTTCCACAAAGTAGTTAATATTCATGGGTCACATTCATTGTGTGGGTGTGTTTGTGTGTGGGGCCGCATGTGTGGTTGAAAATAGTTCCTGGATCATTGTCCGTGGATGCTGTGTTCCTAATAATGCCAGTCAGGAATGCTCCTTCGGAAGGCAGTAATTTTGGGTTTTTCTCTGTGTTGTTACTCCCTAGGTAAACTGTAATCAATTCACTGAGGAGGAAAGATTCAGGGATCCTTGAATATGTGCAGGGTATGTGAGGCTATCGTGATGCATATATGTATGTGCCTCGTTACCCTGCTAGAAGTGATTTGAGTTCAAGTGATGGCTTTGGACACTGACTCTCGATTAGCCTTTAGTTGTTCCTTGGCATAATGGTGGTAGTATGTCTTCCTTCCAAGGACAATGTTGGAACTGATGTCACTTCTTGGGTTTTTCTAAGTTTGATCCTTCCTAAAGTGCTTAAAGTGTCGCCTCAGTAGGGTAACGCCAGGATTTCAGCCTTTGCAGATAACATTCGACTTGCGTTGAATAGAGGCCAGGTTCCTGGGTGTCTGTGTCTACCTTTCTGTGTGCCTTTCTTGTGTGTATGTGTCTGTCTTTGTCTGTGTGCTTAATATTTCTCATTTGTTCATGTATTAATTTCTTTGCTATTTGTCATAAATTCTCATATTACCAATTGTTTCACACTCTTTGAGTGTATCCGCTGCTTAGGCATGCAGAAGTGTCTTTGAATCAAAATCTATCATTAACGTTGAGGAAATAGACGGAACGAACAAGGCTGGGTGATGTTCTATGACTTCTGGTCTTGCACAAAGTTGTAATTAACTCCATAGAATGTAAGAAATTCACATACAAGATAAATATTAGTATGTCACTCATTCTCTGTGTGTGAGTGTGTGTGGGATGTTTGTTGTTTAGTTTCCCAACACTGGTTGGTAGAATATAGGTTCCTTCCCCAAGTCACTTGAGGAACAGCCTTGTGTGGCACTGACTTTACGTCTTGGGTTCCATGAATGAAAGGTGAACTGTGATGTCCCTCAGAGAACCATTGCAGATTTGAATGTCCTTCCTGAGAGTTTCATGTTTATTCCATAGGTTGTGGTGTTCCTGAAATCTGCCATTCTTCCGAGAGGTGGTAAGCATTTCAGTCACTAGAGAACCCTAAGCATTCCTTGGCTATAGCGTGTGTGTGCCTGTGTACTTCTCAGATCAAAGTGAAGTAATTTCTGTGTCGTTAGGAAGTGAATTCTTGTGGTGACCTTGAGGCTCTTGGCAGCCAGTGTGTGCTTTTGCGTGTTTTGTTCAAGTGAGGAACACTGTAGGCTGGAAGACAGCCCCAGGCCCTCACTCTGTGATATTTTGGGTCAGTTAAGGGAATACCCTCCCAGATGATGGGAGATGTAGTTCTGAGAAGGAAGTTGCCTCATCCAAGGTTCAGGGAGTTTTCCTGGCTTATTTACCTTCAAAGGGCTTGAGGTGTTTGTGTACTCACCAGGTGAAAGCCTTCCTGTCCTCCAAAGTGTGGGGTCCAGATTGGGAGTAGTTTGGAAGAAGTCAGAAATGTCATGCCAGTTGAACCTTGAATGATCTGAGGAGGGAACGTGGAGGAGAAAAGCAATTCCCAGATCACAAGTTCTTGCCAGGAAACTGCCACACAAATGGCTGGAGACTGAAGGGAGAGGGGCCATAGAGGCAGTGCTTACGTGGTCTGACCAATCAGGACAGACTTGGTTGTGATGTCACAGTGGGATCCCAGCCACTGCAACATACACATTCCCGAGGCAGCTCCTGCCTGGCCTCTTGCTATGGTAGCGCAGCCAGCCAAGCATGGAGAAGCTGGAGGTAGGTGCCACTGTCTCGTGTGGAAGACTTCTCTTTTATTTGGGTCCTCGATATACGGGGCACACGTGGCCTGAGCACACGGGTGACCTGAGCATCCTAGGATCGGGTGATACCATTCCTCAGTAGAGATCTTCATAAACTTTTTTGGTTTTGGTGGAACTGTTGGGACTGGTAATACTGGCGTTGAAACTCAATGCTTTACACTTGCAAAGCAGTTGCTCTACCCTTTTAGCAACACCTCCTGTCAAACTTCCATAAATCTTTAGATTAAAGAAGTACAGTGAACCCCGAAAAGAATAAACAGAGCCAAACCATCCAACACCAATCACTATATTGTTTAGGAATGGATCGGTATGTGATAAAAAACCCATAGTAATGTACCAGAAATTTGGGCTGTTTGCCCGTGACGTATACCTGCATTTCTCTCACCTCAGCAGGTAGAAACAGGAGGATCGCAGTTGAAACCAGCTCTTGCAAATATTTTCCACAAGCCTCTGTTGAAAATACTCAACGCACAGAAGGTGTGCTGGAGTGGTATGGTTTTTCTTTTTTGAAATATTGTTTATTGAGTACTGTTGTACTGGGTATATGTTGTTACATTTACAAAAGTTTTTTACACTATGTCATAGTTAAAATCATCCCTTCCATCATTTTCCTTTATTATCTCCCTCCCTATTCCTGGAATAGTTTCACAGGTCTCATGTTTCCATTTTCATACATGAGTACACAATATTTCCATCCTATTCACCCTCACAACCATTTACTAATAATCCTCCCTGCTCCCAATGTAACTAACCGCGAGACAAGACCAGGTTTACTTTCTTGTGTTGTGTTTTTTATTAGTTTATATGTTTGTGTTTGGTGGGACTGGGTCTGTTTTCTTCTTTTGAAAAAAAATGATATTTTTTTGTTTAAGATGGGTCTATAGGGAGTTTCACTGTGACATTTCCATGTACATACGTCTTATGATCCTAATTGTTTCATCCCTTCCTGTTGTCCTTTTTACTTTATTCCCCTTCCATTTTTGATGTATAGAAAATACATCAACCGACCGTATTCACATTCTTAACTTCGTTCTTTGAAATGTTCTCCCTCCCATTAGGGACTCCCCGTCAGATTGAGTTGTTTTTCATAGCACTCTTTGTATATTTATTGGGCCTATATTCTACATCTGAGAGAAAACATGCAGTGTTTGGTTTCAGAACCTGGCTAATTTCACTTAAGATAATCTCCATTGCCATCCATTTCTCTGCAAAGGATAAAATCTCATTCTTTATTGTGGCTGAATCAAATTCCATTGAAAATTCTTGTTTTTCTAATTTACAGATAAAAAGAAAGTTATGCAGTGACACAGATTATCAGGAAATTACCACATGGTTTCTGTTCCACTGGAATTTCAGATTCCACAAACTCAGGTGAGTTAAGGAGCATGTTTGATCAGAGATCTTTCTCTGTGAGATAAACAACTCCCATACCCCCGCTTCTAGCAGTGACTGAGTTGAGGACGAGTTCATGAGCCCTGGGTCCCTTAGCATGTATGTATCATTGAAGCATTGTTTGTCAGCACCCCAGCAAATGCACTGGTAGGATTTTTGCAGAGGCCATAGATGCTTTATTGCAGGGCAGATGTCAAGATGCCCCTGGGCTTTCAGTGTAAGCCCCTGAGTTTATGGAGGCCTCTTGGATGCCACCAGTAGTTAGCAGATGGGCCTGTCATCTTCCATGTGTTAGTTACCTATATGTGTGTAACAAATTCCTCCAACTTTTAGCATAGTAAACAAGAAAACATAATTCACTCATTTTCTGTGGGTCAGGCATTTGGGAAGTGCCCAGTTGATCAAAAGTGACCCAAAATGTTAGTAGAATAGGAGAAGCCAAACTGACCTTATATGTCATTTAGACCAACCTTCTTATTTGATAGGGAAATGTATGCAGAGAGTTTGAATGATTACCTGTGCTGGTGCAGCTATTTTCAGAGGTGTTTGGAGCACAGGGCTCTGTTCCTCACACCTGCTGTTGGGTGATGTGAGTGTGATGTCAGTGCTATAATGTTTGTGTGGAGGTATGAGGTCATGAGAACTAACATGCATAGTCAGTCATTTGGGTGTTAGTTTGTGGGAAACCTGGCCGATTCAGTTTGGTTGTGTAACTTCTGTCTGTGAAGGTCAGTGAAATGAACACAATGATTAAAAACACTTTTTTCCATTCCTGAGTTTTAACAAACTTACTGTAGTGGGGGTACATTGTGACTTTTGCCAAAGTTCTTATAATATGCCATAGTTGAATTCATCCCTCCACATTCTCCTTTATTCTCTCTCACCGTATTCCTGGAATAGTTTCATCACGTCTCGTTTTTCCATTTTCATACATGAGTATATAATATTTATACCATATCCTACACCCTTTCCTTATATCCTCACCCCTCCCACAAGTAACAACTCCCTATACAGGACCTATTTTCCATTTCTGTTACCAAAAATCCCTTTTTGTGTTTATTTTGTTTTAGTGTGGGGAGCAGAACTGGGGCTTGAACTCAGGGACTCTACCTTGAGGCAGTTCACCAGCCGATTTTTTGTGATAGGTGTTTCTGAGACAGGGTCTTGCAAACTATTTGCCCAAGCTGTGTTTGAACCAAGATCTTCCTTATCTCTCCCTTCTGAGTCACAGGGACTGCGGGTGTGAGCCACTGGTGACCCGCACGTTTTTGTTTGTTTAATTAAGATAGCTATTCGGGATGTTTCATTGTGACATTTGCTCATACATATATAGCTCTATGCATATATATATATATGTACACGTTATAACACAAATTGGGTCATTCCCTCTATTTTTTGCTTTTCTACTTTATTCTCCTTCTTATGGTAGTTTCAAAAGTTTTTAAAATTCTGCATTCCTCTACAGAAAGTACAACAACCATATTGACCTGGTTAACCTCCTCCTTTTACCCTCTCTCTCTCATAAATGAGCTCCCCTTAGACCTGTTGTTCATACTACTGCTTGTATGTGTGTCAGGTCTCTAGTGCATGTGTGAGAAAAAACATGTGGCCTTTGGTTTCCCCAACCTGACTAATTTAACTTAAGGTGATGTTCTCTAGTTCCATCCATTTACCTGCAAACAACAAAATTTCATGCATATTTAAGGCTGAATAAAATTCCATTGTGTGTAAATGCCACAGTTTTGGATCCATGTATCAGTTGTGAGGCATCTTGGCTGTTTACGTATGTTAGCTGTTGTGAGTAATGCTGCAGTAAACATGGATGTGCAGGTGTCTGTCTTGTTACCTGGCTTGCATTCATTCAGGTATATCCCTATGAATGATAATGCTGGATCACACAGCAATTCTACTTTGAGTTTCGAGAAGCCTCCATATTGTTTTCCACAGTTGTTGTACTAATTTGCATTCCCACTAACTGCATATGAGGGTTCCTTTTTTTTAGACATCCTTGAAAACATTAGTTGTTTGTATTCTTGATAGCCATTACAATGGGAGTGGTTTGGAATCTTGGTATGGTTTTCATTTTTGTTTTCTTTCTGACGAGCGATGGTGAGCATTTCTTTATGTAGTTGTAGGTCCTTTGGACTTCTGCCTTGGAACAAGCTCTGTTAAGTTCATTTGTGTATTTCTTCATTGGGTCACTGATTTTTACGGGAATTTAGTTTTTGAGTATATTCTCGGTATTAATTTCAGTCAGATGTATACCTGGCAAAGATTTCCCCATTCTGGAGCCTTGGTTTCTGCTTCTATTCCTCACCACGTCATCTCAAGGTGTGGTTCTAGTGGACTGGCAAGGGAGGAAAAGGTTCCATGGAGGCACAGCACAGACACCTGTTGATCTGATATAAATTCTTCTCTGGTCTGCAGAGTACATCAAAGCACAGGCAGTGAAGGTTGGAAGGAATTCACCTCATTCACCGGTGTTTCCAGGTGTTCATAAGTATGGGTTCTGCTGAAAGGTACTTTTTTTTGATGAAAGCCCAGAAATTGACTTCCACAAAGTAGTTAATATTCATGGGTCACATTCATTGTGTGGGTGTGTTTGTGTGTGGGGCCGCATGTGTGGTTGAAAATAGTTCCTGGATCATTGTCCGTGGATGCTGTGTTCCTAATAATGCCAGTCAGGAATGCTCCTTCGGAAGGCAGTAATTTTGGGTTTTTCTCTGTGTTGTTACTCCCTAGGTAAACTGTAATCAATTCACTGAGGAGGAAAGATTCAGGGATCCTTGAATATGTGCAGGGTATGTGAGGCTATCGTGATGCATATATGTATGTGCCTCGTTACCCTGCTAGAAGTGATTTGAGTTCAAGTGATGGCTTTGGACACTGACTCTCGATTAGCCTTTAGTTGTTCCTTGGCATAATGGTGGTAGTATGTCTTCCTTCCAAGGACAATGTTGGAACTGATGTCACTTCTTGGGTTTTTCTAAGTTTGATCCTTCCTAAAGTGCTTAAAGTGTCGCCTCAGTAGGGTAACGCCAGGATTTCAGCCTTTGCAGATAACATTCGACTTGCGTTGAATAGAGGCCAGGTTCCTGGGTGTCTGTGTCTACCTTTCTGTGTGCCTTTCTTGTGTGTATGTGTCTGTCTTTGTCTGTGTGCTTAATATTTCTCATTTGTTCATGTATTAATTTCTTTGCTATTTGTCATAAATTCTCATATTACCAATTGTTTCACACTCTTTGAGTGTATCCGCTGCTTAGGCATGCAGAAGTGTCTTTGAATCAAAATCTATCATTAACGTTGAGGAAATAGATGGAACGAACAAGGCTGGGTGATGTTCTATGACTTCTGGTCTTGCACAAAGTTGTAATTAACTCCATAGAATGTAAGAAATTCACATACAAGATAAATATTAGTATGTCACTCATTCTCTGTGTGTGAGTGTGTGTGGGATGTTTGTTGTTTAGTTTCCCAACACTGGTTGGTAGAATATAGGTTCCTTCCCCAAGTCACTTGAGGAACAGCCTTGTGTGGCACTGACTTTATGTCTTGGGTTCCATGAATGAAAGGTGAACTGTGATGTCCCTCAGAGAACCATTGCAGATTTGAATGTCCTTCCTGAGAGTTTCATGTTTATTCCATAGGTTGTGGTGTTCCTGAAATCTGCCATTCTTCCGAGAGGTGGTAAGCATTTCAGTCACTAGAGAACCCTAAGCATTCCTTGGCTATAGCGTGTGTGTGCCTGTGTACTTCTCAGATCAAAGTGAAGTAATTTCTGTGTCGTTAGGAAGTGAATTCTTGTGGTGACCTTGAGGCTCTTGGCAGCCAGTGTGTGCTTTTGCGTGTTTTGTTCAAGTGAGGAACACTGTAGGCTGGAAGACAGCCCCAGGTCCTCACTCTGTGATATTTTGGGTCAGTTAAGGGAATACCCTCCCAGATGATGGGAGATGTAGTTCTGAGAAGGAAGTTGCCTCATCCAAGGTTCAGGGAGTTTTCCTGGCTTATTTACCTTCAAAGGGCTTGAGGTGTTTGTGTACTCACCAGGTGAAAGCCTTCCTGTCCTCCAAAGTGTGGGGTCCAGATTGGGAGTAGTTTGGAAGAAGTCAGAAATGTCATGCCAGTTGAACCTTGAATGATCTGAGGAGGGAACGTGGAGGAGAAAAGCAATTCCCAGATCACAAGTTCTTGCCAGGAAACTGCCACACAAATGGCTGGAGACTGAAGGGAGAGGGGCCATAGAGGCAGTGCTTACGTGGTCTGACCAATCAGGACAGACTTGGTTGTGATGTCACAGTGGGATCCCAGCCACTGCAACATACACATTCCCGAGGCAGCTCCTGCCTGGCCTCTTGCTATGGTAGCGCAGCCAGCCAAGCATGGAGAAGCTGGAGGTAGGTGCCACTGTCTCGTGTGGAAGACTTCTCTTTTATTTGGGTCCTCGATATACGGGGCACACGTGGCCTGAGCACACGGGTGACCTGAGCATCCTAGGATCGGGTGATACCATTCCTCAGTAGAGATCTTCATAAACTTTTTTGGTTTTGGTGGAACTGTTGGGACTGGTAATACTGGCGTTGAAACTCAATGCTTTACACTTGCAAAGCAGTTGCTCTACCCTTTTAGCAACACCTCCTGTCAAACTTCCATAAATCTTTAGATTAAAGAAGTACAGTGAACCCCGAAAAGAATAAACAGAGCCAAACCATCCAACACCAATCACTATATTGTTTAGGAATGGATCGGTATGTGATAAAAAACCCATAGTAATGTACCAGAAATTTGGGCTGTTTGCCCGTGACGTATACCTGCATTTCTCTCACCTCAGCAGGTAGAAACAGGAGGATCGCAGTTCAAACCAGCTCTTGCAAATATTTTCCACAAGCCTCTGTTGAAAATACTCAACGCACAGAAGGTGTGCTGGAGTGGTATGGTTTTTCTTTTTTGAAATATTGTTTATTGAGTACTGTTGTACTGGGTATATGTTGTTACATTTACAAAAGTTTTTTACACTATGTCATAGTTAAAATCATCCCTTCCATCATTTTCCTTTATTATCTCCCTCCCTATTCCTGGAATAGTTTCACAGGTCTCATGTTTCCATTTTCATACATGAGTACACAATATTTCCATCCTATTCACCCTCACAACCATTTACTAATAATCCTCCCTGCTCCCAATGTAACTAACCGCGAGACAAGACCAGGTTTACTTTCTTGTGTTGTGTTTTTTATTAGTTTATATGTTTGTGTTTGGTGGGACTGGGTCTGTTTTCTTCTTTTGAAAAAAAATGATATTTTTTTGTTTAAGATGGGTCTATAGGGAGTTTCACTGTGACATTTCCATGTACATACGTCTTATGATCCTAATTGTTTCATCCCTTCCTGTTGTCCTTTTTACTTTATTCCCCTTCCATTTTTGATGTATAGAAAATACATCAACCGACCGTATTCACATTCTTAACTTCGTTCTTTGAAATGTTCTCCCTCCCATTAGGGACTCCCCGTCAGATTGAGTTGTTTTTCATAGCACTCTTTGTATATTTATTGGGCCTATATTCTACATCTGAGAGAAAACATGCAGTGTTTGGTTTCAGAACCTGGCTAATTTCACTTAAGATAATCTCCATTGCCATCCATTTCTCTGCAAAGGATAAAATCTCATTCTTTATTGTGGCTGAATCAAATTCCATTGAAAATTCTTGTTTTTCTAATTTACAGATAAAAAGAAAGTTATGCAGTGACACAGATTATCAGGAAATTACCACATGGTTTCTGTTCCACTGGAATTTCAGATTCCACAAACTCAGGTGAGTTAAGGAGCATGTTTGATCAGAGATCTTTCTCTGTGAGATAAACAACTCCCATACCCCCGCTTCTAGCAGTGACTGAGTTGAGGACGAGTTCATGAGCCCTGGGTCCCTTAGCATGTATGTATCATTGAAGCATTGTTTGTCAGCACCCCAGCAAATGCACTGGTAGGATTTTTGCAGAGGCCATAGATGCTTTATTGCAGGGCAGATGTCAAGATGCCCCTGGGCTTTCAGTGTAAGCCCCTGAGTTTATGGAGGCCTCTTGGATGCCACCAGTAGTTAGCAGATGGGCCTGTCATCTTCCATGTGTTAGTTACCTATATGTGTGTAACAAATTCCTCCAACTTTTAGCATAGTAAACAAGAAAACATAATTCACTCATTTTCTGTGGGTCAGGCATTTGGGAAGTGCCCAGTTGAGCAAAAGTGACCCAAAATGTTAGTAGAATAGGAGAAGCCAAACTGACCTTATATGTCATTTAGACCAACCTTCTTATTTGATAGGGAAATGTATGCAGAGAGTTTGAATGATTACCTGTGCTGGTGCAGCTATTTTCAGAGGTGTTTGGAGCACAGGGCTCTGTTCCTCACATCTGCTGTTGGGTGATGTGAGTGTGATGTCAGTGCTATAATGTTTGTGTGGAGGTATGAGGTCATGAGAACTAACATGCATAGTCAGTCATTTGGGTGTTAGTTTGTGGGAAACCTGGCCGATTCAGTTTGGTTGTGTAACTTCTGTCTGTGAAGGTCAGTGAAATGAACACAATGATTAAAAACACTTTTTTCCATTCCTGAGTTTTAACAAACTTACTGTAGTGGGGGTACATTGTGACTTTTGCCAAAGTTCTTATAATATGCCATAGTTGAATTCATCCCTCCACATTCTCCTTTATTCTCTCTCACCGTATTCCTGGAATAGTTTCATCACGTCTCGTTTTTCCATTTTCATACATGAGTATATAATATTTATACCATATCCTACACCCTTTCCTTATATCCTCACCCCTCCCACAAGTAACAACTCCCTATACAGGACCTATTTTCCATTTCTGTTACCAAAAATCCCTTTTTGTGTTTATTTTGTTTTAGTGTGGGGAGCAGAACTGGGGCTTGAACTCAGGGACTCTACCTTGAGGCAGTTCACCAGCCGTTTTTTTGTGATAGGTGTTTCTGAGACAGGGTCTTGCAAACTATTTGCCCAAGCTGTGTTTGAACCAAGATCTTCCTTATCTCTCCCTTCTGAGTCACAGGGACTGCGGGTGTGAGCCACTGGTGACCCGCACGTTTTTGTTTGTTTAATTAAGATAGCTATTCGGGATGTTTCATTGTGACATTTGCTCATACATATATAGCTCTATGCATATATATATATGTACACGTTATAACACAAATTGGGTCATTCCCTCTATTTTTTGCTTTTCTACTTTATTCTCCTTCTTATGGTAGTTTCAAAAGTTTTTAAAATTCTGCATTCCTCTACAGAAAGTACAACAACCATATTGACCTGGTTAACCTCCTCCTTTTACCCTCTCTCTCTCATAAATGAGCTCCCCTTAGACCTGTTGTTCATACTACTGCTTGTATGTGTGTCAGGTCTCTAGTGCATGTGTGAGAAAAAACATGTGGCCTTTGGTTTCCCCAACCTGACTAATTTAACTTAAGGTGATGTTCTCTAGTTCCATCCATTTACCTGCAAACAACAAAATTTCATGCATATTTAAGGCTGAATAAAATTCCATTGTGTGTAAATGCCACAGTTTTGGATCCATGTATCAGTTGTGAGGCATCTTGGCTGTTTACGTATGTTAGCTGTTGTGAGTAATGCTGCAGTAAACATGGATGTGCAGGTGTCTGTCTTGTTACCTGGCTTGCATTCATTCAGGTATATCCCTATGAATGATAATGCTGGATCACACAGCAATTCTACTTTGAGTTTCGAGAAGCCTCCATATTGTTTTCCACAGTTGTTGTACTAATTAGCATTCCCACTAACTGCATATGAGGGTTCCTTTTTTTTAGACATCCTTGAAAACATTAGTTGTTTGTATTCTTGATAGCCATTACAATGGGAGTGGTTTGGAATCTTGGTATGGTTTTCATTTTTGTTTTCTTTCTGACGAGCGATGGTGAGCATTTCTTTATGTAGTTGTAGGTCCTTTGGACTTCTGCCTTGGAACAAGCTCTGTTAAGTTCATTTGTGTATTTCTTCATTGGGTCACTGATTTTTACGGGAATTTAGTTTTTGAGTATATTCTCGGTATTAATTTCAGTCAGATGTATACCTGGCAAAGATTTCCCCATTCTGGAGCCTTGGTTTCTGCTTCTATTCCTCACCACGTCATCTCAAGGTGTGGTTCTAGTGGACTGGCAAGGGAGGAAAAGGTTCCATGGAGGCACAGCACAGACACCTGTTGATCTGATATAAATTCTTCTCTGGTCTGCAGAGTACATCAAAGCACAGGCAGTGAAGGTTGGAAGGAATTCACCTCATTCACCGGTGTTTCCAGGTGTTCATAAGTATGGGTTCTGCTGAAAGGTACTTTTTTTTGATGAAAGCCCAGAAATTGACTTCCACAAAGTAGTTAATATTCATGGGTCACATTCATTGTGTGGGTGTGTTTGTGTGTGGGGCCGCATGTGTGGTTGAAAATAGTTCCTGGATCATTGTCCGTGGATGCTGTGTTCCTAATAATGCCAGTCAGGAATGCTCCTTCGGAAGGCAGTAATTTTGGGTTTTTCTCTGTGTTGTTACTCCCTAGGTAAACTGTAATCAATTCACTGAGGAGGAAAGATTCAGGGATCCTTGAATATGTGCAGGGTATGTGAGGCTATCGTGATGCATATATGTATGTGCCTCGTTACCCTGCTAGAAGTGATTTGAGTTCAAGTGATGGCTTTGGACACTGACTCTCGATTAGCCTTTAGTTGTTCCTTGGCATAATGGTGGTAGTATGTCTTCCTTCCAAGGACAATGTTGGAACTGATGTCACTTCTTGGGTTTTTCTAAGTTTGATCCTTCCTAAAGTGCTTAAAGTGTCGCCTCAGTAGGGTAACGCCAGGATTTCAGCCTTTGCAGATAACATTCGACTTGCGTTGAATAGAGGCCAGGTTCCTGGGTGTCTGTGTCTACCTTTCTGTGTGCCTTTCTTGTGTGTATGTGTCTGTCTTTGTCTGTGTGCTTAATATTTCTCATTTGTTCATGTATTAATTTCTTTGCTATTTGTCATAAATTCTCATATTACCAATTGTTTCACACTCTTTGAGTGTATCCGCTGCTTAGGCATGCAGAAGTGTCTTTGAATCAAAATCTATCATTAACGTTGAGGAAATAGACGGAACGAACAAGGCTGGGTGATGTTCTATGACTTCTGGTCTTGCACAAAGTTGTAATTAACTCCATAGAATGTAAGAAATTCACATACAAGATAAATATTAGTATGTCACTCATTCTCTGTGTGTGAGTGTGTGTGGGATGTTTGTTGTTTAGTTTCCCAACACTGGTTGGTAGAATATAGGTTCCTTCCCCAAGTCACTTGAGGAACAGCCTTGTGTGGCACTGACTTTATGTCTTGGGTTCCATGAATGAAAGGTGAACTGTGATGTCCCTCAGAGAACCATTGCAGATTTGAATGTCCTTCCTGAGAGTTTCATGTTTATTCCATAGGTTGTGGTGTTCCTGAAATCTGCCATTCTTCCGAGAGGTGGTAAGCATTTCAGTCACTAGAGAACCCTAAGCATTCCTTGGCTATAGCGTGTGTGTGCCTGTGTACTTCTCAGATCAAAGTGAAGTAATTTCTGTGTCGTTAGGAAGTGAATTCTTGTGGTGACCTTGAGGCTCTTGGCAGCCAGTGTGTGCTTTTGCGTGTTTTGTTCAAGTGAGGAACACTGTAGGCTGGAAGACAGCCCCAGGCCCTCACTCTGTGATATTTTGGGTCAGTTAAGGGAATACCCTCCCAGATGATGGGAGATGTAGTTCTGAGAAGGAAGTTGCCTCATCCAAGGTTCAGGGAGTTTTCCTGGCTTATTTACCTTCAAAGGGCTTGAGGTGTTTGTGTACTCACCAGGTGAAAGCCTTCCTGTCCTCCAAAGTGTGGGGTCCAGATTGGGAGTAGTTTGGAAGAAGTCAGAAATGTCATGCCAGTTGAACCTTGAATGATCTGAGGAGGGAACGTGGAGGAGAAAAGCAATTCCCAGATCACAAGTTCTTGCCAGGAAACTGCCACACAAATGGCTGGAGACTGAAGGGAGAGGGGCCATAGAGGCAGTGCTTATGTGGTCTGACCAATCAGGACAGACTTGGTTGTGATGTCACAGTGGGATCCCAGCCACTGCAACATACACATTCCCGAGGCAGCTCCTGCCTGGCCTCTTGCTATGGTAGCGCAGCCAGCCAAGCATGGAGAAGCTGGAGGTAGGTGCCACTGTCTCGTGTGGAAGACTTCTCTTTTATTTGGGTCCTCGATATACGGGGCACACGTGGCCTGAGCACACGGGTGACCTGAGCATCCTAGGATCGGGTGATACCATTCCTCAGTAGAGATCTTCATAAACTTTTTTGGTTTTGGTGGAACTGTTGGGACTGGTAATACTGGCGTTGAAACTCAATGCTTTACACTTGCAAAGCAGTTGCTCTACCCTTTTAGCAACACCTCCTGTCAAACTTCCATAAATCTTTAGATTAAAGAAGTACAGTGAACCCCGAAAAGAATAAACAGAGCCAAACCATCCAACACCAATCACTATATTGTTTAGGAATGGATCGGTATGTGATAAAAAACCCATAGTAATGTACCAGAAATTTGGGCTGTTTGCCCGTGACGTATACCTGCATTTCTCTCACCTCAGCAGGTAGAAACAGGAGGATCGCAGTTGAAACCAGCTCTTGCAAATATTTTCCACAAGCCTCTGTTGAAAATACTCAACGCACAGAAGGTGTGCTGGAGTGGTATGGTTTTTCTTTTTTGAAATATTGTTTATTGAGTACTGTTGTACTGGGTATATGTTGTTACATTTACAAAAGTTTTTTACACTATGTCATAGTTAAAATCATCCCTTCCATCATTTTCCTTTATTATCTCCCTCCCTATTCCTGGAATAGTTTCACAGGTCTCATGTTTCCATTTTCATACATGAGTACACAATATTTCCATCCTATTCACCCTCACAACCATTTACTAATAATCCTCCCTGCTCCCAATGTAACTAACCGCGAGACAAGACCAGGTTTACTTTCTTGTGTTGTGTTTTTTATTAGTTTATATGTTTGTGTTTGGTGGGACTGGGTCTGTTTTCTTCTTTTGAAAAAAAATGATATTTTTTTGTTTAAGATGGGTCTATAGGGAGTTTCACTGTGACATTTCCATGTACATACGTCTTATGATCCTAATTGTTTCATCCCTTCCTGTTGTCCTTTTTACTTTATTCCCCTTCCATTTTTGATGTATAGAAAATACATCAACCGACCGTATTCACATTCTTAACTTCGTTCTTTGAAATGTTCTCCCTCCCATTAGGGACTCCCCGTCAGATTGAGTTGTTTTTCATAGCACTCTTTGTATATTTATTGGGCCTATATTCTACATCTGAGAGAAAACATGCAGTGTTTGGTTTCAGAACCTGGCTAATTTCACTTAAGATAATCTCCATTGCCATCCATTTCTCTGCAAAGGATAAAATCTCATTCTTTATTGTGGCTGAATCAAATTCCATTGAAAATTCTTGTTTTTCTAATTTACAGATAAAAAGAAAGTTATGCAGTGACACAGATTATCAGGAAATTACCACATGGTTTCTGTTCCACTGGAATTTCAGATTCCACAAACTCAGGTGAGTTAAGGAGCATGTTTGATCAGAGATCTTTCTCTGTGAGATAAACAACTCCCATACCCCCGCTTCTAGCAGTGACTGAGTTGAGGACGAGTTCATGAGCCCTGGGTCCCTTAGCATGTATGTATCATTGAAGCATTGTTTGTCAGCACCCCAGCAAATGCACTGGTAGGATTTTTGCAGAGGCCATAGATGCTTTATTGCAGGGCAGATGTCAAGATGCCCCTGGGCTTTCAGTGTAAGCCCCTGAGTTTATGGAGGCCTCTTGGATGCCACCAGTAGTTAGCAGATGGGCCTGTCATCTTCCATGTGTTAGTTACCTATATGTGTGTAACAAATTCCTCCAACTTTTAGCATAGTAAACAAGAAAACATAATTCACTCATTTTCTGTGGGTCAGGCATTTGGGAAGTGCCCAGTTGAGCAAAAGTGACCCAAAATGTTAGTAGAATAGGAGAAGCCAAACTGACCTTATATGTCATTTAGACCAACCTTCTTATTTGATAGGGAAATGTATGCAGAGAGTTTGAATGATTACCTGTGCTGGTGCAGCTATTTTCAGAGGTGTTTGGAGCACAGGGCTCTGTTCCTCACACCTGCTGTTGGGTGATGTGAGTGTGATGTCAGTGCTATAATGTTTGTGTGGAGGTATGAGGTCATGAGAACTAACATGCATAGTCAGTCATTTGGGTGTTAGTTTGTGGGAAACCTGGCCGATTCAGTTTGGTTGTGTAACTTCTGTCTGTGAAGGTCAGTGAAATGAACACAATGATTAAAAACACTTTTTTCCATTCCTGAGTTTTAACAAACTTACTGTAGTGGGGGTACATTGTGACTTTTGCCAAAGTTCTTATAATATGCCATAGTTGAATTCATCCCTCCACATTCTCCTTTATTCTCTCTCACCGTATTCCTGGAATAGTTTCATCACGTCTCGTTTTTCCATTTTCATACATGAGTATATAATATTTATACAATATCCTACACCCTTTCCTTATATCCTCACCCCTCCCACAAGTAACAACTCCCTATACAGGACCTATTTTCCATTTCTGTTACCAAAAATCCCTTTTTGTGTTTATTTTGTTTTAGTGTGGGGAGCAGAACTGGGGCTTGAACTCAGGGACTCTACCTTGAGGCAGTTCACCAGCCGATTTTTTGTGATAGGTGTTTCTGAGACAGGGTCTTGCAAACTATTTGCCCAAGCTGTGTTTGAACCAAGATCTTCCTTATCTCTCCCTTCTGAGTCACAGGGACTGCGGGTGTGAGCCACTGGTGACCCGCACGTTTTTGTTTGTTTAATTAAGATAGCTATTCGGGATGTTTCATTGTGACATTTGCTCATACATATATAGCTCTATGCATATATATATATATGTACACGTTATAACACAAATTGGGTCATTCCCTCTATTTTTTGCTTTTCTACTTTATTCTCCTTCTTATGGTAGTTTCAAAAGTTTTTAAAATTCTGCATTCCTCTACAGAAAGTACAACAACCATATTGACCTGGTTAACCTCCTCCTTTTACCCTCTCTCTCTCATAAATGAGCTCCCCTTAGACCTGTTGTTCATACTACTGCTTGTATGTGTGTCAGGTCTCTAGTGCATGTGTGAGAAAAAACATGTGGCCTTTGGTTTCCCCAACCTGACTAATTTAACTTAAGGTGATGTTCTCTAGTTCCATCCATTTACCTGCAAACAACAAAATTTCATGCATATTTAAGGCTGAATAAAATTCCATTGTGTGTAAATGCCACAGTTTTGGATCCATGTATCAGTTGTGAGGCATCTTGGCTGTTTACGTATGTTAGCTGTTGTGAGTAATGCTGCAGTAAACATGGATGTGCAGGTGTCTGTCTTGTTACCTGGCTTGCATTCATTCAGGTATATCCCTATGAATGATAATGCTGGATCACACAGCAATTCTACTTTGAGTTTCGAGAAGCCTCCATATTGTTTTCCACAGTTGTTGTACTAATTTGCATTCCCACTAACTGCATATGAGGGTTCCTTTTTTTTAGACATCCTTGAAAACATTAGTTGTTTGTATTCTTGATAGCCATTACAATGGGAGTGGTTTGGAATCTTGGTATGGTTTTCATTTTTGTTTTCTTTCTGACGAGCGATGGTGAGCATTTCTTTATGTAGTTGTAGGTCCTTTGGACTTCTGCCTTGGAACAAGCTCTGTTAAGTTCATTTGTGTATTTCTTCATTGGGTCACTGATTTTTACGGGAATTTAGTTTTTGAGTATATTCTCGGTATTAATTTCAGTCAGATGTATACCTGGCAAAGATTTCCCCATTCTGGAGCCTTGGTTTCTGCTTCTATTCCTCACCACGTCATCTCAAGGTGTGGTTCTAGTGGACTGGCAAGGGAGGAAAAGGTTCCATGGAGGCACAGCACAGACACCTGTTGATCTGATATAAATTCTTCTCTGGTCTGCAGAGTACATCAAAGCACAGGCAGTGAAGGTTGGAAGGAATTCACCTCATTCACCGGTGTTTCCAGGTGTTCATAAGTATGGGTTCTGCTGAAAGGTACTTTTTTTTGATGAAAGCCCAGAAATTGACTTCCACAAAGTAGTTAATATTCATGGGTCACATTCATTGTGTGGGTGTGTTTGTGTGTGGGGCCGCATGTGTGGTTGAAAATAGTTCCTGGATCATTGTCCGTGGATGCTGTGTTCCTAATAATGCCAGTCAGGAATGCTCCTTCGGAAGGCAGTAATTTTCGGTTTTTCTCTGTGTTGTTACTCCCTAGGTAAACTGTAATCAATTCACTGAGGAGGAAAGATTCAGGGATCCTTGAATATGTGCAGGGTATGTGAGGCTATCGTGATGCATATATGTATGTGCCTCGTTACCCTGCTAGAAGTGATTTGAGTTCAAGTGATGGCTTTGGACACTGACTCTCGATTAGCCTTTAGTTGTTCCTTGGCATAATGGTGGTAGTATGTCTTCCTTCCAAGGACAATGTTGGAACTGATGTCACTTCTTGGGTTTTTCTAAGTTTGATCCTTCCTAAAGTGCTTAAAGTGTCGCCTCAGTAGGGTAACGCCAGGATTTCAGCCTTTGCAGATAACATTCGACTTGCGTTGAATAGAGGCCAGGTTCCTGGGTGTCTGTGTCTACCTTTCTGTGTGCCTTTCTTGTGTGTATGTGTCTGTCTTTGTCTGTGTGCTTAATATTTCTCATTTGTTCATGTATTAATTTCTTTGCTATTTGTCATAAATTCTCATATTACCAATTGTTTCACACTCTTTGAGTGTATCCGCTGCTTAGGCATGCAGAAGTGTCTTTGAATCAAAATCTATCATTAACGTTGAGGAAATAGACGGAACGAACAAGGCTGGGTGATGTTCTATGACTTCTGGTCTTGCACAAAGTTGTAATTAACTCCATAGAATGTAAGAAATTCACATACAAGATAAATATTAGTATGTCACTCATTCTCTGTGTGTGAGTGTGTGTGGGATGTTTGTTGTTTAGTTTCCCAACACTGGTTGGTAGAATATAGGTTCCTTCCCCAAGTCACTTGAGGAACAGCCTTGTGTGGCACTGACTTTATGTCTTGGGTTCCATGAATGAAAGGTGAACTGTGATGTCCCTCAGAGAACCATTGCAGATTTGAATGTCCTTCCTGAGAGTTTCATGTTTATTCCATAGGTTGTGGTGTTCCTGAAATCTGCCATTCTTCCGAGAGGTGGTAAGCATTTCAGTCACTAGAGAACCCTAAGCATTCCTTGGCTATAGCGTGTGTGTGCCTGTGTACTTCTCAGATCAAAGTGAAGTAATTTCTGTGTCGTTAGGAAGTGAATTCTTGTGGTGACCTTGAGGCTCTTGGCAGCCAGTGTGTGCTTTTGCGTGTTTTGTTCAAGTGAGGAACACTGTAGGCTGGAAGACAGCCCCAGGCCCTCACTCTGTGATATTTTGGGTCAGTTAAGGGAATACCCTCCCAGATGATGGGAGATGTAGTTCTGAGAAGGAAGTTGCCTCATCCAAGGTTCAGGGAGTTTTCCTGGCTTATTTACCTTCAAAGGGCTTGAGGTGTTTGTGTACTCACCAGGTGAAAGCCTTCCTGTCCTCCAAAGTGTGGGGTCCAGATTGGGAGTAGTTTGGAAGAAGTCAGAAATGTCATGCCAGTTGAACCTTGAATGATCTGAGGAGGGAACGTGGAGGAGAAAAGCAATTCCCAGATCACAAGTTCTTGCCAGGAAACTGCCACACAAATGGCTGGAGACTGAAGGGAGAGGGGCCATAGAGGCAGTGCTTATGTGGTCTGACCAATCAGGACAGACTTGGTTGTGATGTCACAGTGGGATCCCAGCCACTGCAACATACACATTCCCGAGGCAGCTCCTGCCTGGCCTCTTGCTATGGTAGCGCAGCCAGCCAAGCATGGAGAAGCTGGAGGTAGGTGCCACTGTCTCGTGTGGAAGACTTCTCTTTTATTTGGGTCCTCGATATACGGGGCACACGTGGCCTGAGCACACGGGTGACCTGAGCATCCTAGGATCGGGTGATACCATTCCTCAGTAGAGATCTTCATAAACTTTTTTGGTTTTGGTGGAACTGTTGGGACTGGTAATACTGGCGTTGAAACTCAATGCTTTACACTTGCAAAGCAGTTGCTCTACCCTTTTAGCAACACCTCCTGTCAAACTTCCATAAATCTTTAGATTAAAGAAGTACAGTGAACCCCGAAAAGAATAAACAGAGCCAAACCATCCAACACCAATCACTATATTGTTTAGGAATGGATCGGTATGTGATAAAAAACCCATAGTAATGTACCAGAAATTTGGGCTGTTTGCCCGTGACGTATACCTGCATTTCTCTCACCTCAGCAGGTAGAAACAGGAGGATCGCAGTTGAAACCAGCTCTTGCAAATATTTTCCACAAGCCTCTGTTGAAAATACTCAACGCACAGAAGGTGTGCTGGAGTGGTATGGTTTTTCTTTTTTGAAATATTGTTTATTGAGTACTGTTGTACTGGGTATATGTTGTTACATTTACAAAAGTTTTTTACACTATGTCATAGTTAAAATCATCCCTTCCATCATTTTCCTTTATTATCTCCCTCCCTATTCCTGGAATAGTTTCACAGGTCTCATGTTTCCATTTTCATACATGAGTACACAATATTTCCATCCTATTCACCCTCACAACCATTTACTAATAATCCTCCCTGCTCCCAATGTAACTAACCGCGAGACAAGACCAGGTTTACTTTCTTGTGTTGTGTTTTTTATTAGTTTATATGTTTGTGTTTGGTGGGAC
This sequence comes from Castor canadensis, assembly GCF_047511655.1. Classification (NCBI taxonomy): domain Eukaryota; kingdom Metazoa; phylum Chordata; class Mammalia; order Rodentia; family Castoridae; genus Castor; species Castor canadensis. The sequence continues at coordinate 43,691,088 of NC_133399.1, forward strand.
TGGGTCTGTTTTCTTCTTTTGAAAAAAAATGATATTTTTTTGTTTAAGATGGGTCTATAGGGAGTTTCACTGTGACATTTCCATGTACATACGTCTTATGATCCTAATTGTTTCATCCCTTCCTGTTGTCCTTTTTACTTTATTCCCCTTCCATTTTTGATGTATAGAAAATACATCAACCGACCGTATTCACATTCTTAACTTCGTTCTTTGAAATGTTCTCCCTCCCATTAGGGACTCCCCGTCAGATTGAGTTGTTTTTCATAGCACTCTTTGTATATTTATTGGGCCTATATTCTACATCTGAGAGAAAACATGCAGTGTTTGGTTTCAGAACCTGGCTAATTTCACTTAAGATAATCTCCATTGCCATCCATTTCTCTGCAAAGGATAAAATCTCATTCTTTATTGTGGCTGAATCAAATTCCATTGAAAATTCTTGTTTTTCTAATTTACAGATAAAAAGAAAGTTATGCAGTGACACAGATTATCAGGAAATTACCACATGGTTTCTGTTCCACTGGAATTTCAGATTCCACAAACTCAGGTGAGTTAAGGAGCATGTTTGATCAGAGATCTTTCTCTGTGAGATAAACAACTCCCATACCCCCGCTTCTAGCAGTGACTGAGTTGAGGACGAGTTCATGAGCCCTGGGTCCCTTAGCATGTATGTATCATTGAAGCATTGTTTGTCAGCACCCCAGCAAATGCACTGGTAGGATTTTTGCAGAGGCCATAGATGCTTTATTGCAGGGCAGATGTCAAGATGCCCCTGGGCTTTCAGTGTAAGCCCCTGAGTTTATGGAGGCCTCTTGGATGCCACCAGTAGTTAGCAGATGGGCCTGTCATCTTCCATGTGTTAGTTACCTATATGTGTGTAACAAATTCCTCCAACTTTTAGCATAGTAAACAAGAAAACATAATTCACTCATTTTCTGTGGGTCAGGCATTTGGGAAGTGCCCAGTTGAGCAAAAGTGACCCAAAATGTTAGTAGAATAGGAGAAGCCAAACTGACCTTATATGTCATTTAGACCAACCTTCTTATTTGATAGGGAAATGTATGCAGAGAGTTTGAATGATTACCTGTGCTGGTGCAGCTATTTTCAGAGGTGTTTGGAGCACAGGGCTCTGTTCCTCACATCTGCTGTTGGGTGATGTGAGTGTGATGTCAGTGCTATAATGTTTGTGTGGAGGTATGAGGTCATGAGAACTAACATGCATAGTCAGTCATTTGGGTGTTAGTTTGTGGGAAACCTGGCCGATTCAGTTTGGTTGTGTAACTTCTGTCTGTGAAGGTCAGTGAAATGAACACAATGATTAAAAACACTTTTTTCCATTCCTGAGTTTTAACAAACTTACTGTAGTGGGGGTACATTGTGACTTTTGCCAAAGTTCTTATAATATGCCATAGTTGAATTCATCCCTCCACATTCTCCTTTATTCTCTCTCACCGTATTCCTGGAATAGTTTCATCACGTCTCGTTTTTCCATTTTCATACATGAGTATATAATATTTATACCATATCCTACACCCTTTCCTTATATCCTCACCCCTCCCACAAGTAACAACTCCCTATACAGGACCTATTTTCCATTTCTGTTACCAAAAATCCCTTTTTGTGTTTATTTTGTTTTAGTGTGGGGAGCAGAACTGGGGCTTGAACTCAGGGACTCTACCTTGAGGCAGTTCACCAGCCGATTTTTTGTGATAGGTGTTTCTGAGACAGGGTCTTGCAAACTATTTGCCCAAGCTGTGTTTGAACCAAGATCTTCCTTATCTCTCCCTTCTGAGTCACAGGGACTGCGGGTGTGAGCCACTGGTGACCCGCACGTTTTTGTTTGTTTAATTAAGATAGCTATTCGGGATGTTTCATTGTGACATTTGCTCATACATATATAGCTCTATGCATATATATATATATGTACACGTTATAACACAAATTGGGTCATTCCCTCTATTTTTTGCTTTTCTACTTTATTCTCCTTCTTATGGTAGTTTCAAAAGTTTTTAAAATTCTGCATTCCTCTACAGAAAGTACAACAACCATATTGACCTGGTTAACCTCCTCCTTTTACCCTCTCTCTCTCATAAATGAGCTCCCCTTAGACCTGTTGTTCATACTACTGCTTGTATGTGTGTCAGGTCTCTAGTGCATGTGTGAGAAAAAACATGTGGCCTTTGGTTTCCCCAACCTGACTAATTTAACTTAAGGTGATGTTCTCTAGTTCCATCCATTTACCTGCAAACAACAAAATTTCATGCATATTTAAGGCTGAATAAAATTCCATTGTGTGTAAATGCCACAGTTTTGGATCCATGTATCAGTTGTGAGGCATCTTGGCTGTTTACGTATGTTAGCTGTTGTGAGTAATGCTGCAGTAAACATGGATGTGCAGGTGTCTGTCTTGTTACCTGGCTTGCATTCATTCAGGTATATCCCTATGAATGATAATGCTGGATCACACAGCAATTCTACTTTGAGTTTCGAGAAGCCTCCATATTGTTTTCCACAGTTGTTGTACTAATTTGCATTCCCACTAACTGCATATGAGGGTTCCTCTTTTTTAGACATCCTTGAAAACATTAGTTGTTTGTATTCTTGATAGCCATTACAATGGGAGTGGTTTGGAATCTTGGTATGGTTTTCATTTTTGTTTTCTTTCTGACGAGCGATGGTGAGCATTTCTTTATGTAGTTGTAGGTCCTTTGGACTTCTGCCTTGGAACAAGCTCTGTTAAGTTCATTTGTGTATTTCTTCATTGGGTCACTGATTTTTACGGGAATTTAGTTTTTGAGTATATTCTCGGTATTAATTTCAGTCAGATGTATACCTGGCAAAGATTTCCCCATTCTGGAGCCTTGGTTTCTGCTTCTATTCCTCACCACGTCATCTCAAGGTGTGGTTCTAGTGGACTGGCAAGGGAGGAAAAGGTTCCATGGAGGCACAGCACAGACACCTGTTGATCTGATATAAATTCTTCTCTGGTCTGCAGAGTACATCAAAGCACAGGCAGTGAAGGTTGGAAGGAATTCACCTCATTCACCGGTGTTTCCAGGTGTTCATAAGTATGGGTTCTGCTGAAAGGTACTTTTTTTTGATGAAAGCCCAGAAATTGACTTCCACAAAGTAGTTAATATTCATGGGTCACATTCATTGTGTGGGTGTGTTTGTGTGTGGGGCCGCATGTGTGGTTGAAAATAGTTCCTGGATCATTGTCCGTGGATGCTGTGTTCCTAATAATGCCAGTCAGGAATGCTCCTTCGGAAGGCAGTAATTTTGGGTTTTTCTCTGTGTTGTTACTCCCTAGGTAAACTGTAATCAATTCACTGAGGAGGAAAGATTCAGGGATCCTTGAATATGTGCAGGGTATGTGAGGCTATCGTAATGCATATATGTATGTGCCTCGTTACCCTGCTAGAAGTGATTTGAGTTCAAGTGATGGCTTTGGACACTGACTCTCGATTAGCCTTTAGTTGTTCCTTGGCATAATGGTGGTAGTATGTCTTCCTTCCAAGGACAATGTTGGAACTGATGTCACTTCTTGGGTTTTTCTAAGTTTGATCCTTCCTAAAGTGCTTAAAGTGTCGCCTCAGTAGGGTAACACCAGGATTTCAGCCTTTGCAGATAACATTCGACTTGCGTTGAATAGAGGCCAGGTTCCTGGGTGTCTGTGTCTACCTTTCTGTGTGCCTTTCTTGTGTGTATGTGTCTGTCTTTGTCTGTGTGCTTAATATTTCTCATTTGTTCATGTATTAATTTCTTTGCTATTTGTCATAAATTCTCATATTACCAATTGTTTCACACTCTTTGAGTGTATCCGCTGCTTAGGCATGCAGAAGTGTCTTTGAATCAAAATCTATCATTAACGTTGAGGAAATAGACGGAACGAACAAGGCTGGGTGATGTTCTATGACTTCTGGTCTTGCACAAAGTTGTAATTAACTCCATAGAATGTAAGAAATTCACATACAAGATAAATATTAGTATGTCACTCATTCTCTGTGTGTGAGTGTGTGTGGGATGTTTGTTGTTTAGTTTCCCAACACTGGTTGGTAGAATATAGGTTCCTTCCCCAAGTCACTTGAGGAACAGCCTTGTGTGGCACTGACTTTATGTCTTGGGTTCCATGAATGAAAGGTGAACTGTGATGTCCCTCAGAGAACCATTGCAGATTTGAATGTCCTTCCTGAGAGTTTCATGTTTATTCCATAGGTTGTGGTGTTCCTGAAATCTGCCATTCTTCCGAGAGGTGGTAAGCATTTCAGTCACTAGAGAACCCTAAACATTCCTTGGCTATAGCGTGTGTGTGCCTGTGTACTTCTCAGATCAAAGTGAAGTAATTTCTGTGTCGTTAGGAAGTGAATTCTTGTGGTGACCTTGAGGCTCTTGGCAGCCAGTGTGTGCTTTTGCGTGTTTTGTTCAAGTGAGGAACACTGTAGGCTGGAAGACAGCCCCAGGCCCTCACTCTGTGATATTTTGGGTCAGTTAAGGGAATACCCTCCCAGATGATGGGAGATGTAGTTCTGAGAAGGAAGTTGCCTCATCCAAGGTTCAGGGAGTTTTCCTGGCTTATTTACCTTCAAAGGGCTTGAGGTGTTTGTGTACTCACCAGGTGAAAGCCTTCCTGTCCTCCAAAGTGTGGGGTCCAGATTGGGAGTAGTTTGGAAGAAGTCAGAAATGTCATGCCAGTTGAACCTTGAATGATCTGAGGAGGGAACGTGGAGGAGAAAAGCAATTCCCAGATCACAAGTTCTTGCCAGGAAACTGCCACACAAATGGCTGGAGACTGAAGGGAGAGGGGCCATAGAGGCAGTGCTTACGTGGTCTGACCAATCAGGACAGACTTGGTTGTGATGTCACATTGGGATCCCAGCCACTGCAACATACACATTCCCGAGGCAGCTCCTGCCTGGCCTCTTGCTATGGTAGCGCAGCCAGCCAAGCATGGAGAAGCTGGAGGTAGGTGCCACTGTCTCGTGTGGAAGACTTCTCTTTTATTTGGGTCCTCGATATACGGGGCACACGTGGCCTGAGCACACGGGTGACCTGAGCATCCTAGGATCGGGTGATACCATTCCTCAGTAGAGATCTTCATAAACTTTTTTGGTTTTGGTGGAACTGTTGGGACTGGTAATACTGGCGTTGAAACTCAATGCTTTACACTTGCAAAGCAGTTGCTCTACCCTTTTAGCAACACCTCCTGTCAAACTTCCATAAATCTTTAGATTAAAGAAGTACAGTGAACCCCGAAAAGAATAAACAGAGCCAAACCATCCAACACCAATCACTATATTGTTTAGGAATGGATCGGTATGTGATAAAAAACCCATAGTAATGTACCAGAAATTTGGGCTGTTTGCCCGTGACGTATACCTGCATTTCTCTCACCTCAGCAGGTAGAAACAGGAGGATCGCAGTTCAAACCAGCTCTTGCAAATATTTTCCACAAGCCTCTGTTGAAAATACTCAACGCACAGAAGGTGTGCTGGAGTGGTATGGTTTTTCTTTTTTGAAATATTGTTTATTGAGTACTGTTGTACTGGGTATATGTTGTTACATTTACAAAAGTTTTTTACACTATGTCATAGTTAAAATCATCCCTTCCATCATTTTCCTTTATTATCTCCCTCCCTATTCCTGGAATAGTTTCACAGGTCTCATGTTTCCATTTTCATACATGAGTACACAATATTTCCATCCTATTCACCCTCACAACCATTTACTAATAATCCTCCCTGCTCCCAATGTAACTAACCGCGAGACAAGACCAGGTTTACTTTCTTGTGTTGTGTTTTTTATTAGTTTATATGTTTGTGTTTGGTGGGACTGGGTCTGTTTTCTTCTTTTGAAAAAAAATGATATTTTTTTGTTTAAGATGGGTCTATAGGGAGTTTCACTGTGACATTTCCATGTACATACGTCTTATGATCCTAATTGTTTCATCCCTTCCTGTTGTCCTTTTTACTTTATTCCCCTTCCATTTTTGATGTATAGAAAATACATCAACCGACCGTATTCACATTCTTAACTTCGTTCTTTGAAATGTTCTCCCTCCCATTAGGGACTCCCCGTCAGATTGAGTTGTTTTTCATAGCACTCTTTGTATATTTATTGGGCCTATATTCTACATCTGAGAGAAAACATGCAGTGTTTGGTTTCAGAACCTGGCTAATTTCACTTAAGATAATCTCCATTTCCATCCATTTCTCTGCAAAGGATAAAATCTCATTCTTTATTGTGGCTGAATCAAATTCCATTGAAAATTCTTGTTTTTCTAATTTACAGATAAAAAGAAAGTTATGCAGTGACACAGATTATCAGGAAATTACCACATGGTTTCTGTTCCACTGGAATTTCAGATTCCACAAACTCAGGTGAGTTAAGGAGCATGTTTGATCAGAGATCTTTCTCTGTGAGATAAACAACTCCCATACCCCCGCTTCTAGCAGTGACTGAGTTGAGGACGAGTTCATGAGCCCTGGGTCCCTTAGCATGTATGTATCATTGAAGCATTGTTTGTCAGCACCCCAGCAAATGCACTGGTAGGATTTTTGCAGAGGCCATAGATGCTTTATTGCAGGGCAGATGTCAAGATGCCCCTGGGCTTTCAGTGTAAGCCCCTGAGTTTATGGAGGCCTCTTGGATGCCACCAGTAGTTAGCAGATGGGCCTGTCATCTTCCATGTGTTAGTTACCTATATGTGTGTAACAAATTCCTCCAACTTTTAGCATAGTAAACAAGAAAACATAATTCACTCATTTTCTGTGGGTCAGGCATTTGGGAAGTGCCCAGTTGAGCAAAAGTGACCCAAAATGTTAGTAGAATAGGAGAAGCCAAACTGACCTTATATGTCATTTAGACCAACCTTCTTATTTGATAGGGAAATGTATGCAGAGAGTTTGAATGATTACCTGTGCTGGTGCAGCTATTTTCAGAGGTGTTTGGAGCACAGGGCTCTGTTCCTCACATCTGCTGTTGGGTGATGTGATTGTGATGTCAGTGCTATAATGTTTGTGTGGAGGTATGAGGTCATGAGAACTAACATGCATAGTCAGTCATTTGGGTGTTAGTTTGTGGGAAACCTGGCCGATTCAGTTTGGTTGTGTAACTTCTGTCTGTGAAGGTCAGTGAAATGAACACAATGATTAAAAACACTTTTTTCCATTCCTGAGTTTTAACAAACTTACTGTAGTGGGGGTACATTGTGACTTTTGCCAAAGTTCTTATAATATGCCATAGTTGAATTCATCCCTCCACATTCTCCTTTATTCTCTCTCACCGTATTCCTGGAATAGTTTCATCACGTCTCGTTTTTCCATTTTCATACATGAGTATATAATATTTATACCATATCCTACACCCTTTCCTTATATCCTCACCCCTCCCACAAGTAACAACTCCCTATACAGGACCTATTTTCCATTTCTGTTACCAAAAATCCCTTTTTCTGTTTATTTTGTTTTAGTGTGTGGGGCAGAACTGGGGCAATGTAGCTAGAAAGGGGACGCCAGAAAAGACACAGACATGCTGGTGTTCTGAGGACTAGACAGGGAGAAGGGATGGCAAAGCAGAGAGAAAATTGAAACATGAATTGAAACATGAAGGTCACATAGCTCTGGGGAGGTAAAATAGCCAATGAAGTCACATGCAGCCATATGTGGGTTTAGCTTTGCTTTTTGCTTCTGTAACCTGCTTGCAAGTGTATATAAGGTGAGACTCCTTTGTTCTTGGGGCTCAGCCTTTAGACTCGAGTTTGCTGGCTCTGTGCTGGCACAATAAACATTGCTTCCTGCTAATATGCCTCAGAGACTTGTATCTCAGTGCATAATTTTCTGCAACATTACATGGGGGCTCCTATAGGATTGCAGGACACGGTGAGTTATCACCTCCCTTGTCATCAGGGTGCATCCCTTGGACCACTGGGAGGAGATCTCACCAGGCGCCAATGGATGGCTTGATCTGGAGGCAGGAGTCATCCTCCCAGCGAGTCAGGGCGACGGCCTTGGATGCACAAAGGAACCCACTGAGGTGCAGGAGCCAACTTAGGAGCACTGCTCTTCATTCTGGTAAGAATCCCAGTTCAAATTCAGGCCTGCCTCAAGAGACAGAAGGGGAGTCTGATCAGCTCCCAGAGGCCGCTAGTAACTGCCTGTTAGGGTGAAGCCATGTCTCTCTGGTTTAAGGAGTGGGGTGGAAGTATTGTGCTGTCTGAAAGTGTATAAAAGTGGGAGCATGAGACACAGCCCTGCTGCAAAGTGAGTGAGGAGTCCCAATCCTTGGTTTTGTGGTGAACTCATGAGGTCAAGGGTGAGCCCCAATGGGGCCTCAGGTACTGGGTTTTTATGAACTCACTGGAGCCAAAGATTTGCCTATGTCCCTGCAAGGGGAGCAGCAGAAGATGGACAAAGAGAGTGCTTTTCCAAAACCCCTCCCCCTCTGTGTCTGTCTTGCTATCTGGTAACGGGAGGAGATGGGTGGAAATTCGAGTAAAAACACTTTTTAGTGTATGATTAATAACTTTAAAAGGGGATTGAATGGAGACTATGGAGTTAGGTTAACTCCTAACAAGCTGAAGGTCCTTTGTGAAATAGATTGGTCTGCTTTTGGTGTAGGATGGCCCCTGGAAGGGTCACTAGATAAAACTGTGATTAATAAAGTTTATAGAGTAATTGTAAAAGAGAAAAAAAAACCTAACACCCAGGAGAATGAGAAAAGCCAAGAGGCTAAAACTGGTCGTCAAAAACCAGACTCTGTTGTTTATTTAAATTCAGGTAGCAATTTACTGGGCAGACTGAGGAGAAATCAGAATCTTTCAGTCTTGATGGATGTGCCCAGTTTGCACATCTTCACCCAAAATTGGCATCATGAAGGAGGACTGAAGCTCAGCACTAACTGAGCTCTTACAAAAATTAACACATGAAGGATGAACTTGCACTGATACATAAGGTCTGGTCTGACTTGAAAGAAAAGGAATGTTGCAAAAGGGTTGTGAATGTAGAGAGAGGAAAATGGAGGGATGGAAATAAAATGGAGATAAGGTTTTCTTGGATGAAGTGAGGGGAGAGAGAGCGAGAGAGGAGAAAAAAAGAGGAAAAAGAAAAAATGAAATGTCATAAAATGTTTGGAGACAGAAAAGGATAAAAGGTTTAATACATTCCTTCAGTTGAGTTTTTATGTCATAAAATAAAAAGTAAATAGAAAGCAATTTAGGATTATTAAAATATGCCAGAAATACTGAACTTCCTGGCACCTTTACTTCTAGAGAACATAAACAGGGAGCACCTACTTAAAAGGGTTAAAAAAAGACCAACTTTGACTGTTGCTAGTAAAAAAACCCAAAACTGTTCCAAAAGGTTGGTGCAGTAAGCTTGGTCTGTCATTGAGACAGTCATGAGATTCTTATGTTTCCGTTGCTCATGGCTGGTCAGATTATGCATCCATCTAATGGTGTGCTCACAGTGTGTGTGTATAAAACATCTTGAAAACAGTTCTTATTATACAGTCAATGTAAAAATTATTACTCTTCTCTATTGCTACTTTTAAGAAAACAGGTTATTAAACTTATTTTAATCAGGTTTCACTAAGATGCAGGCATTCAGGGGTTAATACTTTAGCTCAAGACTTTGTGCTCAACTCCCTGCACAGTAGCAACATAAAAATAAAAAATTAAAACATAGTCATGTGTACTCTCTATTTCATTCATTTCCAGAGTATTCTTCCATCAAAGATGATGCTGTGACCAAACATCTGGTAAGCCTCAAGAAAGTCCCTGCCTTGGGCAGAGAAGGGATAAGTTTGTTCTTGTCATCATCAAAAATCTCCATGCACACAGAGACTTGAATCATATGGAAGGTGGCTGCCCAATGGCAAGGACTGTGAGTATTAGCCCACTAACTTCTGCTACAACAAGATACCTCAGTATTTTGAGGCACACTGGAAAGACAGAAGTCTTGTACTGCTGGGGGATCCATATTTCAAAGGTCACCAGAACAATGAGGCGTTGAGTTGTTAAGCTCTCACCACCAGGTTCATTCCCATCCTCACTCCACACGCGTTCCAAGGGAGATCTCTGGGAAGTGGCAAGAGATGCCTAAACCTAGCATTTGTCTCCCCAGATCTTCCCATCTGGTCCATCTTCTTCATCTGCTTGGCAGGATTCCTGGGACTCATCACATGCCTGATCTGCTGTTTCTTGGAGAGCAGGGAAGGTATGCTGATCTTCTTGTGTTGTAAGAATTTTTAAGACAGTAATACACTTCATAACGATATTTTGGTCAATGATGGACTTCATATATGGCAGTGGTCCCATAAGATTATATTTTCTAGTGACATCATAGCCATGTTAGTTTGTGTATGTCCACTCTATGATGTTTGCACAATGACAGAAAGGCCTAATGATGCATTTCTCAGCCTTGCATGAGTGCATATGAAAAATACAAATCCTTTGGTGGGTACATGTTTCGCAAAAGGTTTTTCCTAGACTGTGTGTGGACTGGATTTTTACTTTTGATTTTTAATTGACAAATAAGACACATACACATATATGGGATACATTAAAAATGCTCTGATACATGTATACATAATGAAATGATTAAATCAATCTAATTAACATATTCATCATACCTTTTTTAGGGATGTGAACATTTGAAATCTACCCTTTGCAACTTTGGAATATACGTTACCTTATTATTAGCTGTAGTCACCATGTTGTGCAATAGGTCTCAAAGTTTAACAATGTAATTAGGGAAATGTACATGAGCATCAAAATAAGATACCACTATGTATGAGAATGATTAAAAAGAAAAGGCTAATGGATATTGTGAAGATTGAAGCACTGAAACTCTTTTGGAGAGCTAGTGGAACTTAGCCTGGTCATTTCTTTCAAAGTTACATACACCTACCATAGGACCCAACCATCATGTCCCCACTAATTTATCCAAGAGAAATAGAAGCATACATACAAAAACAAATTAATAGATGGTAAATAAAAGATAGATGATACATAAATGATAGATGGTAGACAGATAGTAAATAAAAATAGATATGTAAATGATTGACAGATGGTAGACAATTGATAGGTGATTGATAAATGGATAGCAGATAGGTAATAGATGATTGATGATAGATGATAAACAATTTTATAGATGATTAGCAGATGTATGATAGATGATTAACAGATATTGATAAAGAATATGAGGGCTAAGAGAAATGTAGGAAATATCAGAGGTAGAAAGGTTTTTGAAAACTGGTAGTGAAAAAGGAGAGGAAGGACTGGTAAGAAAACCAATTAGAAGAGGAGGAAGAAGGACACCAAGAGCCTCTGGTCATATTCTCAGTCCTGAGATTTCCCATATTAAGTTGCTAACCAGTCCACCCTGATGCTCTCCTTCCTCTCACAGGTGACCATCTGCCAGTGGAAGAAGGAGGTAGACTACCAGGTGCACCACCACCACCTGGGCTATTACTTGCCACACCTGGACCTGTGGAAGCTAGAGTTACTCCACCTGCTGGAGACTCCTTTTCTCCAGCCAGGGTCCAAAGCAGAAATAAACCACATTGGTTGGACACAGCCTCTGGACCTTTCTTGACTTGGCCCCTGCTCAGTTCACTGGAGATAAAATGAGAAGCCTTTCTCCTTCATTAAGTCCTGAAGGCAACTTTCACTTGTGTCTTGTGGCTTCATACCATGCCATCTTTCAAGGACACAAGAATTGGTGAAATAAGTGCAGAAATTGTCATTGTATAAAATCAACATCCCACTGAAATGTACTTCTTAGTCATCTATTATGTACCCATTGTGACTCTAAAGCCAGCCATCACATTTCTCCATAATTCTCAGTTCCCTGGTCCATGGCCAACTCAACCTTCTCTTACACTATATCAATCTCTGACCTCATCTTCACCCAGAACTTTCAGGTTAATCCTCTTGGGTAGCTCTTTACCTCGTGGGTCCTCCAAGATTGGAAACAATCAAGAAGACTGAATGGATCAGAAATGACTCCACAACCAGCCTTGAGATCTAGGAGCTGAAATGATCAAGAAGCTGAGAAGCCTAACACTCCTTGGGTCTCTAAAGATAACGTCTGCTTTGGATATAAACATGAATAAAACACCAGGGGCGGTCTAAGGGAAAAGCAAGACAGTCTTTTTCCCCATCTCTCTTCACTACATCCAAGTGAACCACAGCATCTTAACACCCCAGATGTGAAGGCAGTTGAGCTGTGCTGCCTTGTAGTCACTGGAAGGAGATGATAGCCATGGGCTAAGAATTAAAATTACAACAAAATGGCAAAATGTTCTCAAGACCCCTATCTCACCAGAAAAAGCTGGGTGCAGTGATACATATCTGTCATCCCAGCTATGTGGGTAAAAACAAATAGGAGGATTGGGGTCTAGGCCAGCTGGAGCATAAAAGTGAGACCCTATCTCAAAAATAACTAACACAGAATGGACTTATGGAGTGGGTCAAGTGGTAGAGTGCCTGCTAACCAGGCACAAGGCCTTGAGTGCAAGCTCAGTACTAGCAAAAAATAAATTCTTACCATTCATCTTGCCTGCCTTATAAAACGTCAAACCAGGAAGATCACTATTATCTGCCTTGCCACAGATAACTGCTGAAAAAAGAAAGCACATAACATGATATTTTGGTACCATTAGAAATACAAAACATTCAGCATTGACCAGGAAGAATTCATAATGCCTGGAAAATTTCCTTTCTTTTTATATGTTGGCATATTGACTCTGATTTTTCCCAAAGCCGGTTTCAAATTTGTTCTACTTTTATGTTTCCTTGTATATACTCAAGCATTCTTTAAACCTGCCTGATTATTTCACAGGAATAAAGTGATAGACTGAAATTTTAGGGGTCTAGTTGCTGAAACTGCTAATATCTCTGATAAGCTTCAAAGTTCCACGAATTACATTGAGATTTCTTTGTCCTCCTATGGTGATCTGATCCTCGTCTCTTCTTCCTGCTCAGTAACCTCATGTTTCAACACAGTCTCTGTATTTTAGTCTTCTTTTTACTGAATTCTTCCTTCAGAAGTTAAATATGCTTCCATTTCTCCAAACTATACAGAAACTCCTTCCTAATCTTCCCAGGATCTCTCTCCAACCCCTCTTTCTATCCTTTCTCCTTAGCATGAACACAGAGACGAAGAAATCTATGTCATACTTCTCTAACATCTTACTCCAAACAACTCCTCACACCACTCCAAACATCTACTGCCTTCACCATCCCATGGCTCCTTCCCCACTAATGTCACAAGGACCCTTTGTTGTCAAGTCCAAAAGGAACTTTTCGTTACTCATCAGACATAGTATTTAAGTAGAATTCTTTTACATGTATTTGGAACAACTTGAATATGTGAATCTTATTTTACAACTGTGAACCTTATAAAATCTAAATACAGAGCAGGTATAAATGGAACTCACAAATTGAGATGTGCTGTAAGTGGAAAAATACAAACCCAATTTCTGGAATGCAGTACAAAAATAAAAATAATGTCCGGGTGTAGTGGCCCATGCCTATAATTCCAGCTACTCATGAGTTGGAGATCTGGACCATCACAGTTTGAGGCCAGCCCAGGCAACAGTGAGACTCCATCTCAATCAATAAGCTGGTGTGGTGGTACATGCCTGTCATCCCAGCTATACAGAAGGCTATAGGTAGGAGAATTGCCATCTGACACTAGCCCCAGGCCAAAACCAAAAGGACAGCCTAACAGAAAAATAACTAAAAAAGACGTTGAGGATGTGGCTCAAATGATAGAGCACCTGCCTAACAAGCATGAGGCTCCTGTAGCACCAAAAAATTTACAAATGACTATAGATAATAATAATACACTGTTTCAAGAAGCTAGAAAAAAGGAGTTTTAATATGTTCACTATAAATAATATTTGGGGAGACTGATATGTTCAGCCTTAATTAAACACTACACAATGTATATGCATACTGAAACATCAGACAGTACTCTAAAATATGTACGGTTTTTATGTCTATTTATCAGTTCAAAAATAAATTTAATTAAAATAAAAAGGACTACTAACCTTGTAACATATTGTATAAAAAGTAATTTCTCTATCTGCATATTGTTTTGTTGTTTCTGACTTTTATTTTTTCCTTTTTCAGACAGAGAAGATAGAGTATAGAGTGCAGCTTCTGCTTGGTCACTGGAAGCATTTCTTTAATTTAAAAATTGTGGAAACTACACACAACATAAAATTTACCATCTAATGATAAGAAGTGCCCAGTGCAGTGACGTTAATAATCCAGTTCCCGCCCATAATCCCGCCCCCAGACCTGGTCTCCGCCCACAGCCAGCTCCGCCCTCCAGGTCTGGTACCGCCCACTACCTGGTCTCCGCCCACAACCTGGTCCCCGCCCCCAGAGCTGGTCTCTGCCCACACCCTCGTCCTCGTCCCCAAGACCCACACTACCCTCCGCCATTGACGTCATCCAGGGCCCAATCTTGTACATATTTACTTAAACTAGAACTCAACTGGAGAAGAGTACATGGCCGCGGTCCTGCCCGCCTCGCCTGTCCCCGCCCCCTCCAGAATCCTCACAAGTCTCACCCTTTCCAGCTGACAGCCCAGGACCGGAAATGGACCGCGGAGGCCCGCCCACAACCGGAAGCGGAAGCCCGGTGTGGTGCAGTGGTAGGAGTTTGCTGAATTGTGACTCTGGTTGTCTCCTGGACTTGGCCACCGCGGGAAGGGCCGGGGTCAGAGAGGGAGGGGGTTCGGGTCCCGGTCCAGATTGATGCACGGGCCGCGGGTACCAGGATCTGCCTGCTAGGCGTCTCTCAGGCATCCCTGTTTCCTCTGCTGAGGCCTCAAGCCGCATATTCGCTGAGGTCAGCGCGAGGGTGACCTGGACGCCTGTGTTGAGCCCCCCGGTCGTTCTTACCAATGGCGAGTCTGCACCCCAAGGGATTTGGCCAAGTCTGGAGACATTTTTGGTGGTCACAGATCGGTGGGTGTGGGCAGTGTTAGTGTCATCTAGCGGGTGGAGGCTAGGGATGCCCCTCTGCATCCTACAGCGAATAGTGTGCCCCCCACAACAAAGTTAGTAGTACAGAGGTTGGAAATCCTGCTGTAAGGCTTTCAAATCTCCGAAGTTCAGGGTGCACTCTGTCGTGCTTACTGTTTTGGCCAATGGTTCTGGAGTGGGTCTGGTGGAAAACTGAAAGAATGCACGCGCATGCACAGATAGGCGACTTTATTCTAAGCAACAACAGAGCAGACTACAGGAGGGAAGGAGAGACGGTGGCAACTTGTTGTCCCTGTCTCTTAATATCCCAAAAGCCAGTTACACAGCAGCCTGGGCTCATAAACACATACACTGTTACATAAATGTACCTTGGCATCCAGCTGGGGCCTGATGGCATAAGGTTAAGTTTCCATGGTTATATCTTCAAGGTTGCATTCCTAAAACAGTGTTCCCAGAGATGCGCCACCCCCCCACACCCCGCCTCCCAGGGTTGCGCCTGCGTGACTGGGAATAAGGTCTCCACACACTTGATACACTACTTAAAATTCAGCTGAGTCACTTATAGGGCTCCTAAATGACAAGACATTTACAATCTCTGCAATCACCATGACCTCTTTCCAGCAAAATGTTAAAGGCATCAAAAGCAATTATTATGTCTTCTTTTGGACAAAAGCACCACCGAAGCTCAGATTTGTGTTGAAACAGGCCTCAATGTTCCCACCTGTCCTCGCTGATCTGAGGATTTACATGTGACCAGATGATTTCCATGTGGAACAACAGGGATCCACTGTGTACAACTGTTGGTCCGCTTTTCTTGTGCTCAGGTTGTAACTACAAAGAGTCACTAAGACTGAGGGTTGTCTTAAAAAAACCTGTCTCTGTTTGAGGGCTTCTATTCAGAGTAAAGATACTAAGATAAGTGTAGTTATGTGTGTTAAAATAAATCAAATACAGTTATATGCAAATAAATAGCAGCATGCATGTAAGTAACTGTAAATATATGTGATTGTAAAGAAATACAGATTTTCTTGCATGCTATAACACAGGATTTTATAAATATATATTTGTGTGTACTTGCAATATTGTAAGTCTTCCCCCTAAAGACTTAGTAGAATTACTACACAACATTCTTCAGGCCCATTCTATTTGACTTGTAAGACCTGTGACTCTTCCACAAAGCTTCAAAATACAGGGGCATCTGTGAAAAAGATTGAGTTTCCATGTATTCATAACAGCAGTTTGAAATTGAATTGACCAGCAACTTGATGTATGTTGAGCAAGTGGATTTTTTTTCCCTAATGAGATTTAAAACATTTGGAAGAATATTAAGCCACAGTCTTTTTGGAAAGTAGGGCCTTACCTTTCAAGATTGTCTTCTTCAACTTGCCTTCTAATAGTTTAAATTTCTTAAAACTTTTCTGAAATAGCATTATTGTTAACTCATAAGTAATCAGGCCCAAGTGTGTCTAGAGCTACTCTGTCCACTGTGGTAGCTGCCACCCACC
The DNA here is from genome assembly GCF_047511655.1 of Castor canadensis. Lineage (NCBI taxonomy): Eukaryota > Metazoa > Chordata > Mammalia > Rodentia > Castoridae > Castor > Castor canadensis. The sequence goes on from NC_133399.1 coordinate 43,707,591, forward strand.
TAGACCTATTTCAGTTAAACCATGAAAACTAAATACAATGAAAAAATAATTTTCTCAGTCTCACTATCCATAGTCTTAGTATTCAAGGCTCAAAATCCACATGTGGCTAGTTAGTGGCCATCAAATTGGACAGAACAATATTCTAGAACATGTCTGTCATCACCAGACATTCTGTTGGGCAATGCTGACAGAGAGTGATCCATCTGCTGTGACCTTTGTCCAGTACTAACATATCCAGGGTGGAGTCAGGAGTCACTGAATCTATAAACTGAACAAAACCCCTCCTCATCTACTAGACTTCAGGTGCCAAATGTCCTTGAAGGCTTGTGGACCCCAAACATGTCTCAGCACATTCTTTGCCTGTTTCTTCTTCTGAATACAGTGAGCTGGCTGGACCCTGACCCTCTTCTCCCTGGTGGGGAGAAAGGAGACATCATCTCCTTGTTGGGTCAGGTTTTGGGTGTGGTTTTTTTCCTCTCATTTTTAAATTAATTGTACAAAATAATAGGTTTCAATATGAGATGTTTAAACTTATATACTAGGTACTTCAACCATAGTCACCCACCCACCCCCTACTGGTGTTCCACTCTGCCTCCTGCTAACCCCCCTTCTCCAAATAGTCCCTATTCTGTTTTCATGTTTTTAAAAAATCTAGATTCTGCTTATGAGAAAAAAAATACACTACTCCTTTTCTTATGGCTTACTTCACTTAACATATCTTATGCAGATATGGTGGGAGAGCCAATGATAGTGATTTTCTGTGGCTGCTGTAGCAAATGACCACAAACAGTGGCTTCACGCAGTGTGGATTTTTTCTGTCACATCTCTGGAGCTGGGAATCCTTAGTGCATGAGCAGCCTACTCTCCTAGAGAATACACTTACTATCTTTTCCACCTCACACAGACTACCTTCATTCCTTGCCTGTGGCTCCTTTCTCCATCTTTAAATCCAACAGGGAAGCATGTTCTGATTTCTCTCTTCCTTTGCACTTCCCTCATCATCACATCTCTGCTTCCATTGTCACATGTCCTTCAACTCTGACTCCCCTCCCTCATTTTGTAAAGACCATGCATAATCCAATCTGATAATTCTGGAAAATCTCTTCATCTCAATCTTTACCTTAATAACATCTGCATGATTCCTTTTACAAAATAAGGAAATATAAACACAGCTTCTGGGAGTAAAACTTTGGAGTGAATAACCTGATTTTTGGCAGGTAGAAGTTACTAATCTGTCTTTCATAGACCTCTAGGAGTCAAACACCTCTGGTGTCTCTATTTCTTCACATGGTCCAAACCCACTCTTAGTATCCATGGCCCACCCTGCCCTACATACTCTCACTGCTTCTTTGGGGCTCACAGCAGTCACCCAAACCCCAAGAAGCTAAAGGCTCTTTGGGAGTTGTTCTATAACTCCATAGAAAGGAGGCCTTCCCTTCTTAGAAAAAGGAAACATTCCATAGGGCTGGAGGCATGGCTCTAGTGAGAAGAAACAGCATTCCGTATATACTACTTTGTACCTTGATTTTTTTCCACTTAAATTGAATGCACATAATAATCTCTGTAAATAGACCTAGAGATGTTTTCAGGTTTTTTTGTATTTCCCTGGCTGCATGTTTCTTCATTATGTAACTGTCCCATAATTTAATCCACCAGTTCCCTTTGGATGGTCACTTGTATTGTTTTCAATCATTCACTGTTATAAATAATGCCACAGTGAGTAATCTTACTTGTGTCTTTTAGTATTTGTATGGCTTGGAGATAATTCCTAGAGGTGGGATTGAGAGTAAAGAGTAAAGGTTTTTGCAGCTTTGCATGATGTTAATAAAATTCTCCCCATAGGAGTTGTACCCAGCCATGGGTGAGAATGCCTTTCCAGGTGACCTTGTCAACAAGGGCTGAGGTCCTCTGTGTTTTTACTAATCAGACAGATTGACAATAGTGTCATTGGTGTGGTCCTAGAGTGGGAGGTGGTGGGCGTCAAGTGGTGCTGTGTGAGGACAAAGTAGATTGTGAGGAATGAAGATAGAGAGAGAAACTTTGATTGGGACAAGGCATGGAGACTGGGCAGTAACTGAAAAGAAACCCCAGGTCAGAGCATAGGTCTTTTTCATTACTAAGGATGTTTGATCCAGCTTGAATGCTGGTTGGGAGACCTTGAAGGGGAAGGATGGGTGGAGAGTGTCAAGAGTGGGTGGGTCCTAGGATGCAAGGGGAGGACTGATTTCAGGTCAGAGCTGCTGAGAAGGAGAGGCAGTGACTTTTCTAACAGAGAGGGAAGCAGGGCAGAGTGGATGGTAGGGAATATGACCAGAAACTCAATTCCCTTTTGAAAGTAGGACATGGACCACCTACCGAAAGTGAGGATACATTCTCCATTGCTGTCTAACAAAGTCCCAGAACTTTGTTACTTAAGATGACAGCAGTCATTTATTGTCTCTTATGGTTTTTGTGGTTCAGGCATTCAGAAGTGGCTTGGATGAAGGTCCTGGCTCAGGACTGTGGGATGTTGCAAGAGGAGCCAGCTGAGGCTGCACATCCTTGCCCCATAGTTGTCCTAGGATTCACCACCAAGGCCTCACTGGTGAGGCAGCAGGTTAGCACTGTGTGTGTCTCTCCATATGGGCCTCAGACAGGACTGCTGGGTGTCTTCTAGCATGGCATTTGGCTGCTCTGGAGTGAGCATCCCAGAGACCAAAGAAGAAGCTGCACTGACTTCTATACCTTCTCCCAGAAGTCCTCCAAGTCACCTCTGCAGCATTCTGTTAGTCCCCAGGTCAGTCTCGATTCAGTGTGTGGTGGGGCCTACACCAGGGTTAGACCCCTAAGACACTGGCTCACCAAGGCCATTCAGGAAGCTGGTCACTTTAAGGTGAAAACATGAGGATGTGGGAGATTCAGAGATTAGAGAAAGTCTGATGAGGGGAGCCACACTGGCCTGTTGGATCCTCCAGGGTTGAGGTCTCTTTTCACATAGGTGACCTTTTCTGTCTAGAAGTGACCATATTTCAACCCTTGTGTAGGCTGCTCTTCCATGAGCAGGCAGATGATTAGAAGCATGCCTGGCTGCAGTAATACTGGAAATGGGGTGAGGGCCAGGGATTGACATGAGGGACCATGGAATCTTAGCTGGCTGAGTATAAAATGAGGAGAGGAAGGAGATGGCTGATGACCAACAAGAAAGTTAGAGAGAAGATGGACAGAAGCGTTGGTGTGTTTAGATACATTGAGAAGGAAAAACAATCAAGTGAGCACAGAAGAGGAGGGAGGCCATATTCAAAGGGAAGGAAATTTCTGAACAACTTTTCAGGTGGTTTAGTAGTGTCTGGGGCTGAAACAGACAGGAAGGACCTGTGGAAACGTGGGGCTGAGGTGGAGTGGGGCCAAAGGCCTTGGAGTTGAGACATTCCTATTCATTGAGGCTTTCTGCTTACTGAGGTGAAGGAGGTGAAAGAGTAATGGGAGTCAGAGATCAAACTCTCCTGGGCATGACAAGTTGAGCCAAGAATGTGCTTGTGACAGCAGCTTGGATTGGGACTTGTGCTGTGAGACTCAGTCAAAGTTTTCAAAGAGGTGCAGAGCAATTATGTTTCTGGTCCTATTGTTGGGGACACAGGACAGCAGGTTTTGCCATCACATGCCTCTGAATTCATCACACACTAAGCAGAATGAAGGCCCAATGCGGAAGACAGCATGAATCTTGAAGGAGAGTGTGGTGAACAGACTGAGAGAGGATTGTCCTCAGCAGCCTGAGGGCAGAGAGAGGCTGTGCATATTTGAGGTCTCCTGTTTATTCCAGACCACTGCCTGGGTGCCTGTGGGTTATAGAGGAGCTTGAGCTCATCCTTGCTCTGCTCAAGAGTCCGCTGTCAGCATCACAGGATGGCGGTTGCTGTCCTGATGCCCCCTTGTGGTGAATTCCTGGGTCATGGCAGCCAGAGTCAGGCTTACAGGTCTCTGGTCCAGAGAATGGTATAGGGAGGGGGATGAGCAGTGTGGAGGAGACATGGACTGAACAGGTGAAATAGGATGGGAGCCCAGAAATCCCTGGGTCTGATGGGTGGGTCTCGGGATTTGGGACTTACGGTAGTGGGTATCTATGGATGTGCCACCTGTGTGGTGAATGTCCTTGAACTTGTGAATTGTATCCTTGTAAAAACAGTGAAGCCCTTCAAACATCAGTTTCCTCTTCTGTAAAGTGGAAATGATGTCTTCCTTGTGTACAATCTGATGTTGAGGCCTATTTTCTGACTCCACTAAGACAGAGCTGTGCCCTGATTTCTTATGAAAGCTGTAGTGGTGTGTCTGTGGGGCTGGAGGTATGTGCTTGTGTGTGCTTAAGTGCTGTGAGGCTATTGGTTGGGATATGGTTAGTCACAGGTGGGTAGAGGATCCTTGAGAGTGTCAGACCCAGGGCAGCTTGGACTGCTCTGACTCATTTCTTGCTGCTGAGCTTAGTCCTCCCTGTACTCAGCCTCTCCTCAGAAAGAATGCACTGGGTAGGAAGGGCTGGCCAATGAACTCCTGACAAGCTTGTTATAGGTGAGTGAGATCTTCCTTTTTCCAAATAATTATTCCTTCAGCAGATCTTGGATATGTTGCTTTCCATGTCCTACAGCCTCACAACCAGATCCAGTCCTTGAACATCTCAGGGTTTCTGGATATCTGATATTGGGAGGGACTGCCCATAAAATGTCCATGTATGTCAACACTTCCTGCCTTTTCAGTGCTCCCTCAGGATCTTTTAAGTCGCCTTGTGTCCATGAGAGTTTAAGGGGAAGCCAGGTAGAGATGCCACTGTGTCCCCAGGTGGTTTATCTGCTGTGGGGAAATCATTCATTTCTCAATTATTTCTTCTACTTCTTCAAAGTCCCAAGCCTGTGCTCAGCTCTAGAGATTGAGAGAATAAGATTTCAGGAGCTCACAGTCTGAGTGAGAAAAGAAGTGCCTTTGTAGTAGTGCTTTGGAGTGGGCTGAGTACAGAGGAGATGAACACTGAGGGCCAAGCTCAGAAGCCAAATAGAGGACTGCTTGGATCCTTCTTGGAAACTGCACACACCTCTTGTGCCCTGGTTTTCCATCCCTGGGTCTGCCATCCTGGGCCTTCTTGCTCTTCACATTGATGGGGTCTGTGGCTAAGCCAATATGTTTGCAATGGTTTAGGACCTGGTGACCTTTGAGGATGTGGCCGTGGAGTTCAACCAGGAGGAACTGGCCTTGCTGGACCCTTCTCAGAGAACTCTGTACAGGTAGTTGATGCTGGAGACCTGCAGGAACATGGCCTCACTCAGTAAGCTGTGTTGGCCCTGTATTTATCTAATAATCTAGGGAGAAGATTTTCCTTTTATTCTTATTTTTTGTTGAGGTAAAATTTCCAGGACATTTTAACCATCTTAAAGCATACAACTCCATGTCTTGTAATATGTTCACAGAATTGTGTGTCACTGTAATTTTAGAACATTTTCATTACTCTTACTAGGTTTGTCCCCCAAAGGTTCATGTGCTGAAAGCATGGTCCCCTGTGAAACAGTATTGTAGTTGAACTTTAAAGAGGTGGCACCTAGTGTGACATGTTTGATTCAAGAGATACCACCCTCTTATAGAATTCATGCTGTCTCCTGTGAATGGGTCAGTTCTCATAGTTGGTTCCCTTGAGAGTGGGTTGTTAAAAAGAGGACACCCCACATGGTTAGCCTCTTCTCTTTGTAGCTGGTTCCCCCTCTGCTTTTCTGCCATGTTCTGAAAAAGCCAGGATGCCTTGTACATACAGCCTGATGTTATTTGGACTTTCCAAACACTAGAATCATGAGCCAAAATAAATGTCTTATCATTCTAAAGTACCCAACCTGAGATGTTTTTTTATTGCAACAGAAAAGGGACTAAGACAACACCTAAATGAAACCTTGTCATAATTAAGCAGTCAATATCCATTGTCTTCCCAGTCACTGCTACTGACATTCACTAATCATCATTCTGTATCTATAGATTTGTCCTTCAGAACGTTTCATACAAATGGAATCATAAAACACATGCCCTTTTGTGTCCCACTTCCTTCATGTAACGTAGTATTTTAAAAGTTCAGTTGTGGTGTAGTGTGTGTCTGTGCTTAATTCCTTTTAATGATTGAATATTATTCCATTGTATGGACAGAACAAGGTTTGTTTATCTGTTCATGAGTTGGTATGCATGTGGGTTGTTTCCACCTTGGTGCCATTATGAATAATGCTGCTATAAATATTGTGTACAAGCTTTTTCATTTAAACACCTGCCTTGAATTCTCATATTTCTGTTTTCTGGGGTTTTTTTATTTATATGTGCATACAATGTTTGGGTCATTTCTCTCCCCTTCCCCCCTGTTTTGTGTTTTGAGGAACTGCCAAACTGTTCTGTAACAGCTGCACCATTTTTTATTCCCACCTGTGCTTGAGGGCTCCAATGTTCCCTGTATCTTCCCAACACTTCTTTCTTTTGATCAAAGACACCTAATGGGGTGAAGTGGTATCCCATGGTTGTCTTGGTCTGCTTTTCCCTAATAACACTGAGCTTCTTCTCAGGACTTGTTGGTCTGTTTGAATATCTTCTTTGATAAAATCTCTATTCAAGTCCTTTGACCATTTTTTAATTGAGTGGTTTGTTATTTTGTTGGTGGGGTATTAAATATTTGTTACATATTCTGGACTTGAGACCCTTATTCAAAATATAATTTGTAAATAATTTCCCCATCCTGTGAGTATCTCATTTTCTTTATAGTGTTCTTTGATTTACAAGTTGTAACTTGGATGAATGCCAAATAACTAAATTACCTAGCTTTTCTTTTTCTTTTCTTTTCTTTTTTCTTTTTTTTTTTTTGCATCACACCTAAGAAATCATTGACAAATCCAAGGTCATAAAGATTTACCTCTGTTTTTTTTCAACAGTGTTATAGCTCTAGCTCTAACATTTTGCTATTTAATTTATTTTGAGTTAATTTTCACATGATGTGGAAAGAGGGTCAACTTCGTTCTTTTACATGTGTATCACCATTTGTTTCCTCACCTTTGTAGAAGTAACTGTTTTTTCCTCATTAAATAGTCTTACAATGCTTGCCAAACCCTAATTGACCGGGGTTGATGATATATCTCAGTAATAGAGCACTGGGATACATTCCCAGCACCACAAAAAATTGATGAAGAGATCCAAGATGGTGACTATGGTGCAGAAGCCAAAAGCCTAAGCTTCGTGATTCCAAAACCTTCCTGAGACATTGGAGCCACACTTGGGTAATTCTGACTGCTTCTAGCCAAAATAATAACTGCCATCAAACTAGGTGCAGGAAAAAATTGAAAGACTGACTCAGAAATCAACCTTTGATTGCACCTAACAGCTGTGACCTGCACAGCCAGCAAGGCAGGTCCAGCCCCAGGAAAACCCTCCTCCATGGTGATTTCTCTTTCTTCTTTTCTTTTTTCTTTCCTTCTCTTCACCTTCCTCCATTAAGTGGAAATTAAGCACAAACCAGAATCAAACTTTCGACATCCTGAACCCCTAGCCTGTGGAAAGCTTCCCCATGCCACATTCCACTAAGAAAAATTGGAACCATTTCTCACTGCTGCCGCTGCCACCACCACCAACACTGCAGCAAGCTGCAAACCTGCCTGTGTGTCAATTAACAGAAGAAACAGGTGAGCTTCATGCACCACATAGAACTCCCCGACCCACCCCTGGGAACATAAACCAGCACAGCCCTTGGTCAAACTGGTTCCCACCCAACAAAATTGAATAACAGACAGTGAACTGTAATCTCGCACACATAGCAGGGAGGGCGGGTGGAACACTGAAAGTGCACTAGAGAAAGGAGGGTAAAGTAGCTGGTCTCAGCACTGATGTACCAGTAAACAAACACAGGAAAGGCAGTAAAGACTGAGAGTGGGCAGACGATAAGCCACTCCTGGAAGCAAGGAAGTTAGTGGATCACAGAGCTGATCTTCTGAGCCATAGAGCAGCACCCAAAACCAAACTGTCCCACAAAATTAAAAAATAAACAGCAAACTGTAATAAAATACAGTCAATGGAGGGGGAAGGTGGAACACAACCTGCCCAGAGAAAAGGGATGGGGCAAAGAAATAAACCCCCAGCATGGAAATCCCAGTAAACAAACACAGCGACAAGCTACCTCCAAAGCAGGGCAGGTAGTGGGTTGCAGAGTTTATTTCCTGAACCAGAGGGCAGCATTCAAAACTGAACTGCCCCACCTTGCTGGGGATGGACCTGACAAAGCAGGTGAAGCTAAAGAATAACACAGCTATCAGCTAGGGAAATAAATAGTGCTGATCACCCTTCATGATCTGGCAAACCTACTTGACCTCACAGTTTCAATTAAACTGGTAGACAGAAGAACAGAACACTACTCACAAGCCAATCACCTGGTGAAACCACATCAGAGCCACTTACATGCCAATACCAGGACTGGATGCTGAAGAAGAAACTCCTGAACTTAAAAGAAGACTGAAATTCTGTTGTTCCGGAACCTGATGTTTTTGTTGTTTTGTTTTAATTGTTTTTTCTTGTTTGTTTTATTACTATGAATTTTTTATTTCTATTTTTATTCTTATTTTCTTTCTATCATATCAACTTTACCATCATCATCTTCTCATCCCTACTCTTACCCCCTTCACTGTCCCTCTTCCTGTGCCAAAATCCTTTGCTCTCCTTCCCAACTACTCTTTCTGCCCCTTCTCATCCACTGTCCCCCGCCTACACCTTCCCTTCCCATTCTTCCCCAACCTGTCACCAGACTACCCCTCCCTTCTTCACATTCGCCACCTGCTGACCAAACTACTATACCAACTTTACACAATACAAATCCCCTGCAATCCCTGACACAAGCACCCTAAACTACAACAACAGAAATACTCCCAAACACACACAAGGTTCACAAAGCCCAACAGCCCCTGCACTGCTTTCCCCACTCACCCACCCCCTCCCCCTTCCTTTTTAATACCACCCTATCCAACTCCCCAAATTTCTATAGCTAGCCTAACAAATGTTAATCCCCCCTCTCCCACTGCTTATAGATATTACCACCAGGGGTCTTCTATGTAATTTATAAACTACTGGTTGGGTATTGAACCTGTGAGTTAATTATTGCTAAATTACACCTCCAAACTAGGGACAGAAATAGCACACTAACATAGCTAACAACCAAGACATCCATAACACAGAATTTAAATCAAGGGAAAGAAAACAGGTGACTAAAGCCACCAACTACCTTACCAAAAACATAGTTGCACAGTACCAAGTGGAATGATGGGAAGAATAAGAAGGGATGGAATCCACTCTTCCCCAAAAAAATAATTTAATGCAGGATTCAGAAGGAAATGAAGAAAATGGATACCCAACACTTGACCCCAACAAAACAAAAATAAATGACACCATCATAGAAGAAATCCTGCAACTAATCACTGAGAATTTCATGGAGAAGATACTAGATGTGGTTAACCAAAAGGTACAAGACACACTCAAGAAATTTCATGACACCAAAAATAAAGAGTATGAGAAGACACAGAAACCAGTAAATGAACTCAGAGGAGCCCTAAATAAACACCAAGGTGAAACAAGAACACTATAAGTAGAGAGATGAATGAATTAAAGATGAAAATAAAAAAAGAGGAAGTGACCCATGACAGGGAAAACCTCAGAAACAAGAGTCAAACAGAAACACAAAACACAGTGGAAGGCCACTCCAGCAGAGTGGAAGACAGAATCTCAGAACTCGAAAATAAAATAGAAATTAAAGAAAAAGCTGTTATTCAGACAACTCAAGACTTGGGAAAGGAATATACAAGAACTCACCAACTCCATCAAAAGACCAAATTTGTGAATCATGGGCATTGCAGAAGCAGAAAAGGTTCAAGCAAAAGGGATTCATAATGTATTCAATAAGGTAATAACAGAATATTTCCCAAATCTCGAGAAAGTTTTGCCTATTCAGGTATAGGAAGCCTCCAGGACACTGAAGACACTTGACTAAAATAGAACCTACCCAAGGCATATCATCATTAAAACAACAAGCACAAAGACTAGAGAAAGAATATTGAAGGCTGAAAGAGATAAAAAAACAAGTAATGTATAAAGGTAAACCCATCAAAATCATAGCAGATTTCTCGACAGAAACCTTAAAGGCAAGAAGGGCGTAGATGAGGTATTCCAGGCACTGAATGAAAATAACTATGACCCTAGGATACTCTACCCAGCAAAACTGTCATTCAAAGTAGATGGAGCAATAAAAGTCTTCTATGATAGCAGAAACTAAAACAATATATGACCACAAAGCCACCACTACAAAGGATTCTTCTAGGAATTCTGCACACAGAAAATAAAAGCAAACAAAACCATGAAAGGACAGGCAGTACCAAACCAAAGGAGATGAAAAAGCAAGAAAGTAGAGAATAACATTGATTCAGCTACACACAATCAAACCCTTAAACAACAAAATCAACTAAATGGCAGGAATCCCCATATATCTATCAATATTAACACTAAATGTCAATGGATTCAACTCCCCCATCAAAAGTTGGGCAAACTGGATTAAAAAGAAAGATGTAACAATCTGTTGTTTACAGGAAATGCATCTCATTGACAGAAACAAACATTGGCTTAGGGTGAAAAGCTGGAAGTAGACTTACCAAGCCATTGGCCCTCGAAAAGAGGCTGGAGTAGCAATACTTATATCAGACAAACTAGACTTCAAACTTACATTGATCAAATGAGATAAAGAAGGACACTCCATACTAATAAAAGGAGAAATGCACCAAAAGGAAATAACAATTATCAACTTACATGCACCCAAAGTCAGTGAACCCAATTTCATCAAACATACTCTGAAAGACTGAAAAGCACATATAGAATCCAATACAGTGGTAGAGGGAGACATCAATACCTCCCTATCACCAATAGATAGGTCATCCAAACAAAGAATCATTAATGTAATTCTAGAACTAAATAATACCATAGATCAAATGGGCCTAGCTGATGTCTACAGAATATTTCATCCAACATCTGCACAATATGCATTTTTCTTAGAAGCCCATGGAACTTTCTCCAAATTTTTATCATATCATAGGGCACAAAGCAAGTGTCAGCAAATATAAGAAAATAGAAAAGATCCCATGCATTCTATCTGATCATAATTCATTAAAAATCAACAACAAAAACAACAGTATAAGACATACAAACAATTGGAAGCTGAACAACACATTGGTGAATGATCAATGGATCACTGATGAAATAAAAGAGGAAATTAAGATTCCTGGAAGATAATGAAAATGAAAACACAACCTACCAGAACCTATGGGAGATAGCAAATGCAGCCCTAAGAGGAAATTTATAGCCATGAGTGCATATAACAAAAGAACAGAAATATCTCAAATCCATGATCTAATGTTACATCTAAAACTCCTAGAAGAACAAGAACAACTAAAACCCAAATCAAGCAGAAGGATAGAAATAACAAAAATAAGGGCTGAAATTAATGAAATAAAGACCAAAATACCATACAAAGAATCAATGAAGCTAAAAGCTGGTTCTTTGAAGAAATAAAGAAGATTGACAAGCCCCTGGCAAATTTGACTAAAATGAGAAGGGAAAAGACCCAAATCAGTAAAATCAGAAATGCAAAAGGGGAGATAACAACAAACACCAAAAAAAAAAAAAAACCCAGGGACTCATCAGAGACTACTTTGAGAACCTATATTCCAATAAATTTGAAAATCTTGAAAAAACAGACAGATTTCTAGATACAAATGACCATCCAAAACTGAAGCAAGAGTATATTAACCACCTAAACAGATCTATAACACAAAATGAAATTGAAACAGCAATAAAGAGTCTCCCAAACAAGAAAAGTCGGGGACCTTATGGATTCTCTGCTGAATTCTATCAGGCCTTTAAAGAAGAACTAATACCAACTCTTCTTAAACTTTTCAATGAAATATAAAGGGAAGGAACACTGCCTAACTCATTCTATGAAGCCAGTATTACAATCATCCCAAAACCAGAGAAAGACACCTCCAAAAAGGAGAACTATAGGCCAATCTGAATGAACATTGATGCAAAAATCCTCAATAAAATTATGGCAAACTGAATCCAACAACACATCAGAAAGATCATTCACCATGACCAAGTAGGCTTTACCCCAAAGATGCAGGTGTGGTTCAACATATACAAATCTATAAATGTAATACAGTACATTAATAGAAGCAAGGACAAAAACCATTTGATCATCTCAATAGATGAAGAAAAAGCCTTTGACAAGATCCAACACCACTTCATGATAAAAGCTCTAAGAAAACTAGGAACAGAGGAATGTACCTCAACATTATAATGGCTGTAGCCAGTATCATACTTAATTAGAAAAACTGAAACCATTACCCCTAAAATCAGGAATGAGACAAGGGTGCCCACTCTCCCCACTCTTATTCAACATAGTTCTGGAATTCCTAGAATTAGGCAAGCAATTAGGCAAGAAGAAGAAATAAAAGGAATACAAATAGGTAAAGAAACTGTCAAAGTACCCCTATTTGCAGATGACATGATCTTATACCTCAAAGACCCAAAAACTGTACCCAAAAACTCTTAGACACCATAAACAGCTTCAGCAATGTGGCAGGATACAAGACCAAGTCACAAAAATCAGAAGATTTTCTATGCACCAACAGTGCATAGAATTGATAAAGGAAATATGAACACAATTCCATTTACAATAGCCTCAAAAAATCAAATACCTAGGATGAAACTTAACAAAGGCTATGAAATGACCTGTGCAAGGCAACTACAAACCTCTGAAGAAAGAGATTAGGAAGACTACAGTAGGTGGAAAGATCTCCCATGCTCATGGATTGGCAGGATGAACATAGTAAAAATGGCTATACTACCAAAAGCAATCTACATGTTCAATGAAATTCCCATCAAAATCCCAATGGCATTAATCACAGAGATTGAAAAATCTATCCTAAAGTTCATTTGGAAATACAAGCGAGTGTAAATAGCCAAGGCAATATTCAGCAAAAAGAGCAATGCTGGAGGTATCACAATACCTAACTTTAAACTATATTACAGAACTATAGCAAAAAAACAGTATATATGGACACAAAAACAGACTTGATGACCAGTGGAACAGAAGACCCAGATATGATTCCACACTGCTATGCCCATGTTATTTTTGACAAAGTCACCAAAAACATATCGTGGAGAATAGACAGCCTCTTCAACAAATGTTGCTGGAGAAGTGGTTGTCTGCCTGTAGAAAACTGAAACTAGATCCATGTCTATTATCCTGTACTAATATCAATTCAAAGTAGATTAAGGACCTTAATATCAGGCCCTAAACTCTGAAGTTAGTACAGGATAGAGCAGGGAGCACTCTGGAAACTATAGGTACAGACGTGGACTTCCTCAATAGAACTCCAGCAGCCCAGCAACTACGAGAAAGGATGGACAAATGGAACTCCATGAAATTAAAAAGCTTCTGCACAAAGAAAGAAATGATCTCTAAACTGAAGAGACCACCCACAGAGTAGGAGATAATATCTGCTGGCTATACATAAAAGTACTGATAACCAGAATACACAGGGAGCTCAAAGAACTAAATTTCCCAAAAATCAATGAACCAACAAAGGAGTGGGCAACTGAACTAAATGGAACTTTTTCAAAGGAAGAAATCCAAATGGTCAAAAAACACATGAAAAAAATGCTCACCATCTCTGGCCACAAGGGAAATGCAAATCAAAAGCACTCTAAGATTCCACCTCACTCCTGTTAGAATAGCTGTCATCAAAAACACCACTAACAACAGATGTTGGCAAGGATGTGGGGAAAAAGGAACCCTCATACACTGCTGAGGGGAATGTAAGCTACTACAACCACTTTAGAAGACAATATGAAGTCTTCTTAAAAAACTAAATATAGATCTTCCATATGATCCAGGAATCGCCTTTCTAGGGATATACCCAAAGGAGTGTGACTCAGGTTATCCCAAAGGCACCTGCACACCCATGTTTATTGCAGTGGGATGCCCCACTGCCAACGAATGTATTAAGAAAATGTGGTATTTATACACAGTGGAATTTTACTCCGCCACAAAGAAGAATGAAATTTTGTCATTTGCAAGTAAATGGCTGGAACTGGAGAACATCATCTTAAGCAATGTTAGGCTCAGAAGTCTGAAAATCATATGTTCTCCCTCATATATGGACTTTAGATCTGAAACAAATGCAGCAACATTATTGGAATGGGTCACATGCCAAGGAGAGAATGCATACATGAGGAATAGGGAAGGTAGGAAACCCCAAAATTGAATGTGTCTGATGGACCCACTGTAGCGTAGTGAATAAAGTAATCTTAAACTGACAGAGGCCACTGTGGGAAGGTGACCAGGAAGTACTGAAGAGGTCTGCTAGAGATGAATCAATTCTGGTTGTAATATACATGTGCATGGAAGCAATGCTAGGAATCTCTCTGTATAGCTATCTTTATCTCAAGCTAGCCACAATGCTATGTCTTTCTTATTAACTCTTATGTTTTCTCTTCAACAGAATTGGAGAAGATGGCAGAACAGGTTCTGCCTGGAAGTGAGGTAGGGGGTGGGGGATGGGGGCAGAGATGGCCCAAACAATGTATGCATATATGAATAAATGAATAAGTAATAAAAAATGATGAAACATAAAACCAGAGTTTACTTATGTACTCCCACTTCTACTCCAGTTGTCTGTATGTCTATGCTTTTGTCAGTATAAATCTATCTTAAAAGCTATTGTTTGTATAGTAAGATTGTAAATCTGGGATTGTGACTCTTCCTACTTTGTTGTTTATCAAGACTGCATATTTTCTATTCAAGATCCCTTGGAATTTATGAAGTTTGAGATTGGCTTGTCCATTTCTGAAAAACTGCAACTACAATTTTAATTATGATTAAATTATCTCTATATATCCCTTTGCCTAGTGTTTTCACTTTAACAATAGTAAGTTTTCTTATACATGTCCTCTGTGACTCATTTTTAATTTCCATTATAGTTAAAGAAGATCTTTTGTATGATTTCATTGGTTTGGTTTTACTTTTATTTATGATAGGGGGTTACTATATGTTGCCCAGTCTGGTCTTGAACCCTTAGGTTCAAGTGATCCTCCTTTCTCAGAGTCTCAGGAGATGGGATTTCAGTGCATAGCAGTTTTGTTGTTTTTACTTTTAATGAGACTTGTTTTATGGCCTAACCTAAGGCCTATCCTGGAGAATGTTCTATGTGCATTTGAGGCTAATGTGTTTTCTGTGGTTGGGTGTACTGTTCTTTGTATCTTCTGGTCCAGTTTATTTACAGTATTGCTTAACTCCTCTGTTTCCTTGCTGGCTTTCTAATGAGTTGTGCTGTCCATTAATGAAGGTGAGGTATTGAAATCTCAAACCATTATTCAGAACTCCATCTCCTTCAATTCTGTCAATTTTTACTTTATATATTTTGAATCTCCATCAGAGATCCCAAAATATAATTGCCACATTTTCTTGATGAATTGATCCTTTAAATATATTATGCCTTTGTGTCTTGGAGCAGTGTTTATTTTAAGGCCCATTTTGCCTGATACTAGTATAGCTAAACCATCTCCCTTTTTGTGGCTGTTTGTAAGAAATAACTTTTTCTACCCTTTCACTTTCAATAATATTTTCTTTGGCAAGTGTCTTATAGATTAGAATATAATTGGATTATTTTTAAATTTGTTCTGTAAAAACCTGTCTTTTAATTGGAGAGTCTAGTTCACTTTCAATTAAAGTAATTACTGTAAAGGACCTTCTGCCTATTTATCATTTGCTACTCACCTATCTATCTAATATTTTTTCTGTGTGTCGTATCATTTTTGTTCCTTAGTTCCATTATTGTGAACTTTTATGTGAAGGATTTTCTCATGGAACATTTTGATTCCTTTCTCATTTCTTTTTATGATTTTTACTTATTTTCTTAGTGGTTTCCCTGGAGTTTATGTTTCATGTTTTAATTTAAAGCAATCTAGTTTGATCTAACATCAACATGGTTTCAGTAGTATAAAGAACTTTGCTCCTGTATGGCATTCCCTCTCCCTTAATTGTTTCATCACAAAATACATTTCTACCCATTGTGTGCCCATTAATGTAGATGTATAATTAATCAACTTAGGTGTTCTTTCTTTTTCTTTTTCTCCTTGTTTTTTTTTTTTTTGAGACAGAGTCTCACTGTGTAGCTCAGGCTGGCTTCACAGTCCGCCTGTCTCAGCCTCCCAAGCACTGGGATGGTCAACATTTTCCTTTCAGCAATTTGAATGCATCATTCCAATGCCTGGTAGACTTTTTGGTTTCTGATAAGAAAATGACTACTAACCTTACTGATAGTCCTGTGTATGTGATGAATCACTTTTCTCCTGCTTCTTTTAGGGTTATGTCTTTGTCTTTCAAGAGTATGATTAATATGTGCTTCTGTCCTAATTGGGTGGTTGAATTTTTTTATTTTTTCATTTGTGTCTTTCTTCAAATTTGGGGAAGATTTTAGCCATTATTTATCAATTATTCTTTCCTCTCTCTTATCTCTACATCAGAGACTCCCATTAAGCCTAGATTAGTATGTCTGATGTTATCCCACATGTTCAGTTCATTCCTTTCTTCATTCTTTTAAGCTCTGTTCTTTTATTCCCTCTGTTCTCTTTTCTTTCTGTACTTCAGACTGAATAAAATCAATTGTCCTATCTTTATGGTCACTTATTCTGCTGCCTGCTCAGATCTGATGTTGAACCTCTCTTCTGAAGTTTCCATTTCAGTTCCAGTTTTCAACTCCAAGCTTCTGTCTGGCTTCCTTTTCAATGGAATTTTTGTGTGTGTATGATATTTTCTGTTTAGTGAGAATTTGTTCTCTTGATTTCCTTTAGTTCTTTATATGTGGATTCTTTTAGGTCTCTAAACACATTTAAAATAGTTGATCATGTGTGTGGTCTAGTAAGTCCAATGTTTGGACTTAGGTATAAGATCTACCAATGTATTTCTTCTTTAATAGGTCAGACTTTTGGTAATTTTTTTAAATTTTGAAATATTTGCATAGACTTAACTGATTGAGCATCCCAAATCTGGAAATCTGAAATGCTCCAAAATCCAAAACTGAAAAAAAAGTGCTCATAATGATTTGAATTTTGGAGCATTTCAGGTTTTAGATTTTGGATTTGTGTTGTACGCCTGTGCAGCAATTCGGCAATCAGATTTCCCCCCATCTGCAGGGTTTGTTGTGGCTGTGTGCTGCTGTATATGACTTCAGTTGTGTTGCAGAACTAATACTGTAATGTCATATTTGTCATATGTGGCCACAAAAATCTCCTCTTTTGTTAGCTTAAGAGTTGTCTAGTGATTCATGCAAGATTTCTTTGAATGCCTGGAAACAAACACCAAAATCTCTGAGTGTCTTCAGATGAGCTGAATACATACATAGGGCATGCTTGACCTTCCCTTTGCTCATGCAAAGCCTAAAGGTCAACCAAGGGTCAGGGCTTGGTACTGTCTCAGGTTTTTTCTGAGTATGCACCTGTGTATAGCAGTCTAGATTCCTGTATATATCAGAGAGCTTTTCAAAGCCCTACACTCCAAACATCTATTTCTCTGGCTTTCCAGCCTTTTGTTTATTACTAGCTTTCTTTGTGTCTACTGTTTTTTGTTGCCTCTGGTACTAGTAATCCATTGGCCTTTAAATGTGTTCATCACATGTGTACCAGCAATACTTATTTTTTTCTACAAGGTCATGACTAAAGCCAATAAAAGGGGATGAGTAAAGGTCACTTAAAACATCAAAAAATTCTCTTACCCAGATTCAGCAATTTTTGTGTGTGGGGTGAGGGGGGTTGATTAACCATTCTCATTGCTGTAAGCATTAGAGAATTTTCCAGAATTCCAATAAAGGTGATTCAACATATTTGCATGTTTCTTTACTATTTTGTGGTGATACAGGCTTTTGAAGTTCCCTATTTCACTGATTTCACTTTTGTCACTTTTCCCAAATCTTTCTTGAGCATTTTTTTGTCGCTAGATATGTGCAGGGATTTGGTAATGCTGTGGTAAACAAGACATACATTGTCTCTCACCTTCACAGAGCTGTGTATATCTTCTCTGTGAAATGAACATCTTTTTCTTGCTGTGACTTTAGATTCTCCGTGGTTAAAAGTTTTAGGTCATCTGAAGTGTGTATTTGAATTTAGGCATGGACTTCTGGAACTATTTATGCCATATCACTCTGAATATTTCCTTCTGAAAGTTACAGTATTTGTTAAAATTGAGGCAAATCATTCCACTGTGCCTAAAGTCAGTCACACTTTTCTTTCAGTCTTCAGAAGTGTCGGCTTCCATTTCATGGAGTTTGTTTTCCCCTGAATAAACTCCCTACATCACATATATTTTCTTCATACCTAGGAGAAAATAATCCATAATGGGTTATCATGTTGATAACCCAGTGAGATCTCTCAGTTGGAGCAAGAAGACAAGGTGATGACAAAGGAGAGAGAAATTCTCCCAGGCACCTGTCCAAGTGAACACAGGTCAATATGAACCATGTGAGGAACAACTGTAGCCAGGAATGCAGGAGTTAGGAAACTTATAGACACTAATATTCATCAGGAGACCTTGTGCCCCTTTGTTTCTGACAAAGATGGACAAGAGCATGTAGCATGAGTTTCCTTGTATATGTTTTTCTTTAGCTCTTTTTTCATCAACTCATAATTTCCCTTGCCTCTGAGGAGAAAGAAAGATTACAGCTATTTTCCTTTTGTAATTTGAGTCCAATTTTGCATTCCTGGTAATTCCTTCTTCTGTCAATCTCTTATCTCAACATTTCTCTAGAATCCTTTCTTTTAATTAATACCTAAAATTTCCATAGCCACGTGCACTTCATTATAAACCTCAGAATTTATTTCTCAGAGTCCACCTGTGCACTTTTCCAATTTCCTCCATCAATATAAATGTCTTTTAAATTTGCTTCAGAGGTAGAGTCTGTACTTAAAGCCAAGTAGCTAACTCCTAAGGAGCATGTTAATAGATGAGAATAGTCTGAACATGGAAAAATGGTAAGACTAATGTGGGTGGTTTATATTTTTTCCTCAATAGGAAAAGACTATAAATTAGAACAGACACAAAATAACCCAGACAATCATTACAGAAAGTGGCATTTATACTTGAGAAAGCAGTGTCCTTGGGGAGATACTGTGAAACTGTCGTGATTTGGGAGAAAAGTCTAAGTTAGTATCAAACTTGCTTTTTCACTTAGAGCTTTGAAGTAAATATTTCATTAAATGTAAGTCAGATATTGGCTGCTTGAAACATTAATTGGTGTTAAATCTATTAGAAAATGTCTTGGAAATACTATCAGGACTTGTGGTGAAACACCCCATTTTTAAATGCTGAGACTTAAGTGGGGCAGAAGCCATATATAATCATTGAAGTCTGTGAAAACATAATTACAGTGATGTAACAGTTTTTCAGGTACACAGAATCATAGAAAAATATGAAATACTGAAAATATTATAAATTACAGTTATCATTTGTCTCTTAATCAGCAGGAGAGAAGTCATTGTGGAGTGAAAATCAATAAATGTAGTCAGTGTTTTAACATTTTCAGCACAAAATTGAAGCTCACACAGCACAATAGAATTCATACTGGAGAAAAACCCTATGACTGTAGTTAGTGTGGAAAATCCTTCACCAACAGATATTCCTCACAATCCATAGGAAAATCCATAATGAGAAGAAACCAATGAATGTAATCACCTTGGGAAAGCCTTTAGCAATCCCTCATCCCTCACACTGCATGCGAGAATTCACACTGGAGGAAAACTCTACAAATGTAACCAGTGTTTGTATGTCTTCTGCACTAGTTGTAACCTGTTATGTTACAAGAGAATTCACACAAGGGTATCTGCCATGAGTGTAATCAATGTGGGAAGGCCTTCAGCACTAAGTTCTCCTTCACTAGACACAATAGCATTCATACTGTATCAGTGCTATGATTGTGGGAAAACCTTCAGAAAGAGCTCATCCTAACACAGCACATGAGAACTCACACAGGCCAAAAGCCATATGAGTGTAATGAGTGTTGGAAATCCTTCAGCAGTAGATTTTCTCAACTGTGTGCAAGAGGATACACACTGGGGAGAAACCCTATGAATGCAGTGACTGTGGAAAAGTCTTCAATAATCTCTCAACTGTAAAGAAACACAAATTCACACTGGAGAAAAACTGTATGAATGTAACCATTCTGGGAAATCTTTCACGAGTAACTCTTACATCTCTGTACATAAGAGAATACACAACAGGTGAACATGAATTATAATGAGAAGTTATCATGGGAGTTTCTGTGAAAAAACACTTGTTGAGCTTTCACCCTAACACAAAGTGAGAAATTACTCTGGATGCACAAGCACTATGTTGCCGGGTAACAAATCCCCACTCCTTCCAACCCCCCTCCCAAAACACTGTATTGTCAAATGAGAAACATTTATTGTCTCACATTTCTGCAGGTCAGGAATTAGAAAGGGGCTTAGCTCTGTAGTTCAGGCTTCAGATTTCCTGTGAGGGTGAAGTCAAGGTGTCAGGAAGAGCTGTGGTCATCTGAAGTGTTTATAGATGAAGGGACCACTTCCAGAATGGCTCACTCCCATGCCTGGAAGTTAGTACAGATTCTTGACATGACACCTTCTGTTCCTTAGCCTCTCCACAGGGCTAAGTGTCTTACAATATGGCAGTAGGTTCTCCCAAAGCAAGTGTTCCTGGGGAAGCCAGTGAAGAAGTCTGTGTGTTTCTTCTTCCTTGCGGTACTGGTCACACAAAGACCAGTTCTGTTGCAGTGTTGAGTAAACTTCAGAAAATATGAATACAAGGAAACAGAGATCACTGAGAACCATCTGGAAATGTGCCACGAAATTAATGAAGAGCCATCAGCAGATCCTCATCCTTTTAATCCATATGAAATAACATTCAATAAAGTCTTCCTTCACTCTGGACAGAAACCTTATGAGTGCAATGTATACAGGAAAGCTTTGAGCATGAATGATGGTACTGAGAAAAACCTGAGGAGTAAATGGTAAAAGAAGAGCCACTGGTGATAGTTCCAAGAAGTCTAGTAACAGCTCACACTAAGGGAAAACCCTTATTAAGGTTCTCAGAACACAGAAGCCTTCAGTGATGCAGATCTTTTCAGACATGTAGGAAATTGTACAGCAGACGAGCATATTCAGGAGAAGAGCACTGCTGAAAGAGTGTCTGCCCAGCAAGTGTAAGGCCTTGAGTTCAAACTCTAGTGCTCCTTTCATCACCCCCCAAAAAGAGAGGAGCACTCATTTTTGCAGAAAACAGCACAAGTGTTTGCATGATTGACCACAAAATAGTGAGGGACTTTTATCTGCAGTGATTGTGGGAAATCCTTGAATGTTTTCTTCACATGAGAATTTATTGTGGACAGAAAGCCCCACTAAATGTCATCTGCATTGGCAGGCCTGCTATTGTCCCACATTCAGCAGGAAACTTGTGAATATAAAGAAATGGGATGTCTTCAGGAATGCCTTTTATGTTAGGAAGACTAGGAAAATTCTCCCTAGAGGTAAAACCTGCAAATGTATTAATTTTAGAAAAATGTTTGGGTGCTCCTCTCTTGAGCACTCATACCGCTGGAACACCCTGGGAATGTAATCTATGTAAGGCTGACTCATGCTTAGCCCTTCACTCAGTGACTGCAAGATTATTTCTACTGGGAGTGAAAAATATGAGTGTGGAGTTACCTTTATCTGCATTTCTGTGTAAGTTCCACTGGCTCATTGATTTTGAGTCTTTTTTTTCATATAAGCAATTATGTCTAGATCTATTCCTTAAAATTAATTTTGTTAACATTCCCAAAATTTCAATGTAATGTATTATAATCTGCTCTTTAATGAACTGGTTTGTTGGTTCAGTCTCATAATCCCAGCATTCAGGAGGCTGAGGCTGCAGGAGCAAGAGTTTGAGGCCAGCTTGGGTATAGAGTGAGACCCTGTCTCAAAATACAAAATGACAATACTAATTATTTGCTCCTTAAAATTATTATTATGTGACATTCATAAAGGTATTTCTGAATAAGACCTCAATGCTTTATTTTATCATAATGAATATTAGGCAATATTTCTGCTATGTGTTTTTTAAAGTTAGTAGTATTTTTGTTACAGTATGTGGACTTTATGATATAGTCTTTTATCTCTTTTTACCTCAGTATGACAAATACTGTTAGCCTCTTTCCCAGTGTCCATTCCCTCCTATTTAATAGCTTAAAGAAATAATTGTTCAAGCTGTCCCTGACCAGTATTTGAAATAATCTGCCAAGCTTCCCTGAAACCCAACAGGATTTGTTCCACTGTGCTCCCTGTGAAAATGAGGTAGAAGTCTCTTTGGGGACTGGGGAAGACACCTAACTTCTTTTCTTCACCTATTACCTATTCATCTTACCATACTTTCACTTGGAGGGTGGGCTCAAAGTCTGATGAATGAAGAGCTATTTTGTTTTGTTTCATTTTTAAACATGCTGACAAAAAAATACAGTGTATCAAAAACCCCAGAATGATTTGGGTTCCCCCAAAGCCTCCAATCATCAGCAGCAGTTGTGCACTATTTATTCCTGTATCACCTCTTATGTGATTAAAAGTAATACATAATGGTTGAAGCCAAAGTGATTTGTTGTTTGCTTCTGAGGTGATGTTTTCTTTCAGCTGAATGCAGCATCTAACTTGTAAGCCTATTTGCTTGTCAAATATTACCCATGTTTCTTATGTATCCTCTAATAGATAGATATGGGGTATATGCACATTAAAACAAGCTAATTGTGTTTTTGTAGCATATATGTTCAGATATTTTGCTTTTAATATTTTAAGTGATAGAAACAGTAAAGTCTTCAATTTTGATTATATATTAATATTCTTGTAATACTGTCACTGTTTTCATATGCTATAACAAGGAACATAATTAGACAGTTCAATATAAATTGTTCCTTTTTATGTAGGGCTGTATTTTACCTACCAAAGTATTATAATGCATTAATAATAACTTGTCAAACACTTATATAGCACTTCTTGCAGTCAGACAAGATTGCCATAAAAATTATTGAATATTCCTGATAGGCTTAAGTATGTTCTGGTATCTCCACTTTATCAAAGAGAAGGCTGTTATAGTACAGTCGAGTCACTTTCCTGAGTTAATGGCTAATAAGATGAGCCCAGATTTGAAGCCAGATGGTCCATGCTTTTAACCACTAGTCTATTTACTGAGTATGTTCTGTCGTTCAAGCAAGTTTTGCCATAGAAGCACTTCATCCTAATGGAGAGAGGGGTGTATTATTGAAAAATCAAGAAAATGTAGTATTTTATGTGTCATAGAGAAAACTAAAGCATTTCAAGAGACTTAAGGTATATTGGGGACTTAGAATTATATGTAAAATAGAAGAGAAAATACTCAGTTAAGGGACGTTTGAGACCTTGATGGGATGAGAAAGTGAGACACGTGAAGTGGAGATGCTACGTGCTGGCTGGGCGTGTGGAGGAGTCAAAGTTTTGCCTCTTTTCGGTGGTTTTTCCTGTAAGGTATATTTCCAGCTTCTCTCCAAGATTTTACTTTAGGAAACACGCTTTCTGCTTCCTCCCTCTAGTCACCATCTTGGAATCTGAACATCATACTTAGTGGTGAAAAACTGAAACCATTTCCTCCAAAACTGAGAATGAGACAAGGGTGCCCACAGTTCCCACTCCTATTCAACATGGTTCTGGAATTCCTAGCCAGAGTAATTAGGCAAGAAGAAGAAATAAAAGGATTACAAATAGGTAAAGAAACTGTCAAAATATGCCTATTTGCTGATGATATCATCCTATATCTTAAAGACCCCAAAAATTCTACCCCAAAACTCCTAGACACAATAAACAGATATAGCAAGGTGGCAGGATACAAAATCAACTTACAAAAATCATTAGCTTTTCTACACAAACTGAGAAATGACCAACAAACTGAGAAAGAATATATGGAAACAATTCCATTTATAATAGCCTCAATAAAATCAAATACCTATGAGTAAACTTAACAAAGGATATGAATTATCTCTATAAGGAAATCTACAAACCCCTGAAGAAAGAGATTGAGGAAGACTACAGAAGGTGGAGAGATTTCCTGTGCTCATGGATTCATGGATTGGTATACTCAATAAACTAAAAATAGCTATACTACCAAAGCAAGCTACATGTTTAATGCAATTCCCATCAAAATCCCAATGACATTCATGACAGGGATTGAAAAATCTACCCTAAAGTTCATTTGGACACACAAGAGACTGCGAATAGCCAAAGCAATATTCAGCAAAAAGAGCAATGACTTCAAGCTATATTACAAAGCAATAGTAATAAAAACAGCATGGTACTGGCATAAAAACAGACATGAAGAACAGTGGAACAGAATAGAGGACCTAGATATGAATCCACACAGCACACAGCTATACCCGTGTTGTTTTTGACAAAGGAGCCAAAAATATACTATGGAGAAAAGACAGCCTCTTCAACAAATGTTGCTGGGAAAAAGTGGTTATCCATCTACAAAAAATGGAAACTAGATCCATGTTTATCACCGTGTACTAGTACCAACTCAAAATGGATCAATGACCTTAATATCCAAACTAAAACTCTGAAGTTAGTACAGGAAAAAGCAGGAAATACTCTGGAAGTAATAGGTACAGGCAAGGTCTTCCTCAATAGAACCCTAGCAGCTCAGCAACTAAGAGAAAAGATGGACAAATGGGACTTCATAAAATTAAAAAGCTTCTGCACAACAAGAGAAATGGTCTCTAAACTAAAGAGACCACTCACAGAGTGGGAGAAAATATCTGCCAACTATACATCAGACAAAGGACTGATAACCAGAATATACAGGGAACTTAAGAAATTAAACTCTCCCAAAATGAACAAACCAATAAAGAAATGGGCAAGTGAATGAACCAGAACCATCTCAAAAGAAGAAATTCAAATGGCAAAGAAAAACATGAAAAAATGCTCACCATCTCTAGCCATAAAGGAAATGCAAATCAAAAGCACACTAAGATTCCACCTCACCCCGTTAGAATAGCCATCAGCAAAACCAACAACAACAACAGGTGTTGGCAAGGATGTGGGGGAAAAGGAACCCTCGTACACTGCTGGTGGGAATGCAAGCTAGTGCAACCATTCTGGAAAAAATATGGAGGCTTCTTAAAAGCTTAAACATAGATCTGCCATATGATCCAGCAATTCCACAATGGGGATATACCTAAAGGAATGCGACACAGGTTACTCCAGAGGCACCTGCACACCCATGATTATTGCAGCGCTATTCACAATAACAAGTTATGGAAATAGCCAAGATGCCCCACTACTGACAAAAGGGTCAAGAAAATGTATTTATACACAATGGAATTTTACTCAGCCCTGAAGAAAAATGTACCCTTATCATTCACAAGGAAATGGATGGAACTGGAGAACATCATTCTGAGCGAGGTTAGCCAGGCTCAAAAGATCAAAAATCATATGTTCTCCCTCATATGCAGACTTTAGATCTAGGGCAAATACAGTAATGTTGTACTACTTGGGTCACACATTATCAGGAAATTACCACATGGTTTCTGTTCCACTGGAATTTCAGATTCCACAAACTCAGGTGAGTTAAGGAGCATGTTTGATCAGAGATCTTTCTCTGTGAGATAAACAACTCCCATACCCCCGCTTCTAGCAGTGACTGAGTTGAGGACGAGTTCATGAGCACTGGGTCCCTTAGCATGTATGTATCATTGAAGCATTTTTTGTCAGCACCCCAGCAAATGCACTGGTAGGATTTTTGCAGAGGCCATAGATGCTTTATTGCAGGGCAGATGTCAAGATGCCCCTGGGCTTTCAGTGTAAGCCCCTGAGTTTATGGAGGCCTCTTGGATGCCACCAGTAGTTAGCAGATGGGCCTGTCATCTTCCATGTGTTAGTTACCTATATGTGTGTAACAAATTCCTCCAACTTTTAGCATAGTAAACAAGAAAACATAATTCACTCATTTTCTGTGGGTCAGGCATTTGGGAAGTGCCCAGTTGAGCAAAAGTGACCCAAAATGTTAGTAGAATAGGAGAAGCCAAACTGACCTTATATGTCATTTAGACCAACCTTCTTATTTGATAGGGAAATGTATGCAGAGAGTTTGAATGATTACCTGTGCTGGTGCAGCTATTTTCAGAGGTGTTTGGAGCACAGGGCTCTGTTCCTCACATCTGCTGTTGGGTGATGTGAGTGTGATGTCAGTGCTATAATGTTTGTGTGGAGGTATGAGGTCATGAGAACTAACATGCATAGTCAGTCATTTGGGTGTTAGTTTGTGGGAAACCTGGCCGATTCAGTTTGGTTGTGTAACTTCTGTCTGTGAAGGTCAGTGAAATGAACACAATGATTAAAAACACTTTTTTCCATTCCTGAGTTTTAACAAACTTACTGTAGTGGGGGTACATTGTGACTTTTGCCAAAGTTCTTATAATATGCCATAGTTGAATTCATCCCTCCACATTCTCCTTTATTCTCTCTCACCGTATTCCTGGAATAGTTTCATCACGTCTCGTTTTTCCATTTTCATACATGAGTATATAATATTTATACCATATCCTACACCCTTTCCTTATATCCTCACCCCTCCCACAAGTAACAACTCCCTATACAGGACCTATTTTCCATTTCTGTTACCAAAAATCCCTTTTTGTGTTTATTTTGTTTTAGTGTGGGGAGCAGAACTGGGGCTTGAACTCAGGGACTCTACCTTGAGGCAGTTCACCAGCCGTTTTTTTGTGATAGGTGTTTCTGAGACAGGGTCTTGCAAACTATTTGCCCAAGCTGTGTTTGAACCAAGATCTTCCTTATCTCTCCCTTCTGAGTCACAGGGACTGCGGGTGTGAGCCACTGGTGACCCGCACGTTTTTGTTTGTTTAATTAAGATAGCTATTCGGGATGTTTCATTGTGACATTTGCTCATACATATATAGCTCTATGCATATATATATATGTACACGTTATAACACAAATTGGGTCATTCCCTCTACTTTTTGCTTTTCTACTTTATTCTCCTTCTTATGGTAGTTTCAAAAGTTTTTAAAATTCTGCATTCCTCTACAGAAAGTACAACAACCATATTGACCTGGTTAACCTCCTCCTTTTACCCTCTCTCTCTCATAAATGAGCTCCCCTTAGACCTGTTGTTCATACTACTGCTTGTATGTGTGTCAGGTCTCTAGTGCATGTGTGAGAAAAAACATGTGGCCTTTGGTTTCCCCAACCTGACTAATTTAACTTAAGGTGATGTTCTCTAGTTCCATCCATTTACCTGCAAACAACAAAATTTCATGCATATTTAAGGCTGAATAAAATTCCATTGTGTGTAAATGCCACAGTTTTGGATCCATGTATCAGTTGTGAGGCATCTTGGCTGTTTACATATGTTAGCTGTTGTGAGTAATGCTGCAGTAAACATGGATGTGCAGGTGTCTGTCTTGTTACCTGGCTTGCATTCATTCAGGTATATCCCTATGAATGATAATGCTGGATCACACAGCAATTCTACTTTGAGTTTCGAGAAGCCTCCATATTGTTTTCCACAGTTGTTGTACTAATTTGCATTCCCACTAACTGCATATGAGGGTTCCTTTTTTTTAGACATCCTTGAAAACATTAGTTGTTTGTATTCTTGATAGCCATTACAATGGGAGTGGTTTGGAATCTTGGTATGGTTTTCATTTTTGTTTTCTTTCTGACGAGCGATGGTGAGCATTTCTTTATGTAGTTGTAGGTCCTTTGGACTTCTGCCTTGGAACAAGCTCTGTTAAGTTCATTTGTGTATTTCTTCATTGGGTCACTGATTTTTACGGGAATTTAGTTTTTGAGTATATTCTCGGTATTAATTTCAGTCAGATGTATACCTGGCAAAGATTTCCCCATTCTGGAGCCTTGGTTTCTGCTTCTATTCCTCACCACGTCATCTCAAGGTGTGGTTCTAGTGGACTGGCAAGGGAGGAAAAGGTTCCATGGAGGCACAGCACAGACACCTGTTGATCTGATATAAATTCTTCTCTGGTCTGCAGAGTACATCAAAGCACAGGCAGTGAAGGTTGGAAGGAATTCACCTCATTCACCGGTGTTTCCAGGTGTTCATAAGTATGGGTTCTGCTGAAAGGTACTTTTTTTTGATGAAAGCCCAGAAATTGACTTCCACAAAGTAGTTAATATTCATGGGTCACATTCATTGTGTGGGTGTGTTTGTGTGTGGGGCCGCATGTGTGGTTGAAAATAGTTCCTGGATCATTGTCCGTGGATGCTGTGTTCCTAATAATGCCAGTCAGGAATGCTCCTTCGGAAGGCAGTAATTTTGGGTTTTTCTCTGTGTTGTTACTCCCTAGGTAAACTGTAATCAATTCACTGAGGAGGAAAGATTCAGGGATCCTTGAATATGTGCAGGGTATGTGAGGCTATCGTGATGCATATATGTATGTGCCTCGTTACCCTGCTAGAAGTGATTTGAGTTCAAGTGATGGCTTTGGACACTGACTCTCGATTAGCCTTTAGTTGTTCCTTGGCATAATGGTGGTAGTATGTCTTCCTTCCAAGGACAATGTTGGAACTGATGTCACTTCTTGGGTTTTTCTAAGTTTGATCCTTCCTAAAGTGCTTAAAGTGTCGCCTCAGTAGGGTAACGCCAGGATTTCAGCCTTTGCAGATAACATTCGACTTGCGTTGAATAGAGGCCAGGTTCCTGGGTGTCTGTGTCTACCTTTCTGTGTGCCTTTCTTGTGTGTATGTGTCTGTCTTTGTCTGTGTGCTTAATATTTCTCATTTGTTCATGTATTAATTTCTTTGCTATTTGTCATAAATTCTCATATTACCAATTGTTTCACACTCTTTGAGTGTATCCGCTGCTTAGGCATGCAGAAGTGTCTTTGAATCAAAATCTATCATTAACGTTGAGGAAATAGACGGAACGAACAAGGCTGGGTGATGTTCTATGACTTCTGGTCTTGCACAAAGTTGTAATTAACTCCATAGAATGTAAGAAATTCACATACAAGATAAATATTAGTATGTCACTCATTCTCTGTGTGTGAGTGTGTGTGGGATGTTTGTTGTTTAGTTTCCCAACACTGGTTGGTAGAATATAGGTTCCTTCCCCAAGTCACTTGAGGAACAGCCTTGTGTGGCACTGACTTTATGTCTTGGGTTCCATGAATGAAAGGTGAACTGTGATGTCCCTCAGAGAACCATTGCAGATTTGAATGTCCTTCCTGAGAGTTTCATGTTTATTCCATAGGTTGTGGTGTTCCTGAAATCTGCCATTCTTCCGAGAGGTGGTAAGCATTTCAGTCACTAGAGAACCCTAAGCATTCCTTGGCTATAGCGTGTGTGTGCCTGTGTACTTCTCAGATCAAAGTGAAGTAATTTCTGTGTCGTTAGGAAGTGAATTCTTGTGGTGACCTTGAGGCTCTTGGCAGCCAGTGTGTGCTTTTGCGTGTTTTGTTCAAGTGAGGAACACTGTAGGCTGGAAGACAGCCCCAGGCCCTCACTCTGTGATATTTTGGGTCAGTTAAGGGAATACCCTCCCAGATGATGGGAGATGTAGTTCTGAGAAGGAAGTTGCCTCATCCAAGGTTCAGGGAGTTTTCCTGGCTTATTTACCTTCAAAGGGCTTGAGGTGTTTGTGTACTCACCAGGTGAAAGCCTTCCTGTCCTCCAAAGTGTGGGGTCCAGATTGGGAGTAGTTTGGAAGAAGTCAGAAATGTCATGCCAGTTGAACCTTGAATGATCTGAGGAGGGAACGTGGAGGAGAAAAGCAATTCCCAGATCACAAGTTCTTGCCAGGAAACTGCCACACAAATGGCTGGAGACTGAAGGGAGAGGGGCCATAGAGGCAGTGCTTACGTGGTCTGACCAATCAGGACAGACTTGGTTGTGATGTCACAGTGGGATCCCAGCCACTGCAACATACACATTCCCGAGGCAGCTCCTGCCTGGCCTCTTGCTATGGTAGCGCAGCCAGCCAAGCATGGAGAAGCTGGAGGTAGGTGCCACTGTCTCGTGTGGAAGACTTCTCTTTTATTTGGGTCCTCGATATACGGGGCACACGTGGCCTGAGCACACGGGTGACCTGAGCATCCTAGGATCGGGTGATACCATTCCTCAGTAGAGATCTTCATAAACTTTTTTGGTTTTGGTGGAACTGTTGGGACTGGTAATACTGGCGTTGAAACTCAATGCTTTACACTTGCAAAGCAGTTGCTCTACCCTTTTAGCAACACCTCCTGTCAAACTTCCATAAATCTTTAGATTAAAGAAGTACAGTGAACCCCGAAAAGAATAAACAGAGCCAAACCATCCAACACCAATCACTATATTGTTTAGGAATGGATCGGTATGTGATAAAAAACCCATAGTAATGTACCAGAAATTTGGGCTGTTTGCCCGTGACGTATACCTGCATTTCTCTCACCTCAGCAGGTAGAAACAGGAGGATCGCAGTTCAAACCAGCTCTTGCAAATATTTTCCACAAGCCTCTGTTGAAAATACTCAACGCACAGAAGGTGTGCTGGAGTGGTATGGTTTTTCTTTTTTGAAATATTGTTTATTGAGTACTGTTGTACTGGGTATATGTTGTTACATTTACAAAAGTTTTTTACACTATGTCATAGTTAAAATCATCCCTTCCATCATTTTCCTTTATTATCTCCCTCCCTATTCCTGGAATAGTTTCACAGGTCTCATGTTTCCATTTTCATACATGAGTACACAATATTTCCATCCTATTCACCCTCACAACCATTTACTAATAATCCTCCCTGCTCCCAATGTAACTAACCGCGAGACAAGACCAGGTTTACTTTCTTGTGTTGTGTTTTTTATTAGTTTATATGTTTGTGTTTGGTGGGACTGGGTCTGTTTTCTTCTTTTGAAAAAAAATGATATTTTTTTGTTTAAGATGGGTCTATAGGGAGTTTCACTGTGACATTTCCATGTACATACGTCTTATGATCCTAATTGTTTCATCCCTTCCTGTTGTCCTTTTTACTTTATTCCCCTTCCATTTTTGATGTATAGAAAATACATCAACCGACCGTATTCACATTCTTAACTTCGTTCTTTGAAATGTTCTCCCTCCCATTAGGGACTCCCCGTCAGATTGAGTTGTTTTTCATAGCACTCTTTGTATATTTATTGGGCCTATATTCTACATCTGAGAGAAAACATGCAGTGTTTGGTTTCAGAACCTGGCTAATTTCACTTAAGATAATCTCCATTGCCATCCATTTCTCTGCAAAGGATAAAATCTCATTCTTTATTGTGGCTGAATCAAATTCCATTGAAAATTCTTGTTTTTCTAATTTACAGATAAAAAGAAAGTTATGCAGTGACACAGATTATCAGGAAATTACCACATGGTTTCTGTTCCACTGGAATTTCAGATTCCACAAACTCAGGTGAGTTAAGGAGCATGTTTGATCAGAGATCTTTCTCTGTGAGATAAACAACTCCCATACCCCCGCTTCTAGCAGTGACTGAGTTGAGGACGAGTTCATGAGCCCTGGGTCCCTTAGCATGTATGTATCATTGAAGCATTGTTTGTCAGCACCCCAGCAAATGCACTGGTAGGATTTTTGCAGAGGCCATAGATGCTTTATTGCAGGGCAGATGTCAAGATGCCCCTGGGCTTTCAGTGTAAGCCCCTGAGTTTATGGAGGCCTCTTGGATGCCACCAGTAGTTAGCAGATGGGCCTGTCATCTTCCATGTGTTAGTTACCTATATGTGTGTAACAAATTCCTCCAACTTTTAGCATAGTAAACAAGAAAACATAATTCACTCATTTTCTGTGGGTCAGGCATTTGGGAAGTGCCCAGTTGAGCAAAAGTGACCCAAAATGTTAGTAGAATAGGAGAAGCCAAACTGACCTTATATGTCATTTAGACCAACCTTCTTATTTGATAGGGAAATGTATGCAGAGAGTTTGAATGATTACCTGTGCTGGTGCAGCTATTTTCAGAGGTGTTTGGAGCACAGGGCTCTGTTCCTCACATCTGCTGTTGGGTGATGTGAGTGTGATGTCAGTGCTATAATGTTTGTGTGGAGGTATGAGGTCATGAGAACTAACATGCATAGTCAGTCATTTGGGTGTTAGTTTGTGGGAAACCTGGCCGATTCAGTTTGGTTGTGTAACTTCTGTCTGTGAAGGTCAGTGAAATGAACACAATGATTAAAAACACTTTTTTCCATTCCTGAGTTTTAACAAACTTACTGTAGTGGGGGTACATTGTGACTTTTGCCAAAGTTCTTATAATATGCCATAGTTGAATTCATCCCTCCACATTCTCCTTTATTCTCTCTCACCGTATTCCTGGAATAGTTTCATCACGTCTCGTTTTTCCATTTTCATACATGAGTATATAATATTTATACCATATCCTACACCCTTTCCTTATATCCTCACCCCTCCCACAAGTAACAACTCCCTATACAGGACCTATTTTCCATTTCTGTTACCAAAAATCCCTTTTTCTGTTTATTTTGTTTTAGTGTGTGGGGCAGAACTGGGGCAATGTAGCTAGAAAGGGGACGCCAGAAAAGACACAGACATGCTGGTGTTCTGAGGACTAGACAGGGAGAAGGGATGGCAAAGCAGAGAGAAAATTGAAACATGAATTGAAACATGAAGGTCACATAGCTCTGGGGAGGTAAAATAGCCAATGAAGTCACATGCAGCCATATGTGGGTTTAGCTTTGCTTTTTGCTTCTGTAACCTGCTTGCAAGTGTATATAAGGTGAGACTCCTTTGTTCTTGGGGCTCAGCCTTTAGACTCGAGTTTGCTGGCTCTGTGCTGGCACAATAAACATTGCTTCCTGCTAATATGCCTCAGAGACTTGTATCTCAGTGCATAATTTTCTGCAACATTACATGGGGGCTCCTATAGGATTGCAGGACACGGTGAGTTATCACCTCCCTTGTCATCAGGGTGCATCCCTTGGACCACTGGGAGGAGATCTCACCAGGCGCCAATGGATGGCTTGATCTGGAGGCAGGAGTCATCCTCCCAGCGAGTCAGGGCGACGGCCTTGGATGCACAAAGGAACCCACTGAGGTGCAGGAGCCAACTTAGGAGCACTGCTCTTCATTCTGGTAAGAATCCCAGTTCAAATTCAGGCCTGCCTCAAGAGACAGAAGGGGAGTCTGATCAGCTCCCAGAGGCCGCTAGTAACTGCCTGTTAGGGTGAAGCCATGTCTCTCTGGTTTAAGGAGTGGGGTGGAAGTATTGTGCTGTCTGAAAGTGTATAAAAGTGGGAGCATGAGACACAGCCCTGCTGCAAAGTGAGTGAGGAGTCCCAATCCTTGGTTTTGTGGTGAACTCATGAGGTCAAGGGTGAGCCCCAATGGGGCCTCAGGTACTGGGTTTTTATGAACTCACTGGAGCCAAAGATTTGCCTATGTCCCTGCAAGGGGAGCAGCAGAAGATGGACAAAGAGAGTGCTTTTCCAAAACCCCTCCCCCTCTGTGTCTGTCTTGCTATCTGGTAACGGGAGGAGATGGGTGGAAATTCGAGTAAAAACACTTTTTAGTGTATGATTAATAACTTTAAAAGGGGATTGAATGGAGACTATGGAGTTAGGTTAACTCCTAACAAGCTGAAGGTCCTTTGTGAAATAGATTGGTCTGCTTTTGGTGTAGGATGGCCCCTGGAAGGGTCACTAGATAAAACTGTGATTAATAAAGTTTATAGAGTAATTGTAAAAGAGAAAAAAAAACCTAACACCCAGGAGAATGAGAAAAGCCAAGAGGCTAAAACTGGTCGTCAAAAACCAGACTCTGTTGTTTATTTAAATTCAGGTAGCAATTTACTGGGCAGACTGAGGAGAAATCAGAATCTTTCAGTCTTGATGGATGTGCCCAGTTTGCACATCTTCACCCAAAATTGGCATCATGAAGGAGGACTGAAGCTCAGCACTAACTGAGCTCTTACAAAAATTAACACATGAAGGATGAACTTGCACTGATACATAAGGTCTGGTCTGACTTGAAAGAAAAGGAATGTTGCAAAAGGGTTGTGAATGTAGAGAGAGGAAAATGGAGGGATGGAAATAAAATGGAGATAAGGTTTTCTTGGATGAAGTGAGGGGAGAGAGAGCGAGAGAGGAGAAAAAAAGAGGAAAAAGAAAAAATGAAATGTCATAAAATGTTTGGAGACAGAAAAGGATAAAAGGTTTAATACATTCCTTCAGTTGAGTTTTTATGTCATAAAATAAAAAGTAAATAGAAAGCAATTTAGGATTATTAAAATATGCCAGAAATACTGAACTTCCTGGCACCTTTACTTCTAGAGAACATAAACAGGGAGCACCTACTTAAAAGGGTTAAAAAAAGACCAACTTTGACTGTTGCTAGTAAAAAAACCCAAAACTGTTCCAAAAGGTTGGTGCAGTAAGCTTGGTCTGTCATTGAGACAGTCATGAGATTCTTATGTTTCCGTTGCTCATGGCTGGTCAGATTATGCATCCATCTAATGGTGTGCTCACAGTGTGTGTGTATAAAACATCTTGAAAACAGTTCTTATTATACAGTCAATGTAAAAATTATTACTCTTCTCTATTGCTACTTTTAAGAAAACAGGTTATTAAACTTATTTTAATCAGGTTTCACTAAGATGCAGGCATTCAGGGGTTAATACTTTAGCTCAAGACTTTGTGCTCAACTCCCTGCACAGTAGCAACATAAAAATAAAAAATTAAAACATAGTCATGTGTACTCTCTATTTCATTCATTTCCAGAGTATTCTTCCATCAAAGATGATGCTGTGACCAAACATCTGGTAAGCCTCAAGAAAGTCCCTGCCTTGGGCAGAGAAGGGATAAGTTTGTTCTTGTCATCATCAAAAATCTCCATGCACACAGAGACTTGAATCATATGGAAGGTGGCTGCCCAATGGCAAGGACTGTGAGTATTAGCCCACTAACTTCTGCTACAACAAGATACCTCAGTATTTTGAGGCACACTGGAAAGACAGAAGTCTTGTACTGCTGGGGGATCCATATTTCAAAGGTCACCAGAACAATGAGGCGTTGAGTTGTTAAGCTCTCACCACCAGGTTCATTCCCATCCTCACTCCACACGCGTTCCAAGGGAGATCTCTGGGAAGTGGCAAGAGATGCCTAAACCTAGCATTTGTCTCCCCAGATCTTCCCATCTGGTCCATCTTCTTCATCTGCTTGGCAGGATTCCTGGGACTCATCACATGCCTGATCTGCTGTTTCTTGGAGAGCAGGGAAGGTATGCTGATCTTCTTGTGTTGTAAGAATTTTTAAGACAGTAATACACTTCATAACGATATTTTGGTCAATGATGGACTTCATATATGGCAGTGGTCCCATAAGATTATATTTTCTAGTGACATCATAGCCATGTTAGTTTGTGTATGTCCACTCTATGATGTTTGCACAATGACAGAAAGGCCTAATGATGCATTTCTCAGCCTTGCATGAGTGCATATGAAAAATACAAATCCTTTGGTGGGTACATGTTTCGCAAAAGGTTTTTCCTAGACTGTGTGTGGACTGGATTTTTACTTTTGATTTTTAATTGACAAATAAGACACATACACATATATGGGATACATTAAAAATGCTCTGATACATGTATACATAATGAAATGATTAAATCAATCTAATTAACATATTCATCATACCTTTTTTAGGGATGTGAACATTTGAAATCTACCCTTTGCAACTTTGGAATATACGTTACCTTATTATTAGCTGTAGTCACCATGTTGTGCAATAGGTCTCAAAGTTTAACAATGTAATTAGGGAAATGTACATGAGCATCAAAATAAGATACCACTATGTATGAGAATGATTAAAAAGAAAAGGCTAATGGATATTGTGAAGATTGAAGCACTGAAACTCTTTTGGAGAGCTAGTGGAACTTAGCCTGGTCATTTCTTTCAAAGTTACATACACCTACCATAGGACCCAACCATCATGTCCCCACTAATTTATCCAAGAGAAATAGAAGCATACATACAAAAACAAATTAATAGATGGTAAATAAAAGATAGATGATACATAAATGATAGATGGTAGACAGATAGTAAATAAAAATAGATATGTAAATGATTGACAGATGGTAGACAATTGATAGGTGATTGATAAATGGATAGCAGATAGGTAATAGATGATTGATGATAGATGATAAACAATTTTATAGATGATTAGCAGATGTATGATAGATGATTAACAGATATTGATAAAGAATATGAGGGCTAAGAGAAATGTAGGAAATATCAGAGGTAGAAAGGTTTTTGAAAACTGGTAGTGAAAAAGGAGAGGAAGGACTGGTAAGAAAACCAATTAGAAGAGGAGGAAGAAGGACACCAAGAGCCTCTGGTCATATTCTCAGTCCTGAGATTTCCCATATTAAGTTGCTAACCAGTCCACCCTGATGCTCTCCTTCCTCTCACAGGTGACCATCTGCCAGTGGAAGAAGGAGGTAGACTACCAGGTGCACCACCACCACCTGGGCTATTACTTGCCACACCTGGACCTGTGGAAGCTAGAGTTACTCCACCTGCTGGAGACTCCTTTTCTCCAGCCAGGGTCCAAAGCAGAAATAAACCACATTGGTTGGACACAGCCTCTGGACCTTTCTTGACTTGGCCCCTGCTCAGTTCACTGGAGATAAAATGAGAAGCCTTTCTCCTTCATTAAGTCCTGAAGGCAACTTTCACTTGTGTCTTGTGGCTTCATACCATGCCATCTTTCAAGGACACAAGAATTGGTGAAATAAGTGCAGAAATTGTCATTGTATAAAATCAACATCCCACTGAAATGTACTTCTTAGTCATCTATTATGTACCCATTGTGACTCTAAAGCCAGCCATCACATTTCTCCATAATTCTCAGTTCCCTGGTCCATGGCCAACTCAACCTTCTCTTACACTATATCAATCTCTGACCTCATCTTCACCCAGAACTTTCAGGTTAATCCTCTTGGGTAGCTCTTTACCTCGTGGGTCCTCCAAGATTGGAAACAATCAAGAAGACTGAATGGATCAGAAATGACTCCACAACCAGCCTTGAGATCTAGGAGCTGAAATGATCAAGAAGCTGAGAAGCCTAACACTCCTTGGGTCTCTAAAGATAACGTCTGCTTTGGATATAAACATGAATAAAACACCAGGGGCGGTCTAAGGGAAAAGCAAGACAGTCTTTTTCCCCATCTCTCTTCACTACATCCAAGTGAACCACAGCATCTTAACACCCCAGATGTGAAGGCAGTTGAGCTGTGCTGCCTTGTAGTCACTGGAAGGAGATGATAGCCATGGGCTAAGAATTAAAATTACAACAAAATGGCAAAATGTTCTCAAGACCCCTATCTCACCAGAAAAAGCTGGGTGCAGTGATACATATCTGTCATCCCAGCTATGTGGGTAAAAACAAATAGGAGGATTGGGGTCTAGGCCAGCTGGAGCATAAAAGTGAGACCCTATCTCAAAAATAACTAACACAGAATGGACTTATGGAGTGGGTCAAGTGGTAGAGTGCCTGCTAACCAGGCACAAGGCCTTGAGTGCAAGCTCAGTACTAGCAAAAAATAAATTCTTACCATTCATCTTGCCTGCCTTATAAAACGTCAAACCAGGAAGATCACTATTATCTGCCTTGCCACAGATAACTGCTGAAAAAAGAAAGCACATAACATGATATTTTGGTACCATTAGAAATACAAAACATTCAGCATTGACCAGGAAGAATTCATAATGCCTGGAAAATTTCCTTTCTTTTTATATGTTGGCATATTGACTCTGATTTTTCCCAAAGCCGGTTTCAAATTTGTTCTACTTTTATGTTTCCTTGTATATACTCAAGCATTCTTTAAACCTGCCTGATTATTTCACAGGAATAAAGTGATAGACTGAAATTTTAGGGGTCTAGTTGCTGAAACTGCTAATATCTCTGATAAGCTTCAAAGTTCCACGAATTACATTGAGATTTCTTTGTCCTCCTATGGTGATCTGATCCTCGTCTCTTCTTCCTGCTCAGTAACCTCATGTTTCAACACAGTCTCTGTATTTTAGTCTTCTTTTTACTGAATTCTTCCTTCAGAAGTTAAATATGCTTCCATTTCTCCAAACTATACAGAAACTCCTTCCTAATCTTCCCAGGATCTCTCTCCAACCCCTCTTTCTATCCTTTCTCCTTAGCATGAACACAGAGACGAAGAAATCTATGTCATACTTCTCTAACATCTTACTCCAAACAACTCCTCACACCACTCCAAACATCTACTGCCTTCACCATCCCATGGCTCCTTCCCCACTAATGTCACAAGGACCCTTTGTTGTCAAGTCCAAAAGGAACTTTTCGTTACTCATCAGACATAGTATTTAAGTAGAATTCTTTTACATGTATTTGGAACAACTTGAATATGTGAATCTTATTTTACAACTGTGAACCTTATAAAATCTAAATACAGAGCAGGTATAAATGGAACTCACAAATTGAGATGTGCTGTAAGTGGAAAAATACAAACCCAATTTCTGGAATGCAGTACAAAAATAAAAATAATGTCCGGGTGTAGTGGCCCATGCCTATAATTCCAGCTACTCATGAGTTGGAGATCTGGACCATCACAGTTTGAGGCCAGCCCAGGCAACAGTGAGACTCCATCTCAATCAATAAGCTGGTGTGGTGGTACATGCCTGTCATCCCAGCTATACAGAAGGCTATAGGTAGGAGAATTGCCATCTGACACTAGCCCCAGGCCAAAACCAAAAGGACAGCCTAACAGAAAAATAACTAAAAAAGACGTTGAGGATGTGGCTCAAATGATAGAGCACCTGCCTAACAAGCATGAGGCTCCTGTAGCACCAAAAAATTTACAAATGACTATAGATAATAATAATACACTGTTTCAAGAAGCTAGAAAAAAGGAGTTTTAATATGTTCACTATAAATAATATTTGGGGAGACTGATATGTTCAGCCTTAATTAAACACTACACAATGTATATGCATACTGAAACATCAGACAGTACTCTAAAATATGTACGGTTTTTATGTCTATTTATCAGTTCAAAAATAAATTTAATTAAAATAAAAAGGACTACTAACCTTGTAACATATTGTATAAAAAGTAATTTCTCTATCTGCATATTGTTTTGTTGTTTCTGACTTTTATTTTTTCCTTTTTCAGACAGAGAAGATAGAGTATAGAGTGCAGCTTCTGCTTGGTCACTGGAAGCATTTCTTTAATTTAAAAATTGTGGAAACTACACACAACATAAAATTTACCATCTAATGATAAGAAGTGCCCAGTGCAGTGACGTTAATAATCCAGTTCCCGCCCATAATCCCGCCCCCAGACCTGGTCTCCGCCCACAGCCAGCTCCGCCCTCCAGGTCTGGTACCGCCCACTACCTGGTCTCCGCCCACAACCTGGTCCCCGCCCCCAGAGCTGGTCTCTGCCCACACCCTCGTCCTCGTCCCCAAGACCCACACTACCCTCCGCCATTGACGTCATCCAGGGCCCAATCTTGTACATATTTACTTAAACTAGAACTCAACTGGAGAAGAGTACATGGCCGCGGTCCTGCCCGCCTCGCCTGTCCCCGCCCCCTCCAGAATCCTCACAAGTCTCACCCTTTCCAGCTGACAGCCCAGGACCGGAAATGGACCGCGGAGGCCCGCCCACAACCGGAAGCGGAAGCCCGGTGTGGTGCAGTGGTAGGAGTTTGCTGAATTGTGACTCTGGTTGTCTCCTGGACTTGGCCACCGCGGGAAGGGCCGGGGTCAGAGAGGGAGGGGGTTCGGGTCCCGGTCCAGATTGATGCACGGGCTGCGGGTACCAGGATCTGCCTGCTAGGCGTCTCTCAGGCATCCCTGTTTCCTCTGCTGAGGCCTCAAGCCGCATATTCGCTGAGGTCAGCGCGAGGGTGACCTGGACGCCTGTGTTGAGCCCCCCGGTCGTTCTTACCAATGGCGAGTCTGCACCCCAAGGGATTTGGCCAAGTCTGGAGACATTTTTGGTGGTCACAGATCGGTGGGTGTGGGCAGTGTTAGTGTCATCTAGCGGGTGGAGGCTAGGGATGCCCCTCTGCATCCTACAGCGAATAGTGTGCCCCCCACAACAAAGTTAGTAGTACAGAGGTTGGAAATCCTGCTGTAAGGCTTTCAAATCTCCGAAGTTCAGGGTGCACTCTGTCGTGCTTACTGTTTTGGCCAATGGTTCTGGAGTGGGTCTGGTGGAAAACTGAAAGAATGCACGCGCATGCACAGATAGGCGACTTTATTCTAAGCAACAACAGAGCAGACTACAGGAGGGAAGGAGAGACGGTGGCAACTTGTTGTCCCTGTCTCTTAATATCCCAAAAGCCAGTTACACAGCAGCCTGGGCTCATAAACACATACACTGTTACATAAATGTACCTTGGCATCCAGCTGGGGCCTGATGGCATAAGGTTAAGTTTCCATGGTTATATCTTCAAGGTTGCATTCCTAAAACAGTGTTCCCAGAGATGCGCCACCCCCCCACACCCCGCCTCCCAGGGTTGCGCCTGCGTGACTGGGAATAAGGTCTCCACACACTTGATACACTACTTAAAATTCAGCTGAGTCACTTATAGGGCTCCTAAATGACAAGACATTTACAATCTCTGCAATCACCATGACCTCTTTCCAGCAAAATGTTAAAGGCATCAAAAGCAATTATTATGTCTTCTTTTGGACAAAAGCACCACCGAAGCTCAGATTTGTGTTGAAACAGGCCTCAATGTTCCCACCTGTCCTCGCTGATCTGAGGATTTACATGTGACCAGATGATTTCCATGTGGAACAACAGGGATCCACTGTGTACAACTGTTGGTCCGCTTTTCTTGTGCTCAGGTTGTAACTACAAAGAGTCACTAAGACTGAGGGTTGTCTTAAAAAAACCTGTCTCTGTTTGAGGGCTTCTATTCAGAGTAAAGATACTAAGATAAGTGTAGTTATGTGTGTTAAAATAAATCAAATACAGTTATATGCAAATAAATAGCAGCATGCATGTAAGTAACTGTAAATATATGTGATTGTAAAGAAATACAGATTTTCTTGCATGCTATAACACAGGATTTTATAAATATATATTTGTGTGTACTTGCAATATTGTAAGTCTTCCCCCTAAAGACTTAGTAGAATTACTACACAACATTCTTCAGGCCCATTCTATTTGACTTGTAAGACCTGTGACTCTTCCACAAAGCTTCAAAATACAGGGGCATCTGTGAAAAAGATTGAGTTTCCATGTATTCATAACAGCAGTTTGAAATTGAATTGACCAGCAACTTGATGTATGTTGAGCAAGTGGATTTTTTTTCCCTAATGAGATTTAAAACATTTGGAAGAATATTAAGCCACAGTCTTTTTGGAAAGTAGGGCCTTACCTTTCAAGATTGTCTTCTTCAACTTGCCTTCTAATAGTTTAAATTTCTTAAAACTTTTCTGAAATAGCATTATTGTTAACTCATAAGTAATCAGGCCCAAGTGTGTCTAGAGCTACTCTGTCCACTGTGGTAGCTGCCACCCACCTAGACCTATTTCAGTTAAACCATGAAAACTAAATACAATGAAAAAATAATTTTCTCAGTCTCACTATCCATAGTCTTAGTATTCAAGGCTCAAAATCCACATGTGGCTAGTTAGTGGCCATCAAATTGGACAGAACAATATTCTAGAACATGTCTGTCATCACCAGACATTCTGTTGGGCAATGCTGACAGAGAGTGATCCATCTGCTGTGACCTTTGTCCAGTACTAACATATCCAGGGTGGAGTCAGGAGTCACTGAATCTATAAACTGAACAAAACCCCTCCTCATCTACTAGACTTCAGGTGCCAAATGTCCTTGAAGGCTTGTGGACCCCAAACATGTCTCAGCACATTCTTTGCCTGTTTCTTCTTCTGAATACAGTGAGCTGGCTGGACCCTGACCCTCTTCTCCCTGGTGGGGAGAAAGGAGACATCATCTCCTTGTTGGGTCAGGTTTTGGGTGTGGTTTTTTTCCTCTCATTTTTAAATTAATTGTACAAAATAATAGGTTTCAATATGAGATGTTTAAACTTATATACTAGGTACTTCAACCATAGTCACCCACCCACCCCCTACTGGTGTTCCACTCTGCCTCCTGCTAACCCCCCTTCTCCAAATAGTCCCTATTCTGTTTTCATGTTTTTAAAAAATCTAGATTCTGCTTATGAGAAAAAAAATACACTACTCCTTTTCTTATGGCTTACTTCACTTAACATATCTTATGCAGATATGGTGGGAGAGCCAATGATAGTGATTTTCTGTGGCTGCTGTAGCAAATGACCACAAACAGTGGCTTCACGCAGTGTGGATTTTTTCTGTCACATCTCTGGAGCTGGGAATCCTTAGTGCATGAGCAGCCTACTCTCCTAGAGAATACACTTACTATCTTTTCCACCTCACACAGACTACCTTCATTCCTTGCCTGTGGCTCCTTTCTCCATCTTTAAATCCAACAGGGAAGCATGTTCTGATTTCTCTCTTCCTTTGCACTTCCCTCATCATCACATCTCTGCTTCCATTGTCACATGTCCTTCAACTCTGACTCCCCTCCCTCATTTTGTAAAGACCATGCATAATCCAATCTGATAATTCTGGAAAATCTCTTCATCTCAATCTTTACCTTAATAACATCTGCATGATTCCTTTTACAAAATAAGGAAATATAAACACAGCTTCTGGGAGTAAAACTTTGGAGTGAATAACCTGATTTTTGGCAGGTAGAAGTTACTAATCTGTCTTTCATAGACCTCTAGGAGTCAAACACCTCTGGTGTCTCTATTTCTTCACATGGTCCAAACCCACTCTTAGTATCCATGGCCCACCCTGCCCTACATACTCTCACTGCTTCTTTGGGGCTCACAGCAGTCACCCAAACCCCAAGAAGCTAAAGGCTCTTTGGGAGTTGTTCTATAACTCCATAGAAAGGAGGCCTTCCCTTCTTAGAAAAAGGAAACATTCCATAGGGCTGGAGGCATGGCTCTAGTGAGAAGAAACAGCATTCCGTATATACTACTTTGTACCTTGATTTTTTTCCACTTAAATTGAATGCACATAATAATCTCTGTAAATAGACCTAGAGATGTTTTCAGGTTTTTTTGTATTTCCCTGGCTGCATGTTTCTTCATTATGTAACTGTCCCATAATTTAATCCACCAGTTCCCTTTGGATGGTCACTTGTATTGTTTTCAATCATTCACTGTTATAAATAATGCCACAGTGAGTAATCTTACTTGTGTCTTTTAGTATTTGTATGGCTTGGAGATAATTCCTAGAGGTGGGATTGAGAGTAAAGAGTAAAGGTTTTTGCAGCTTTGCATGATGTTAATAAAATTCTCCCCATAGGAGTTGTACCCAGCCATGGGTGAGAATGCCTTTCCAGGTGACCTTGTCAACAAGGGCTGAGGTCCTCTGTGTTTTTACTAATCAGACAGATTGACAATAGTGTCATTGGTGTGGTCCTAGAGTGGGAGGTGGTGGGCGTCAAGCGGTGCTGTGTGAGGACAAAGTAGATTGTGAGGAATGAAGATAGAGAGAGAAACTTTGATTGGGACAAGGCATGGAGACTGGGCAGTAACTGAAAAGAAACCCCAGGTCAGAGCATAGGTCTTTTTCATTACTAAGGATGTTTGATCCAGCTTGAATGCTGGTTGGGAGACCTTGAAGGGGAAGGATGGGTGGAGAGTGTCAAGAGTGGGTGGGTCCTAGGATGCAAGGGGAGGACTGATTTCAGGTCAGAGCTGCTGAGAAGGAGAGGCAGTGACTTTTCTAACAGAGAGGGAAGCAGGGCAGAGTGGATGGTAGGGAATATGACCAGAAACTCAATTCCCTTTTGAAAGTAGGACATGGACCACCTACCGAAAGTGAGGATACATTCTCCATTGCTGTCTAACAAAGTCCCAGAACTTTGTTACTTAAGATGACAGCAGTCATTTATTGTCTCTTATGGTTTTTGTGGTTCAGGCATTCAGAAGTGGCTTGGATGAAGGTCCTGGCTCAGGACTGTGGGATGTTGCAAGAGGAGCCAGCTGAGGCTGCACATCCTTGCCCCATAGTTGTCCTAGGATTCACCACCAAGGCCTCACTGGTGAGGCAGCAGGTTAGCACTGTGTGTGTCTCTCCATATGGGCCTCAGACAGGACTGCTGGGTGTCTTCTAGCATGGCATTTGGCTGCTCTGGAGTGAGCATCCCAGAGACCAAAGAAGAAGCTGCACTGACTTCTATACCTTCTCCCAGAAGTCCTCCAAGTCACCTCTGCAGCATTCTGTTAGTCCCCAGGTCAGTCTCGATTCAGTGTGTGGTGGGGCCTACACCAGGGTTAGACCCCTAAGACACT
The DNA here is from genome assembly GCF_047511655.1 of Castor canadensis. Taxonomy (NCBI): domain Eukaryota; kingdom Metazoa; phylum Chordata; class Mammalia; order Rodentia; family Castoridae; genus Castor; species Castor canadensis. Next base: position 43,752,090 of record NC_133399.1, read on the forward strand.
GGCTCACCAAGGCCATTCAGGAAGCTGGTCACTTTAAGGTGAAAACATGAGGATGTGGGAGATTCAGAGATTAGAGAAAGTCTGATGAGGGGAGCCACACTGGCCTGTTGGATCCTCCAGGGTTGAGGTCTCTTTTCACATAGGTGACCTTTTCTGTCTAGAAGTGACCATATTTCAACCCTTGTGTAGGCTGCTCTTCCATGAGCAGGCAGATGATTAGAAGCATGCCTGGCTGCAGTAATACTGGAAATGGGGTGAGGGCCAGGGATTGACATGAGGGACCATGGAATCTTAGCTGGCTGAGTATAAAATGAGGAGAGGAAGGAGATGGCTGATGACCAACAAGAAAGTTAGAGAGAAGATGGACAGAAGCGTTGGTGTGTTTAGATACATTGAGAAGGAAAAACAATCAAGTGAGCACAGAAGAGGAGGGAGGCCATATTCAAAGGGAAGGAAATTTCTGAACAACTTTTCAGGTGGTTTAGTAGTGTCTGGGGCTGAAACAGACAGGAAGGACCTGTGGAAACGTGGGGCTGAGGTGGAGTGGGGCCAAAGGCCTTGGAGTTGAGACATTCCTATTCATTGAGGCTTTCTGCTTACTGAGGTGAAGGAGGTGAAAGAGTAATGGGAGTCAGAGATCAAACTCTCCTGGGCATGACAAGTTGAGCCAAGAATGTGCTTGTGACAGCAGCTTGGATTGGGACTTGTGCTGTGAGACTCAGTCAAAGTTTTCAAAGAGGTGCAGAGCAATTATGTTTCTGGTCCTATTGTTGGGGACACAGGACAGCAGGTTTTGCCATCACATGCCTCTGAATTCATCACACACTAAGCAGAATGAAGGCCCAATGCGGAAGACAGCATGAATCTTGAAGGAGAGTGTGGTGAACAGACTGAGAGAGGATTGTCCTCAGCAGCCTGAGGGCAGAGAGAGGCTGTGCATATTTGAGGTCTCCTGTTTATTCCAGACCACTGCCTGGGTGCCTGTGGGTTATAGAGGAGCTTGAGCTCATCCTTGCTCTGCTCAAGAGTCCGCTGTCAGCATCACAGGATGGCGGTTGCTGTCCTGATGCCCCCTTGTGGTGAATTCCTGGGTCATGGCAGCCAGAGTCAGGCTTACAGGTCTCTGGTCCAGAGAATGGTATAGGGAGGGGGATGAGCAGTGTGGAGGAGACATGGACTGAACAGGTGAAATAGGATGGGAGCCCAGAAATCCCTGGGTCTGATGGGTGGGTCTCGGGATTTGGGACTTACGGTAGTGGGTATCTATGGATGTGCCACCTGTGTGGTGAATGTCCTTGAACTTGTGAATTGTATCCTTGTAAAAACAGTGAAGCCCTTCAAACATCAGTTTCCTCTTCTGTAAAGTGGAAATGATGTCTTCCTTGTGTGCAATCTGATGTTGAGGCCTATTTTCTGACTCCACTAAGACAGAGCTGTGCCCTGATTTCTTATGAAAGCTGTAGTGGTGTGTCTGTGGGGCTGGAGGTATGTGCTTGTGTGTGCTTAAGTGCTGTGAGGCTATTGGTTGGGATATGGTTAGTCACAGGTGGGTAGAGGATCCTTGAGAGTGTCAGACCCAGGGCAGCTTGGACTGCTCTGACTCATTTCTTGCTGCTGAGCTTAGTCCTCCCTGTACTCAGCCTCTCCTCAGAAAGAATGCACTGGGTAGGAAGGGCTGGCCAATGAACTCCTGACAAGCTTGTTATAGGTGAGTGAGATCTTCCTTTTTCCAAATAATTATTCCTTCAGCAGATCTTGGATATGTTGCTTTCCATGTCCTACAGCCTCACAACCAGATCCAGTCCTTGAACATCTCAGGGTTTCTGGATATCTGATATTGGGAGGGACTGCCCATAAAATGTCCATGTATGTCAACACTTCCTGCCTTTTCAGTGCTCCCTCAGGATCTTTTAAGTCGCCTTGTGTCCATGAGAGTTTAAGGGGAAGCCAGGTAGAGATGCCACTGTGTCCCCAGGTGGTTTATCTGCTGTGGGGAAATCATTCATTTCTCAATTATTTCTTCTACTTCTTCAAAGTCCCAAGCCTGTGCTCAGCTCTAGAGATTGAGAGAATAAGATTTCAGGAGCTCACAGTCTGAGTGAGAAAAGAAGTGCCTTTGTAGTAGTGCTTTGGAGTGGGCTGAGTACAGAGGAGATGAACACTGAGGGCCAAGCTCAGAAGCCAAATAGAGGACTGCTTGGATCCTTCTTGGAAACTGCACACACCTCTTGTGCCCTGGTTTTCCATCCCTGGGTCTGCCATCCTGGGCCTTCTTGCTCTTCACATTGATGGGGTCTGTGGCTAAGCCAATATGTTTGCAATGGTTTAGGACCTGGTGACCTTTGAGGATGTGGCCGTGGAGTTCAACCAGGAGGAACTGGCCTTGCTGGACCCTTCTCAGAGAACTCTGTACAGGTAGTTGATGCTGGAGACCTGCAGGAACATGGCCTCACTCAGTAAGCTGTGTTGGCCCTGTATTTATCTAATAATCTAGGGAGAAGATTTTCCTTTTATTCTTATTTTTTGTTGAGGTAAAATTTCCAGGACATTTTAACCATCTTAAAGCATACAACTCCATGTCTTGTAATATGTTCACAGAATTGTGTGTCACTGTAATTTTAGAACATTTTCATTACTCTTACTAGGTTTGTCCCCCAAAGGTTCATGTGCTGAAAGCATGGTCCCCTGTGAAACAGTATTGTAGTTGAACTTTAAAGAGGTGGCACCTAGTGTGACATGTTTGATTCAAGAGATACCACCCTCTTATAGAATTCATGCTGTCTCCTGTGAATGGGTCAGTTCTCATAGTTGGTTCCCTTGAGAGTGGGTTGTTAAAAAGAGGACACCCCACATGGTTAGCCTCTTCTCTTTGTAGCTGGTTCCCCCTCTGCTTTTCTGCCATGTTCTGAAAAAGCCAGGATGCCTTGTACATACAGCCTGATGTTATTTGGACTTTCCAAACACTAGAATCATGAGCCAAAATAAATGTCTTATCATTCTAAAGTACCCAACCTGAGATGTTTTTTTATTGCAACAGAAAAGGGACTAAGACAACACCTAAATGAAACCTTGTCATAATTAAGCAGTCAATATCCATTGTCTTCCCAGTCACTGCTACTGACATTCACTAATCATCATTCTGTATCTATAGATTTGTCCTTCAGAACGTTTCATACAAATGGAATCATAAAACACATGCCCTTTTGTGTCCCACTTCCTTCATGTAACGTAGTATTTTAAAAGTTCAGTTGTGGTGTAGTGTGTGTCTGTGCTTAATTCCTTTTAATGATTGAATATTATTCCATTGTATGGACAGAACAAGGTTTGTTTATCTGTTCATGAGTTGGTATGCATGTGGGTTGTTTCCACCTTGGTGCCATTATGAATAATGCTGCTATAAATATTGTGTACAAGCTTTTTCATTTAAACACCTGCCTTGAATTCTCATATTTCTGTTTTCTGGGGTTTTTTTATTTATATGTGCATACAATGTTTGGGTCATTTCTCTCCCCTTCCCCCCTGTTTTGTGTTTTGAGGAACTGCCAAACTGTTCTGTAACAGCTGCACCATTTTTTATTCCCACCTGTGCTTGAGGGCTCCAATGTTCCCTGTATCTTCCCAACACTTCTTTCTTTTGATCAAAGACACCTAATGGGGTGAAGTGGTATCCCATGGTTGTCTTGGTCTGCTTTTCCCTAATAACACTGAGCTTCTTCTCAGGACTTGTTGGTCTGTTTGAATATCTTCTTTGATAAAATCTCTATTCAAGTCCTTTGACCATTTTTTAATTGAGTGGTTTGTTATTTTGTTGGTGGGGTATTAAATATTTGTTACATATTCTGGACTTGAGACCCTTATTCAAAATATAATTTGTAAATAATTTCCCCATCCTGTGAGTATCTCATTTTCTTTATAGTGTTCTTTGATTTACAAGTTGTAACTTGGATGAATGCCAAATAACTAAATTACCTAGCTTTTCTTTTTCTTTTCTTTTCTTTTTTCTTTTTTTTTTTTTGCATCACACCTAAGAAATCATTGACAAATCCAAGGTCATAAAGATTTACCTCTGTTTTTTTTCAACAGTGTTATAGCTCTAGCTCTAACATTTTGCTATTTAATTTATTTTGAGTTAATTTTCACATGATGTGGAAAGAGGGTCAACTTCGTTCTTTTACATGTGTATCACCATTTGTTTCCTCACCTTTGTAGAAGTAACTGTTTTTTCCTCATTAAATAGTCTTACAATGCTTGCCAAACCCTAATTGACCGGGGTTGATGATATATCTCAGTAATAGAGCACTGGGATACATTCCCAGCACCACAAAAAATTGATGAAGAGATCCAAGATGGTGACTATGGTGCAGAAGCCAAAAGCCTAAGCTTCGTGATTCCAAAACCTTCCTGAGACATTGGAGCCACACTTGGGTAATTCTGACTGCTTCTAGCCAAAATAATAACTGCCATCAAACTAGGTGCAGGAAAAAATTGAAAGACTGACTCAGAAATCAACCTTTAATTGCACCTAACAGCTGTGACCTGCACAGCCAGCAAGGCAGGTCCAGCCCCAGGAAAACCCTCCTCCATGGTGATTTCTCTTTCTTCTTTTCTTTTTTCTTTCCTTCTCTTCACCTTCCTCCATTAAGTGGAAATTAAGCACAAACCAGAATCAAACTTTCGACATCCTGAACCCCTAGCCTGTGGAAAGCTTCCCCATGCCACATTCCACTAAGAAAAATTGGAACCATTTCTCACTGCTGCCGCTGCCACCACCACCAACACTGCAGCAAGCTGCAAACCTGCCTGTGTGTCAATTAACAGAAGAAACAGGTGAGCTTCATGCACCACATAGAACTCCCCGACCCACCCCTGGGAACATAAACCAGCACAGCCCTTGGTCAAACTGGTTCCCACCCAACAAAATTGAATAACAGACAGTGAACTGTAATCTCGCACACATAGCAGGGAGGGCGGGTGGAACACTGAAAGTGCACTAGAGAAAGGAGGGTAAAGTAGCTGGTCTCAGCACTGATGTACCAGTAAACAAACACAGGAAAGGCAGTAAAGACTGAGAGTGGGCAGACGATAAGCCACTCCTGGAAGCAAGGAAGTTAGTGGATCACAGAGCTGATCTTCTGAGCCATAGAGCAGCACCCAAAACCAAACTGTCCCACAAAATTAAAAAATAAACAGCAAACTGTAATAAAATACAGTCAATGGAGGGGGAAGGTGGAACACAACCTGCCCAGAGAAAAGGGATGGGGCAAAGAAATAAACCCCCAGCATGGAAATCCCAGTAAACAAACACAGCGACAAGCTACCTCCAAAGCAGGGCAGGTAGTGGGTTGCAGAGTTTATTTCCTGAACCAGAGGGCAGCATTCAAAACTGAACTGCCCCACCTTGCTGGGGATGGACCTGACAAAGCAGGTGAAGCTAAAGAATAACACAGCTATCAGCTAGGGAAATAAATAGTGCTGATCACCCTTCATGATCTGGCAAACCTACTTGACCTCACAGTTTCAATTAAACTGGTAGACAGAAGAACAGAACACTACTCACAAGCCAATCACCTGGTGAAACCACATCAGAGCCACTTACATGCCAATACCAGGACTGGATGCTGAAGAAGAAACTCCTGAACTTAAAAGAAGACTGAAATTCTGTTGTTCCGGAACCTGATGTTTTTGTTGTTTTGTTTTAATTGTTTTTTCTTGTTTGTTTTATTACTATGAATTTTTTATTTCTATTTTTATTCTTATTTTCTTTCTATCATATCAACTTTACCATCATCATCTTCTCATCCCTACTCTTACCCCCTTCACTGTCCCTCTTCCTGTGCCAAAATCCTTTGCTCTCCTTCCCAACTACTCTTTCTGCCCCTTCTCATCCACTGTCCCCCGCCTACACCTTCCCTTCCCATTCTTCCCCAACCTGTCACCAGACTACCCCTCCCTTCTTCACATTCGCCACCTGCTGACCAAACTACTATACCAACTTTACACAATACAAATCCCCTGCAATCCCTGACACAAGCACCCTAAACTACAACAACAGAAATACTCCCAAACACACACAAGGTTCACAAAGCCCAACAGCCCCTGCACTGCTTTCCCCACTCACCCACCCCCTCCCCCTTCCTTTTTAATACCACCCTATCCAACTCCCCAAATTTCTATAGCTAGCCTAACAAATGTTAATCCCCCCTCTCCCACTGCTTATAGATATTACCACCAGGGGTCTTCTATGTAATTTATAAACTACTGGTTGGGTATTGAACCTGTGAGTTAATTATTGCTAAATTACACCTCCAAACTAGGGACAGAAATAGCACACTAACATAGCTAACAACCAAGACATCCATAACACAGAATTTAAATCAAGGGAAAGAAAACAGGTGACTAAAGCCACCAACTACCTTACCAAAAACATAGTTGCACAGTACCAAGTGGAATGATGGGAAGAATAAGAAGGGATGGAATCCACTCTTCCCCAAAAAAATAATTTAATGCAGGATTCAGAAGGAAATGAAGAAAATGGATACCCAACACTTGACCCCAACAAAACAAAAATAAATGACACCATCATAGAAGAAATCCTGCAACTAATCACTGAGAATTTCATGGAGAAGATACTAGATGTGGTTAACCAAAAGGTACAAGACACACTCAAGAAATTTCATGACACCAAAAATAAAGAGTATGAGAAGACACAGAAACCAGTAAATGAACTCAGAGGAGCCCTAAATAAACACCAAGGTGAAACAAGAACACTATAAGTAGAGAGATGAATGAATTAAAGATGAAAATAAAAAAAGAGGAAGTGACCCATGACAGGGAAAACCTCAGAAACAAGAGTCAAACAGAAACACAAAACACAGTGGAAGGCCACTCCAGCAGAGTGGAAGACAGAATCTCAGAACTCGAAAATAAAATAGAAATTAAAGAAAAAGCTGTTATTCAGACAACTCAAGACTTGGGAAAGGAATATACAAGAACTCACCAACTCCATCAAAAGACCAAATTTGTGAATCATGGGCATTGCAGAAGCAGAAAAGGTTCAAGCAAAAGGGATTCATAATGTATTCAATAAGGTAATAACAGAATATTTCCCAAATCTCGAGAAAGTTTTGCCTATTCAGGTATAGGAAGCCTCCAGGACACTGAAGACACTTGACTAAAATAGAACCTACCCAAGGCATATCATCATTAAAACAACAAGCACAAAGACTAGAGAAAGAATATTGAAGGCTGAAAGATATAAAAAAACAAGTAATGTATAAAGGTAAACCCATCAAAATCATAGCAGATTTCTCGACAGAAACCTTAAAGGCAAGAAGGGCGTAGATGAGGTATTCCAGGCACTGAATGAAAATAACTATGACCCTAGGATACTCTACCCAGCAAAACTGTCATTCAAAGTAGATGGAGCAATAAAAGTCTTCTATGATAGCAGAAACTAAAACAATATATGACCACAAAGCCACCACTACAAAGGATTCTTCTAGGAATTCTGCACACAGAAAATAAAAGCAAACAAAACCATGAAAGGACAGGCAGTACCAAACCAAAGGAGATGAAAAAGCAAGAAAGTAGAGAATAACATTGATTCAGCTACACACAATCAAACCCTTAAACAACAAAATCAACTAAATGGCAGGAATCCCCATATATCTATCAATATTAACACTAAATGTCAATGGATTCAACTCCCCCATCAAAAGTTGGGCAAACTGGATTAAAAAGAAAGATGTAACAATCTGTTGTTTACAGGAAATGCATCTCATTGACAGAAACAAACATTGGCTTAGGGTGAAAAGCTGGAAGTAGACTTACCAAGCCATTGGCCCTCGAAAAGAGGCTGGAGTAGCAATACTTATATCAGACAAACTAGACTTCAAACTTACATTGATCAAATGAGATAAAGAAGGACACTCCATACTAATAAAAGGAGAAATGCACCAAAAGGAAATAACAATTATCAACTTACATGCACCCAAAGTCAGTGAACCCAATTTCATCAAACATACTCTGAAAGACTGAAAAGCACATATAGAATCCAATACAGTGGTAGAGGGAGACATCAATACCTCCCTATCACCAATAGATAGGTCATCCAAACAAAGAATCATTAATGTAATTCTAGAACTAAATAATACCATAGATCAAATGGGCCTAGCTGATGTCTACAGAATATTTCATCCAACATCTGCACAATATGCATTTTTCTTAGAAGCCCATGGAACTTTCTCCAAATTTTTATCATATCATAGGGCACAAAGCAAGTGTCAGCAAATATAAGAAAATAGAAAAGATCCCATGCATTCTATCTGATCATAATTCATTAAAAATCAACAACAAAAACAACAGTATAAGACATACAAACAATTGGAAGCTGAACAACACATTGGTGAATGATCAATGGATCACTGATGAAATAAAAGAGGAAATTAAGATTCCTGGAAGATAATGAAAATGAAAACACAACCTACCAGAACCTATGGGAGATAGCAAATGCAGCCCTAAGAGGAAATTTATAGCCATGAGTGCATATAACAAAAGAACAGAAATATCTCAAATCCATGATCTAATGTTACATCTAAAACTCCTAGAAGAACAAGAACAACTAAAACCCAAATCAAGCAGAAGGATAGAAATAACAAAAATAAGGGCTGAAATTAATGAAATAAAGACCAAAATACCATACAAAGAATCAATGAAGCTAAAAGCTGGTTCTTTGAAGAAATAAAGAAGATTGACAAGCCCCTGGCAAATTTGACTAAAATGAGAAGGGAAAAGACCCAAATCAGTAAAATCAGAAATGCAAAAGGGGAGATAACAACAAACACCAAAAAAAAAAAAAAACCCAGGGACTCATCAGAGACTACTTTGAGAACCTATATTCCAATAAATTTGAAAATCTTGAAAAAACAGACAGATTTCTAGATACAAATGACCATCCAAAACTGAAGCAAGAGTATATTAACCACCTAAACAGATCTATAACACAAAATGAAATTGAAACAGCAATAAAGAGTCTCCCAAACAAGAAAAGTCGGGGACCTTATGGATTCTCTGCTGAATTCTATCAGGCCTTTAAAGAAGAACTAATACCAACTCTTCTTAAACTTTTCAATGAAATATAAAGGGAAGGAACACTGCCTAACTCATTCTATGAAGCCAGTATTACAATCATCCCAAAACCAGAGAAAGACACCTCCAAAAAGGAGAACTATAGGCCAATCTGAATGAACATTGATGCAAAAATCCTCAATAAAATTATGGCAAACTGAATCCAACAACACATCAGAAAGATCATTCACCATGACCAAGTAGGCTTTACCCCAAAGATGCAGGTGTGGTTCAACATATACAAATCTATAAATGTAATACAGTACATTAATAGAAGCAAGGACAAAAACCATTTGATCATCTCAATAGATGAAGAAAAAGCCTTTGACAAGATCCAACACCACTTCATGATAAAAGCTCTAAGAAAACTAGGAACAGAGGAATGTACCTCAACATTATAATGGCTGTAGCCAGTATCATACTTAATTAGAAAAACTGAAACCATTACCCCTAAAATCAGGAATGAGACAAGGGTGCCCACTCTCCCCACTCTTATTCAACATAGTTCTGGAATTCCTAGAATTAGGCAAGCAATTAGGCAAGAAGAAGAAATAAAAGGAATACAAATAGGTAAAGAAACTGTCAAAGTACCCCTATTTGCAGATGACATGATCTTATACCTCAAAGACCCAAAAACTGTACCCAAAAACTCTTAGACACCATAAACAGCTTCAGCAATGTGGCAGGATACAAGACCAAGTCACAAAAATCAGAAGATTTTCTATGCACCAACAGTGCATAGAATTGATAAAGGAAATATGAACACAATTCCATTTACAATAGCCTCAAAAAATCAAATACCTAGGATGAAACTTAACAAAGGCTATGAAATGACCTGTGCAAGGCAACTACAAACCTCTGAAGAAAGAGATTAGGAAGACTACAGTAGGTGGAAAGATCTCCCATGCTCATGGATTGGCAGGATGAACATAGTAAAAATGGCTATACTACCAAAAGCAATCTACATGTTCAATGAAATTCCCATCAAAATCCCAATGGCATTAATCACAGAGATTGAAAAATCTATCCTAAAGTTCATTTGGAAATACAAGCGAGTGTAAATAGCCAAGGCAATATTCAGCAAAAAGAGCAATGCTGGAGGTATCACAATACCTAACTTTAAACTATATTACAGAACTATAGCAAAAAAACAGTATATATGGACACAAAAACAGACTTGATGACCAGTGGAACAGAAGACCCAGATATGATTCCACACTGCTATGCCCATGTTATTTTTGACAAAGTCACCAAAAACATATCGTGGAGAATAGACAGCCTCTTCAACAAATGTTGCTGGAGAAGTGGTTGTCTGCCTGTAGAAAACTGAAACTAGATCCATGTCTATTATCCTGTACTAATATCAATTCAAAGTAGATTAAGGACCTTAATATCAGGCCCTAAACTCTGAAGTTAGTACAGGATAGAGCAGGGAGCACTCTGGAAACTATAGGTACAGACGTGGACTTCCTCAATAGAACTCCAGCAGCCCAGCAACTACGAGAAAGGATGGACAAATGGAACTCCATGAAATTAAAAAGCTTCTGCACAAAGAAAGAAATGATCTCTAAACTGAAGAGACCACCCACAGAGTAGGAGATAATATCTGCTGGCTATACATAAAAGTACTGATAACCAGAATACACAGGGAGCTCAAAGAACTAAATTTCCCAAAAATCAATGAACCAACAAAGGAGTGGGCAACTGAACTAAATGGAACTTTTTCAAAGGAAGAAATCCAAATGGTCAAAAAACACATGAAAAAAATGCTCACCATCTCTGGCCACAAGGGAAATGCAAATCAAAAGCACTCTAAGATTCCACCTCACTCCTGTTAGAATAGCTGTCATCAAAAACACCACTAACAACAGATGTTGGCAAGGATGTGGGGAAAAAGGAACCCTCATACACTGCTGAGGGGAATGTAAGCTACTACAACCACTTTAGAAGACAATATGAAGTCTTCTTAAAAAACTAAATATAGATCTTCCATATGATCCAGGAATCGCCTTTCTAGGGATATACCCAAAGGAGTGTGACTCAGGTTATCCCAAAGGCACCTGCACACCCATGTTTATTGCAGTGGGATGCCCCACTGCCAACGAATGTATTAAGAAAATGTGGTATTTATACACAGTGGAATTTTACTCCGCCACAAAGAAGAATGAAATTTTGTCATTTGCAAGTAAATGGCTGGAACTGGAGAACATCATCTTAAGCAATGTTAGGCTCAGAAGTCTGAAAATCATATGTTCTCCCTCATATATGGACTTTAGATCTGAAACAAATGCAGCAACATTATTGGAATGGGTCACATGCCAAGGAGAGAATGCATACATGAGGAATAGGGAAGGTAGGAAACCCCAAAATTGAATGTGTCTGATGGACCCACTGTAGCGTAGTGAATAAAGTAATCTTAAACTGACAGAGGCCACTGTGGGAAGGTGACCAGGAAGTACTGAAGAGGTCTGCTAGAGATGAATCAATTCTGGTTGTAATATACATGTGCATGGAAGCAATGCTAGGAATCTCTCTGTATAGCTATCTTTATCTCAAGCTAGCCACAATGCTATGTCTTTCTTATTAACTCTTATGTTTTCTCTTCAACAGAATTGGAGAAGATGGCAGAACAGGTTCTGCCTGGAAGTGAGGTAGGGGGTGGGGGATGGGGGCAGAGATGGCCCAAACAATGTATGCATATATGAATAAATGAATAAGTAATAAAAAATGATGAAACATAAAACCAGAGTTTACTTATGTACTCCCACTTCTACTCCAGTTGTCTGTATGTCTATGCTTTTGTCAGTATAAATCTATCTTAAAAGCTATTGTTTGTATAGTAAGATTGTAAATCTGGGATTGTGACTCTTCCTACTTTGTTGTTTATCAAGACTGCATATTTTCTATTCAAGATCCCTTGGAATTTATGAAGTTTGAGATTGGCTTGTCCATTTCTGAAAAACTGCAACTACAATTTTAATTATGATTAAATTATCTCTATATATCCCTTTGCCTAGTGTTTTCACTTTAACAATAGTAAGTTTTCTTATACATGTCCTCTGTGACTCATTTTTAATTTCCATTATAGTTAAAGAAGATCTTTTGTATGATTTCATTGGTTTGGTTTTACTTTTATTTATGATAGGGGGTTACTATATGTTGCCCAGTCTGGTCTTGAACCCTTAGGTTCAAGTGATCCTCCTTTCTCAGAGTCTCAGGAGATGGGATTTCAGTGCATAGCAGTTTTGTTGTTTTTACTTTTAATGAGACTTGTTTTATGGCCTAACCTAAGGCCTATCCTGGAGAATGTTCTATGTGCATTTGAGGCTAATGTGTTTTCTGTGGTTGGGTGTACTGTTCTTTGTATCTTCTGGTCCAGTTTATTTACAGTATTGCTTAACTCCTCTGTTTCCTTGCTGGCTTTCTAATGAGTTGTGCTGTCCATTAATGAAGGTGAGGTATTGAAATCTCAAACCATTATTCAGAACTCCATCTCCTTCAATTCTGTCAATTTTTACTTTATATATTTTGAATCTCCATCAGAGATCCCAAAATATAATTGCCACATTTTCTTGATGAATTGATCCTTTAAATATATTATGCCTTTGTGTCTTGGAGCAGTGTTTATTTTAAGGCCCATTTTGCCTGATACTAGTATAGCTAAACCATCTCCCTTTTTGTGGCTGTTTGTAAGAAATAACTTTTTCTACCCTTTCACTTTCAATAATATTTTCTTTGGCAAGTGTCTTATAGATTAGAATATAATTGGATTATTTTTAAATTTGTTCTGTAAAAACCTGTCTTTTAATTGGAGAGTCTAGTTCACTTTCAATTAAAGTAATTACTGTAAAGGACCTTCTGCCTATTTATCATTTGCTACTCACCTATCTATCTAATATTTTTTCTGTGTGTCGTATCATTTTTGTTCCTTAGTTCCATTATTGTGAACTTTTATGTGAAGGATTTTCTCATGGAACATTTTGATTCCTTTCTCATTTCTTTTTATGATTTTTACTTATTTTCTTAGTGGTTTCCCTGGAGTTTATGTTTCATGTTTTAATTTAAAGCAATCTAGTTTGATCTAACATCAACATGGTTTCAGTAGTATAAAGAACTTTGCTCCTGTATGGCATTCCCTCTCCCTTAATTGTTTCATCACAAAATACATTTCTACCCATTGTGTGCCCATTAATGTAGATGTATAATTAATCAACTTAGGTGTTCTTTCTTTTTCTTTTTCTCCTTGTTTTTTTTTTTTTTGAGACAGAGTCTCACTGTGTAGCTCAGGCTGGCTTCACAGTCCGCCTGTCTCAGCCTCCCAAGCACTGGGATGGTCAACATTTTCCTTTCAGCAATTTGAATGCATCATTCCAATGCCTGGTAGACTTTTTGGTTTCTGATAAGAAAATGACTACTAACCTTACTGATAGTCCTGTGTATGTGATGAATCACTTTTCTCCTGCTTCTTTTAGGGTTATGTCTTTGTCTTTCAAGAGTATGATTAATATGTGCTTCTGTCCTAATTGGGTGGTTGAATTTTTTTATTTTTTCATTTGTGTCTTTCTTCAAATTTGGGGAAGATTTTAGCCATTATTTATCAATTATTCTTTCCTCTCTCTTATCTCTACATCAGAGACTCCCATTAAGCCTAGATTAGTATGTCTGATGTTATCCCACATGTTCAGTTCATTCCTTTCTTCATTCTTTTAAGCTCTGTTCTTTTATTCCCTCTGTTCTCTTTTCTTTCTGTACTTCAGACTGAATAAAATCAATTGTCCTATCTTTATGGTCACTTATTCTGCTGCCTGCTCAGATCTGATGTTGAACCTCTCTTCTGAAGTTTCCATTTCAGTTCCAGTTTTCAACTCCAAGCTTCTGTCTGGCTTCCTTTTCAATGGAATTTTTGTGTGTGTATGATATTTTCTGTTTAGTGAGAATTTGTTCTCTTGATTTCCTTTAGTTCTTTATATGTGGATTCTTTTAGGTCTCTAAACACATTTAAAATAGTTGATCATGTGTGTGGTCTAGTAAGTCCAATGTTTGGACTTAGGTATAAGATCTACCAATGTATTTCTTCTTTAATAGGTCAGACTTTTGGTAATTTTTTTAAATTTTGAAATATTTGCATAGACTTAACTGATTGAGCATCCCAAATCTGGAAATCTGAAATGCTCCAAAATCCAAAACTGAAAAAAAAGTGCTCATAATGATTTGAATTTTGGAGCATTTCAGGTTTTAGATTTTGGATTTGTGTTGTACGCCTGTGCAGCAATTCGGCAATCAGATTTCCCCCCATCTGCAGGGTTTGTTGTGGCTGTGTGCTGCTGTATATGACTTCAGTTGTGTTGCAGAACTAATACTGTAATGTCATATTTGTCATATGTGGCCACAAAAATCTCCTCTTTTGTTAGCTTAAGAGTTGTCTAGTGATTCATGCAAGATTTCTTTGAATGCCTGGAAACAAACACCAAAATCTCTGAGTGTCTTCAGATGAGCTGAATACATACATAGGGCATGCTTGACCTTCCCTTTGCTCATGCAAAGCCTAAAGGTCAACCAAGGGTCAGGGCTTGGTACTGTCTCAGGTTTTTTCTGAGTATGCACCTGTGTATAGCAGTCTAGATTCCTGTATATATCAGAGAGCTTTTCAAAGCCCTACACTCCAAACATCTATTTCTCTGGCTTTCCAGCCTTTTGTTTATTACTAGCTTTCTTTGTGTCTACTGTTTTTTGTTGCCTCTGGTACTAGTAATCCATTGGCCTTTAAATGTGTTCATCACATGTGTACCAGCAATACTTATTTTTTTCTACAAGGTCATGACTAAAGCCAATAAAAGGGGATGAGTAAAGGTCACTTAAAACATCAAAAAATTCTCTTACCCAGATTCAGCAATTTTTGTGTGTGGGGTGAGGGGGGTTGATTAACCATTCTCATTGCTGTAAGCATTAGAGAATTTTCCAGAATTCCAATAAAGGTGATTCAACATATTTGCATGTTTCTTTACTATTTTGTGGTGATACAGGCTTTTGAAGTTCCCTATTTCACTGATTTCACTTTTGTCACTTTTCCCAAATCTTTCTTGAGCATTTTTTTGTCGCTAGATATGTGCAGGGATTTGGTAATGCTGTGGTAAACAAGACATACATTGTCTCTCACCTTCACAGAGCTGTGTATATCTTCTCTGTGAAATGAACATCTTTTTCTTGCTGTGACTTTAGATTCTCCGTGGTTAAAAGTTTTAGGTCATCTGAAGTGTGTATTTGAATTTAGGCATGGACTTCTGGAACTATTTATGCCATATCACTCTGAATATTTCCTTCTGAAAGTTACAGTATTTGTTAAAATTGAGGCAAATCATTCCACTGTGCCTAAAGTCAGTCACACTTTTCTTTCAGTCTTCAGAAGTGTCGGCTTCCATTTCATGGAGTTTGTTTTCCCCTGAATAAACTCCCTACATCACATATATTTTCTTCATACCTAGGAGAAAATAATCCATAATGGGTTATCATGTTGATAACCCAGTGAGATCTCTCAGTTGGAGCAAGAAGACAAGGTGATGACAAAGGAGAGAGAAATTCTCCCAGGCACCTGTCCAAGTGAACACAGGTCAATATGAACCATGTGAGGAACAACTGTAGCCAGGAATGCAGGAGTTAGGAAACTTATAGACACTAATATTCATCAGGAGACCTTGTGCCCCTTTGTTTCTGACAAAGATGGACAAGAGCATGTAGCATGAGTTTCCTTGTATATGTTTTTCTTTAGCTCTTTTTTCATCAACTCATAATTTCCCTTGCCTCTGAGGAGAAAGAAAGATTACAGCTATTTTCCTTTTGTAATTTGAGTCCAATTTTGCATTCCTGGTAATTCCTTCTTCTGTCAATCTCTTATCTCAACATTTCTCTAGAATCCTTTCTTTTAATTAATACCTAAAATTTCCATAGCCACGTGCACTTCATTATAAACCTCAGAATTTATTTCTCAGAGTCCACCTGTGCACTTTTCCAATTTCCTCCATCAATATAAATGTCTTTTAAATTTGCTTCAGAGGTAGAGTCTGTACTTAAAGCCAAGTAGCTAACTCCTAAGGAGCATGTTAATAGATGAGAATAGTCTGAACATGGAAAAATGGTAAGACTAATGTGGGTGGTTTATATTTTTTCCTCAATAGGAAAAGACTATAAATTAGAACAGACACAAAATAACCCAGACAATCATTACAGAAAGTGGCATTTATACTTGAGAAAGCAGTGTCCTTGGGGAGATACTGTGAAACTGTCGTGATTTGGGAGAAAAGTCTAAGTTAGTATCAAACTTGCTTTTTCACTTAGAGCTTTGAAGTAAATATTTCATTAAATGTAAGTCAGATATTGGCTGCTTGAAACATTAATTGGTGTTAAATCTATTAGAAAATGTCTTGGAAATACTATCAGGACTTGTGGTGAAACACCCCATTTTTAAATGCTGAGACTTAAGTGGGGCAGAAGCCATATATAATCATTGAAGTCTGTGAAAACATAATTACAGTGATGTAACAGTTTTTCAGGTACACAGAATCATAGAAAAATATGAAATACTGAAAATATTATAAATTACAGTTATCATTTGTCTCTTAATCAGCAGGAGAGAAGTCATTGTGGAGTGAAAATCAATAAATGTAGTCAGTGTTTTAACATTTTCAGCACAAAATTGAAGCTCACACAGCACAATAGAATTCATACTGGAGAAAAACCCTATGACTGTAGTTAGTGTGGAAAATCCTTCACCAACAGATATTCCTCACAATCCATAGGAAAATCCATAATGAGAAGAAACCAATGAATGTAATCACCTTGGGAAAGCCTTTAGCAATCCCTCATCCCTCACACTGCATGCGAGAATTCACACTGGAGGAAAACTCTACAAATGTAACCAGTGTTTGTATGTCTTCTGCACTAGTTGTAACCTGTTATGTTACAAGAGAATTCACACAAGGGTATCTGCCATGAGTGTAATCAATGTGGGAAGGCCTTCAGCACTAAGTTCTCCTTCACTAGACACAATAGCATTCATACTGTATCAGTGCTATGATTGTGGGAAAACCTTCAGAAAGAGCTCATCCTAACACAGCACATGAGAACTCACACAGGCCAAAAGCCATATGAGTGTAATGAGTGTTGGAAATCCTTCAGCAGTAGATTTTCTCAACTGTGTGCAAGAGGATACACACTGGGGAGAAACCCTATGAATGCAGTGACTGTGGAAAAGTCTTCAATAATCTCTCAACTGTAAAGAAACACAAATTCACACTGGAGAAAAACTGTATGAATGTAACCATTCTGGGAAATCTTTCACGAGTAACTCTTACATCTCTGTACATAAGAGAATACACAACAGGTGAACATGAATTATAATGAGAAGTTATCATGGGAGTTTCTGTGAAAAAACACTTGTTGAGCTTTCACCCTAACACAAAGTGAGAAATTACTCTGGATGCACAAGCACTATGTTGCCGGGTAACAAATCCCCACTCCTTCCAACCCCCCTCCCAAAACACTGTATTGTCAAATGAGAAACATTTATTGTCTCACATTTCTGCAGGTCAGGAATTAGAAAGGGGCTTAGCTCTGTAGTTCAGGCTTCAGATTTCCTGTGAGGGTGAAGTCAAGGTGTCAGGAAGAGCTGTGGTCATCTGAAGTGTTTATAGATGAAGGGACCACTTCCAGAATGGCTCACTCCCATGCCTGGAAGTTAGTACAGATTCTTGACATGACACCTTCTGTTCCTTAGCCTCTCCACAGGGCTAAGTGTCTTACAATATGGCAGTA
Source organism: Castor canadensis (assembly GCF_047511655.1). NCBI lineage: Eukaryota > Metazoa > Chordata > Mammalia > Rodentia > Castoridae > Castor > Castor canadensis. The sequence continues at coordinate 43,770,024 of NC_133399.1, forward strand.
GGTTCTCCCAAAGCAAGTGTTCCTGGGGAAGCCAGTGAAGAAGTCTGTGTGTTTCTTCTTCCTTGCGGTACTGGTCACACAAAGACCAGTTCTGTTGCAGTGTTGAGTAAACTTCAGAAAATATGAATACAAGGAAACAGAGATCACTGAGAACCATCTGGAAATGTGCCACGAAATTAATGAAGAGCCATCAGCAGATCCTCATCCTTTTAATCCATATGAAATAACATTCAATAAAGTCTTCCTTCACTCTGGACAGAAACCTTATGAGTGCAATGTATACAGGAAAGCTTTGAGCATGAATGATGGTACTGAGAAAAACCTGAGGAGTAAATGGTAAAAGAAGAGCCACTGGTGATAGTTCCAAGAAGTCTAGTAACAGCTCACACTAAGGGAAAACCCTTATTAAGGTTCTCAGAACACAGAAGCCTTCAGTGATGCAGATCTTTTCAGACATGTAGGAAATTGTACAGCAGACGAGCATATTCAGGAGAAGAGCACTGCTGAAAGAGTGTCTGCCCAGCAAGTGTAAGGCCTTGAGTTCAAACTCTAGTGCTCCTTTCATCACCCCCCAAAAAGAGAGGAGCACTCATTTTTGCAGAAAACAGCACAAGTGTTTGCATGATTGACCACAAAATAGTGAGGGACTTTTATCTGCAGTGATTGTGGGAAATCCTTGAATGTTTTCTTCACATGAGAATTTATTGTGGACAGAAAGCCCCACTAAATGTCATCTGCATTGGCAGGCCTGCTATTGTCCCACATTCAGCAGGAAACTTGTGAATATAAAGAAATGGGATGTCTTCAGGAATGCCTTTTATGTTAGGAAGACTAGGAAAATTCTCCCTAGAGGTAAAACCTGCAAATGTATTAATTTTAGAAAAATGTTTGGGTGCTCCTCTCTTGAGCACTCATACCGCTGGAACACCCTGGGAATGTAATCTATGTAAGGCTGACTCATGCTTAGCCCTTCACTCAGTGACTGCAAGATTATTTCTACTGGGAGTGAAAAATATGAGTGTGGAGTTACCTTTATCTGCATTTCTGTGTAAGTTCCACTGGCTCATTGATTTTGAGTCTTTTTTTTCATATAAGCAATTATGTCTAGATCTATTCCTTAAAATTAATTTTGTTAACATTCCCAAAATTTCAATGTAATGTATTATAATCTGCTCTTTAATGAACTGGTTTGTTGGTTCAGTCTCATAATCCCAGCATTCAGGAGGCTGAGGCTGCAGGAGCAAGAGTTTGAGGCCAGCTTGGGTATAGAGTGAGACCCTGTCTCAAAATACAAAATGACAATACTAATTATTTGCTCCTTAAAATTATTATTATGTGACATTCATAAAGGTATTTCTGAATAAGACCTCAATGCTTTATTTTATCATAATGAATATTAGGCAATATTTCTGCTATGTGTTTTTTAAAGTTAGTAGTATTTTTGTTACAGTATGTGGACTTTATGATATAGTCTTTTATCTCTTTTTACCTCAGTATGACAAATACTGTTAGCCTCTTTCCCAGTGTCCATTCCCTCCTATTTAATAGCTTAAAGAAATAATTGTTCAAGCTGTCCCTGACCAGTATTTGAAATAATCTGCCAAGCTTCCCTGAAACCCAACAGGATTTGTTCCACTGTGCTCCCTGTGAGAATGAGGTAGAAGTCTCTTTGGGGACTGGGGAAGACACCTAACTTCTTTTCTTCACCTATTACCTATTCATCTTACCATACTTTCACTTGGAGGGTGGGCTCAAAGTCTGATGAATGAAGAGCTATTTTGTTTTGTTTCATTTTTAAACATGCTGACAAAAAAATACAGTGTATCAAAAACCCCAGAATGATTTGGGTTCCCCCAAAGCCTCCAATCATCAGCAGCAGTTGTGCACTATTTATTCCTGTATCACCTCTTATGTGATTAAAAGTAATACATAATGGTTGAAGCCAAAGTGATTTGTTGTTTGCTTCTGAGGTGATGTTTTCTTTCAGCTGAATGCAGCATCTAACTTGTAAGCCTATTTGCTTGTCAAATATTACCCATGTTTCTTATGTATCCTCTAATAGATAGATATGGGGTATATGCACATTAAAACAAGCTAATTGTGTTTTTGTAGCATATATGTTCAGATATTTTGCTTTTAATATTTTAAGTGATAGAAACAGTAAAGTCTTCAATTTTGATTATATATTAATATTCTTGTAATACTGTCACTGTTTTCATATGCTATAACAAGGAACATAATTAGACAGTTCAATATAAATTGTTCCTTTTTATGTAGGGCTGTATTTTACCTACCAAAGTATTATAATGCATTAATAATAACTTGTCAAACACTTATATAGCACTTCTTGCAGTCAGACAAGATTGCCATAAAAATTATTGAATATTCCTGATAGGCTTAAGTATGTTCTGGTATCTCCACTTTATCAAAGAGAAGGCTGTTATAGTACAGTCGAGTCACTTTCCTGAGTTAATGGCTAATAAGATGAGCCCAGATTTGAAGCCAGATGGTCCATGCTTTTAACCACTAGTCTATTTACTGAGTATGTTCTGTCGTTCAAGCAAGTTTTGCCATAGAAGCACTTCATCCTAATGGAGAGAGGGGTGTATTATTGAAAAATCAAGAAAATGTAGTATTTTATGTGTCATAGAGAAAACTAAAGCATTTCAAGAGACTTAAGGTATATTGGGGACTTAGAATTATATGTAAAATAGAAGAGAAAATACTCAGTTAAGGGACGTTTGAGACCTTGATGGGATGAGAAAGTGAGACACGTGAAGTGGAGATGCTACGTGCTGGCTGGGCGTGTGGAGGAGTCAAAGTTTTGCCTCTTTTCGGTGGTTTTTCCTGTAAGGTATATTTCCAGCTTCTCTCCAAGATTTTACTTTAGGAAACACGCTTTCTGCTTCCTCCCTCTAGTCACCATCTTGGAATCTGAACATCATACTTAGTGGTGAAAAACTGAAACCATTTCCTCCAAAACTGAGAATGAGACAAGGGTGCCCACAGTTCCCACTCCTATTCAACATGGTTCTGGAATTCCTAGCCAGAGTAATTAGGCAAGAAGAAGAAATAAAAGGATTACAAATAGGTAAAGAAACTGTCAAAATATGCCTATTTGCTGATGATATCATCCTATATCTTAAAGACCCCAAAAATTCTACCCCAAAACTCCTAGACACAATAAACAGATATAGCAAGGTGGCAGGATACAAAATCAACTTACAAAAATCATTAGCTTTTCTACACAAACTGAGAAATGACCAACAAACTGAGAAAGAATATATGGAAACAATTCCATTTATAATAGCCTCAATAAAATCAAATACCTATGAGTAAACTTAACAAAGGATATGAATTATCTCTATAAGGAAATCTACAAACCCCTGAAGAAAGAGATTGAGGAAGACTACAGAAGGTGGAGAGATTTCCTGTGCTCATGGATTCATGGATTGGTATACTCAATAAACTAAAAATAGCTATACTACCAAAGCAAGCTACATGTTTAATGCAATTCCCATCAAAATCCCAATGACATTCATGACAGGGATTGAAAAATCTACCCTAAAGTTCATTTGGACACACAAGAGACTGCGAATAGCCAAAGCAATATTCAGCAAAAAGAGCAATGACTTCAAGCTATATTACAAAGCAATAGTAATAAAAACAGCATGGTACTGGCATAAAAACAGACATGAAGAACAGTGGAACAGAATAGAGGACCTAGATATGAATCCACACAGCACACAGCTATACCCGTGTTGTTTTTGACAAAGGAGCCAAAAATATACTATGGAGAAAAGACAGCCTCTTCAACAAATGTTGCTGGGAAAAAGTGGTTATCCATCTACAAAAAATGGAAACTAGATCCATGTTTATCACCGTGTACTAGTACCAACTCAAAATGGATCAATGACCTTAATATCCAAACTAAAACTCTGAAGTTAGTACAGGAAAAAGCAGGAAATACTCTGGAAGTAATAGGTACAGGCAAGGTCTTCCTCAATAGAACCCTAGCAGCTCAGCAACTAAGAGAAAAGATGGACAAATGGGACTTCATAAAATTAAAAAGCTTCTGCACAACAAGAGAAATGGTCTCTAAACTAAAGAGACCACTCACAGAGTGGGAGAAAATATCTGCCAACTATACATCAGACAAAGGACTGATAACCAGAATATACAGGGAACTTAAGAAATTAAACTCTCCCAAAATGAACAAACCAATAAAGAAATGGGCAAGTGAATGAACCAGAACCATCTCAAAAGAAGAAATTCAAATGGCAAAGAAAAACATGAAAAAATGCTCACCATCTCTAGCCATAAAGGAAATGCAAATCAAAAGCACACTAAGATTCCACCTCACCCCGTTAGAATAGCCATCAGCAAAACCAACAACAACAACAGGTGTTGGCAAGGATGTGGGGGAAAAGGAACCCTCGTACACTGCTGGTGGGAATGCAAGCTAGTGCAACCATTCTGGAAAAAATATGGAGGCTTCTTAAAAGCTTAAACATAGATCTGCCATATGATCCAGCAATTCCACAATGGGGATATACCTAAAGGAATGCGACACAGGTTACTCCAGAGGCACCTGCACACCCATGATTATTGCAGCGCTATTCACAATAACAAGTTATGGAAATAGCCAAGATGCCCCACTACTGACAAAAGGGTCAAGAAAATGTATTTATACACAATGGAATTTTACTCAGCCCTGAAGAAAAATGTACCCTTATCATTCACAAGGAAATGGATGGAACTGGAGAACATCATTCTGAGCGAGGTTAGCCAGGCTCAAAAGATCAAAAATCATATGTTCTCCCTCATATGCAGACTTTAGATCTAGGGCAAATACAGTAATGTTGTACTACTTGGGTCACACATTATCAGGAAATTACCACATGGTTTCTGTTCCACTGGAATTTCAGATTCCACAAACTCAGGTGAGTTAAGGAGCATGTTTGATCAGAGATCTTTCTCTGTGAGATAAACAACTCCCATACCCCCGCTTCTAGCAGTGACTGAGTTGAGGACGAGTTCATGAGCACTGGGTCCCTTAGCATGTATGTATCATTGAAGCATTTTTTGTCAGCACCCCAGCAAATGCACTGGTAGGATTTTTGCAGAGGCCATAGATGCTTTATTGCAGGGCAGATGTCAAGATGCCCCTGGGCTTTCAGTGTAAGCCCCTGAGTTTATGGAGGCCTCTTGGATGCCACCAGTAGTTAGCAGATGGGCCTGTCATCTTCCATGTGTTAGTTACCTATATGTGTGTAACAAATTCCTCCAACTTTTAGCATAGTAAACAAGAAAACATAATTCACTCATTTTCTGTGGGTCAGGCATTTGGGAAGTGCCCAGTTGAGCAAAAGTGACCCAAAATGTTAGTAGAATAGGAGAAGCCAAACTGACCTTATATGTCATTTAGACCAACCTTCTTATTTGATAGGGAAATGTATGCAGAGAGTTTGAATGATTACCTGTGCTGGTGCAGCTATTTTCAGAGGTGTTTGGAGCACAGGGCTCTGTTCCTCACATCTGCTGTTGGGTGATGTGAGTGTGATGTCAGTGCTATAATGTTTGTGTGGAGGTATGAGGTCATGAGAACTAACATGCATAGTCAGTCATTTGGGTGTTAGTTTGTGGGAAACCTGGCCGATTCAGTTTGGTTGTGTAACTTCTGTCTGTGAAGGTCAGTGAAATGAACACAATGATTAAAAACACTTTTTTCCATTCCTGAGTTTTAACAAACTTACTGTAGTGGGGGTACATTGTGACTTTTGCCAAAGTTCTTATAATATGCCATAGTTGAATTCATCCCTCCACATTCTCCTTTATTCTCTCTCACCGTATTCCTGGAATAGTTTCATCACGTCTCGTTTTTCCATTTTCATACATGAGTATATAATATTTATACCATATCCTACACCCTTTCCTTATATCCTCACCCCTCCCACAAGTAACAACTCCCTATACAGGACCTATTTTCCATTTCTGTTACCAAAAATCCCTTTTTGTGTTTATTTTGTTTTAGTGTGGGGAGCAGAACTGGGGCTTGAACTCAGGGACTCTACCTTGAGGCAGTTCACCAGCCGTTTTTTTGTGATAGGTGTTTCTGAGACAGGGTCTTGCAAACTATTTGCCCAAGCTGTGTTTGAACCAAGATCTTCCTTATCTCTCCCTTCTGAGTCACAGGGACTGCGGGTGTGAGCCACTGGTGACCCGCACGTTTTTGTTTGTTTAATTAAGATAGCTATTCGGGATGTTTCATTGTGACATTTGCTCATACATATATAGCTCTATGCATATATATATATGTACACGTTATAACACAAATTGGGTCATTCCCTCTATTTTTTGCTTTTCTACTTTATTCTCCTTCTTATGGTAGTTTCAAAAGTTTTTAAAATTCTGCATTCCTCTACAGAAAGTACAACAACCATATTGACCTGGTTAACCTCCTCCTTTTACCCTCTCTCTCTCATAAATGAGCTCCCCTTAGACCTGTTGTTCATACTACTGCTTGTATGTGTGTCAGGTCTCTAGTGCATGTGTGAGAAAAAACATGTGGCCTTTGGTTTCCCCAACCTGACTAATTTAACTTAAGGTGATGTTCTCTAGTTCCATCCATTTACCTGCAAACAACAAAATTTCATGCATATTTAAGGCTGAATAAAATTCCATTGTGTGTAAATGCCACAGTTTTGGATCCATGTATCAGTTGTGAGGCATCTTGGCTGTTTACATATGTTAGCTGTTGTGAGTAATGCTGCAGTAAACATGGATGTGCAGGTGTCTGTCTTGTTACCTGGCTTGCATTCATTCAGGTATATCCCTATGAATGATAATGCTGGATCACACAGCAATTCTACTTTGAGTTTCGAGAAGCCTCCATATTGTTTTCCACAGTTGTTGTACTAATTTGCATTCCCACTAACTGCATATGAGGGTTCCTCTTTTTTAGACATCCTTGAAAACATTAGTTGTTTGTATTCTTGATAGCCATTACAATGGGAGTGGTTTGGAATCTTGGTATGGTTTTCATTTTTGTTTTCTTTCTGACGAGCGATGGTGAGCATTTCTTTATGTAGTTGTAGGTCCTTTGGACTTCTGCCTTGGAACAAGCTCTGTTAAGTTCATTTGTGTATTTCTTCATTGGGTCACTGATTTTTACGGGAATTTAGTTTTTGAGTATATTCTCGGTATTAATTTCAGTCAGATGTATACCTGGCAAAGATTTCCCCATTCTGGAGCCTTGGTTTCTGCTTCTATTCCTCACCACGTCATCTCAAGGTGTGGTTCTAGTGGACTGGCAAGGGAGGAAAAGGTTCCATGGAGGCACAGCACAGACACCTGTTGATCTGATATAAATTCTTCTCTGGTCTGCAGAGTACATCAAAGCACAGGCAGTGAAGGTTGGAAGGAATTCACCTCATTCACCGGTGTTTCCAGGTGTTCATAAGTATGGGTTCTGCTGAAAGGTACTTTTTTTTGATGAAAGCCCAGAAATTGACTTCCACAAAGTAGTTAATATTCATGGGTCACATTCATTGTGTGGGTGTGTTTGTGTGTGGGGCCGCATGTGTGGTTGAAAATAGTTCCTGGATCATTGTCCGTGGATGCTGTGTTCCTAATAATGCCAGTCAGGAATGCTCCTTCGGAAGGCAGTAATTTTGGGTTTTTCTCTGTGTTGTTACTCCCTAGGTAAACTGTAATCAATTCACTGAGGAGGAAAGATTCAGGGATCCTTGAATATGTGCAGGGTATGTGAGGCTATCGTGATGCATATATGTATGTGCCTCGTTACCCTGCTAGAAGTGATTTGAGTTCAAGTGATGGCTTTGGACACTGACTCTCGATTAGCCTTTAGTTGTTCCTTGGCATAATGGTGGTAGTATGTCTTCCTTCCAAGGACAATGTTGGAACTGATGTCACTTCTTGGGTTTTTCTAAGTTTGATCCTTCCTAAAGTGCTTAAAGTGTCGCCTCAGTAGGGTAACGCCAGGATTTCAGCCTTTGCAGATAACATTCGACTTGCGTTGAATAGAGGCCAGGTTCCTGGGTGTCTGTGTCTACCTTTCTGTGTGCCTTTCTTGTGTGTATGTGTCTGTCTTTGTCTGTGTGCTTAATATTTCTCATTTGTTCATGTATTAATTTCTTTGCTATTTGTCATAAATTCTCATATTACCAATTGTTTCACACTCTTTGAGTGTATCCGCTGCTTAGGCATGCAGAAGTGTCTTTGAATCAAAATCTATCATTAACGTTGAGGAAATAGACGGAACGAACAAGGCTGGGTGATGTTCTATGACTTCTGGTCTTGCACAAAGTTGTAATTAACTCCATAGAATGTAAGAAATTCACATACAAGATAAATATTAGTATGTCACTCATTCTCTGTGTGTGAGTGTGTGTGGGATGTTTGTTGTTTAGTTTCCCAACACTGGTTGGTAGAATATAGGTTCCTTCCCCAAGTCACTTGAGGAACAGCCTTGTGTGGCACTGACTTTATGTCTTGGGTTCCATGAATGAAAGGTGAACTGTGATGTCCCTCAGAGAACCATTGCAGATTTGAATGTCCTTCCTGAGAGTTTCATGTTTATTCCATAGGTTGTGGTGTTCCTGAAATCTGCCATTCTTCCGAGAGGTGGTAAGCATTTCAGTCACTAGAGAACCCTAAGCATTCCTTGGCTATAGCGTGTGTGTGCCTGTGTACTTCTCAGATCAAAGTGAAGTAATTTCTGTGTCGTTAGGAAGTGAATTCTTGTGGTGACCTTGAGGCTCTTGGCAGCCAGTGTGTGCTTTTGCGTGTTTTGTTCAAGTGAGGAACACTGTAGGCTGGAAGACAGCCCCAGGCCCTCACTCTGTGATATTTTGGGTCAGTTAAGGGAATACCCTCCCAGATGATGGGAGATGTAGTTCTGAGAAGGAAGTTGCCTCATCCAAGGTTCAGGGAGTTTTCCTGGCTTATTTACCTTCAAAGGGCTTGAGGTGTTTGTGTACTCACCAGGTGAAAGCCTTCCTGTCCTCCAAAGTGTGGGGTCCAGATTGGGAGTAGTTTGGAAGAAGTCAGAAATGTCATGCCAGTTGAACCTTGAATGATCTGAGGAGGGAACGTGGAGGAGAAAAGCAATTCCCAGATCACAAGTTCTTGCCAGGAAACTGCCACACAAATGGCTGGAGACTGAAGGGAGAGGGGCCATAGAGGCAGTGCTTACGTGGTCTGACCAATCAGGACAGACTTGGTTGTGATGTCACAGTGGGATCCCAGCCACTGCAACATACACATTCCCGAGGCAGCTCCTGCCTGGCCTCTTGCTATGGTAGCGCAGCCAGCCAAGCATGGAGAAGCTGGAGGTAGGTGCCACTGTCTCGTGTGGAAGACTTCTCTTTTATTTGGGTCCTCGATATACGGGGCACACGTGGCCTGAGCACACGGGTGACCTGAGCATCCTAGGATCGGGTGATACCATTCCTCAGTAGAGATCTTCATAAACTTTTTTGGTTTTGGTGGAACTGTTGGGACTGGTAATACTGGCGTTGAAACTCAATGCTTTACACTTGCAAAGCAGTTGCTCTACCCTTTTAGCAACACCTCCTGTCAAACTTCCATAAATCTTTAGATTAAAGAAGTACAGTGAACCCCGAAAAGAATAAACAGAGCCAAACCATCCAACACCAATCACTATATTGTTTAGGAATGGATCGGTATGTGATAAAAAACCCATAGTAATGTACCAGAAATTTGGGCTGTTTGCCCGTGACGTATACCTGCATTTCTCTCACCTCAGCAGGTAGAAACAGGAGGATCGCAGTTCAAACCAGCTCTTGCAAATATTTTCCACAAGCCTCTGTTGAAAATACTCAACGCACAGAAGGTGTGCTGGAGTGGTATGGTTTTTCTTTTTTTAAATATTGTTTATTGAGTACTGTTGTACTGGGTATATGTTGTTACATTTACAAAAGTTTTTTACACTATGTCATAGTTAAAATCATCCCTTCCATCATTTTCCTTTATTATCTCCCTCCCTATTCCTGGAATAGTTTCACAGGTCTCATGTTTCCATTTTCATACATGAGTACACAATATTTCCATCCTATTCACCCTCACAACCATTTACTAATAATCCTCCCTGCTCCCAATGTAACTAACCGCGAGACAAGACCAGGTTTACTTTCTTGTGTTGTGTTTTTTATTAGTTTATATGTTTGTGTTTGGTGGGACTGGGTCTGTTTTCTTCTTTTGAAAAAAAATGATATTTTTTTGTTTAAGATGGGTCTATAGGGAGTTTCACTGTGACATTTCCATGTACATACGTCTTATGATCCTAATTGTTTCATCCCTTCCTGTTGTCCTTTTTACTTTATTCCCCTTCCATTTTTGATGTATAGAAAATACATCAACCGACCGTATTCACATTCTTAACTTCGTTCTTTGAAATGTTCTCCCTCCCATTAGGGACTCCCCGTCAGATTGAGTTGTTTTTCATAGCACTCTTTGTATATTTATTGGGCCTATATTCTACATCTGAGAGAAAACATGCAGTGTTTGGTTTCAGAACCTGGCTAATTTCACTTAAGATAATCTCCATTGCCATCCATTTCTCTGCAAAGGATAAAATCTCATTCTTTATTGTGGCTGAATCAAATTCCATTGAAAATTCTTGTTTTTCTAATTTACAGATAAAAAGAAAGTTATGCAGTGACACAGATTATCAGGAAATTACCACATGGTTTCTGTTCCACTGGAATTTCAGATTCCACAAACTCAGGTGAGTTAAGGAGCATGTTTGATCAGAGATCTTTCTCTGTGAGATAAACAACTCCCATACCCCCGCTTCTAGCAGTGACTGAGTTGAGGACGAGTTCATGAGCCCTGGGTCCCTTAGCATGTATGTATCATTGAAGCATTGTTTGTCAGCACCCCAGCAAATGCACTCGTAGGATTTTTGCAGAGGCCATAGATGCTTTATTGCAGGGCAGATGTCAAGATGCCCCTGGGCTTTCAGTGTAAGCCCCTGAGTTTATGGAGGCCTCTTGGATGCCACCAGTAGTTAGCAGATGGGCCTGTCATCTTCCATGTGTTAGTTACCTATATGTGTGTAACAAATTCCTCCAACTTTTAGCATAGTAAACAAGAAAACATAATTCACTCATTTTCTGTGGGTCAGGCATTTGGGAAGTGCCCAGTTGAGCAAAAGTGACCCAAAATGTTAGTAGAATAGGAGAAGCCAAACTGACCTTATATGTCATTTAGACCAACCTTCTTATTTGATAGGGAAATGTATGCAGAGAGTTTGAATGATTACCTGTGCTGGTGCAGCTATTTTCAGAGGTGTTTGGAGCACAGGGCTCTGTTCCTCACATCTGCTGTTGGGTGATGTGAGTGTGATGTCAGTGCTATAATGTTTGTGTGGAGGTATGAGGTCATGAGAACTAACATGCATAGTCAGTCATTTGGGTGTTAGTTTGTGGGAAACCTGGCCGATTCAGTTTGGTTGTGTAACTTCTGTCTGTGAAGGTCAGTGAAATGAACACAATGATTAAAAACACTTTTTTCCATTCCTGAGTTTTAACAAACTTACTGTAGTGGGGGTACATTGTGACTTTTGCCAAAGTTCTTATAATATGCCATAGTTGAATTCATCCCTCCACATTCTCCTTTATTCTCTCTCACCGTATTCTGGAATAGTTTCATCACGTCTCGTTTTTCCATTTTCATACATGAGTATATAATATTTATACCATATCCTACACCCTTTCCTTATATCCTCACCCCTCCCACAAGTAACAACTCCCTATACAGGACCTATTTTCCATTTCTGTTACCAAAAATCCCTTTTTGTGTTTATTTTGTTTTAGTGTGGGGAGCAGAACTGGGGCTTGAACTCAGGGACTCTACCTTGAGGCAGTTCACCAGCCGTTTTTTTGTGATAGGTGTTTCTGAGACAGGGTCTTGCAAACTATTTGCCCAAGCTGTGTTTGAACCAAGATCTTCCTTATCTCTCCCTTCTGAGTCACAGGGACTGCGGGTGTGAGCCACTGGTGACCCGCACGTTTTTATTTGTTTAATTAAGATAGCTATTCGGGATGTTTCATTGTGACATTTGCTCATACATATATAGCTCTATGCATATATATATATATGTACACGTTATAACACAAATTGGGTCATTCCCTCTATTTTTTGCTTTTCTACTTTATTCTCCTTCTTATGGTAGTTTCAAAAGTTTTTAAAATTCTGCATTCCTCTACAGAAAGTACAACAACCATATTGACCTGGTTAACCTCCTCCTTTTACCCTCTCTCTCTCATAAATGAGCTCCCCTTAGACCTGTTGTTCATACTACTGCTTGTATGTGTGTCAGGTCTCTAGTGCATGTGTGAGAAAAAACATGTGGCCTTTGGTTTCCCCAACCTGACTAATTTAACTTAAGGTGATGTTCTCTAGTTCCATCCATTTACCTGCAAACAACAAAATTTCATGCATATTTAAGGCTGAATAAAATTCCATTGTGTGTAAATGCCACAGTTTTGGATCCATGTATCAGTTGTGAGGCATCTTGGCTGTTTACATATGTTAGCTGTTGTGAGTAATGCTGCAGTAAACATGGATGTGCAGGTGTCTGTCTTGTTACCTGGCTTGCATTCATTCAGGTATATCCCTATGAATGATAATGCTGGATCACACAGCAATTCTACTTTGAGTTTCGAGAAGCCTCCATATTGTTTTCCACAGTTGTTGTACTAATTTGCATTCCCACTAACTGCATATGAGGGTTTCTTTTTTTTAGACATCCTTGAAAACATTAGTTGTTTGTATTCTTGATAGCCATTACAATGGGAGTGGTTTGGAATCTTGGTATGGTTTTCATTTTTGTTTTCTTTCTGACGAGCGATGGTGAGCATTTCTTTATGTAGTTGTAGGTCCTTTGGACTTCTGCCTTGGAACAAGCTCTGTTAAGTTCATTTGTGTATTTCTTCATTGGGTCACTGATTTTTACGGGAATTTAGTTTTTGAGTATATTCTCGGTATTAATTTCAGTCAGATGTATACCTGGCAAAGATTTCCCCATTCTGGAGCCTTGGTTTCTGCTTCTATTCCTCACCACGTCATCTCAAGGTGTGGTTCTAGTGGACTGGCAAGGGAGGAAAAGGTTCCATGGAGGCACAGCACAGACACCTGTTGATCTGATATAAATTCTTCTCTGGTCTGCAGAGTACATCAAAGCACAGGCAGTGAAGGTTGGAAGGAATTCACCTCATTCACCGGTGTTTCCAGGTGTTCATAAGTATGGGTTCTGCTGAAAGGTACTTTTTTTTGATGAAAGCCCAGAAATTGACTTCCACAAAGTAGTTAATATTCATGGGTCACATTCATTGTGTGGGTGTGTTTGTGTGTGGGGCCGCATGTGTGGTTGAAAATAGTTCCTGGATCATTGTCCGTGGATGCTGTGTTCCTAATAATGCCAGTCAGGAATGCTCCTTCGGAAGGCAGTAATTTTGGGTTTTTCTCTGTGTTGTTACTCCCTAGGTAAACTGTAATCAATTCACTGAGGAGGAAAGATTCAGGGATCCTTGAATATGTGCAGGGTATGTGAGGCTATCGTGATGCATATATGTATGTGCCTCGTTACCCTGCTAGAAGTGATTTGAGTTCAAGTGATGGCTTTGGACACTGACTCTCGATTAGCCTTTAGTTGTTCCTTGGCATAATGGTGGTAGTATGTCTTCCTTCCAAGGACAATGTTGGAACTGATGTCACTTCTTGGGTTTTTCTAAGTTTGATCCTTCCTAAAGTGCTTAAAGTGTCGCCTCAGTAGGGTAACGCCAGGATTTCAGCCTTTGCAGATAACATTCGACTTGCGTTGAATAGAGGCCAGGTTCCTGGGTGTCTGTGTCTACCTTTCTGTGTGCCTTTCTTGTGTGTATGTGTCTGTCTTTGTCTGTGTGCTTAATATTTCTCATTTGTTCATGTATTAATTTCTTTGCTATTTGTCATAAATTCTCATATTACCAATTGTTTCACACTCTTTGAGTGTATCCGCTGCTTAGGCATGCAGAAGTGTCTTTGAATCAAAATCTATCATTAACGTTGAGGAAATAGACGGAACGAACAAGGCTGGGTGATGTTCTATGACTTCTGGTCTTGCACAAAGTTGTAATTAACTCCATAGAATGTAAGAAATTCACATACAAGATAAATATTAGTATGTCACTCATTCTCTGTGTGTGAGTGTGTGTGGGATGTTTGTTGTTTAGTTTCCCAACACTGGTTGGTAGAATATAGGTTCCTTCCCCAAGTCACTTGAGGAACAGCCTTGTGTGGCACTGACTTTACGTCTTGGGTTCCATGAATGAAAGGTGAACTGTGATGTCCCTCAGAGAACCATTGCAGATTTGAATGTCCTTCCTGAGAGTTTCATGTTTATTCCATAGGTTGTGGTGTTCCTGAAATCTGCCATTCTTCCGAGAGGTGGTAAGCATTTCAGTCACTAGAGAACCCTAAGCATTCCTTGGCTATAGCGTGTGTGTGCCTGTGTACTTCTCAGATCAAAGTGAAGTAATTTCTGTGTCGTTAGGAAGTGAATTCTTGTGGTGACCTTGAGGCTCTTGGCAGCCAGTGTGTGCTTTTGCGTGTTTTGTTCAAGTGAGGAACACTGTAGGCTGGAAGACAGCCCCAGGCCCTCACTCTGTGATATTTTGGGTCAGTTAAGGGAATACCCTCCCAGATGATGGGAGATGTAGTTCTGAGAAGGAAGTTGCCTCATCCAAGGTTCAGGGAGTTTTCCTGGCTTATTTACCTTCAAAGGGCTTGAGGTGTTTGTGTACTCACCAGGTGAAAGCCTTCCTGTCCTCCAAAGTGTGGGGTCCAGATTGGGAGTAGTTTGGAAGAAGTCAGAAATGTCATGCCAGTTGAACCTTGAATGATCTGAGGAGGGAACGTGGAGGAGAAAAGCAATTCCCAGATCACAAGTTCTTGCCAGGAAACTGCCACACAAATGGCTGGAGACTGAAGGGAGAGGGGCCATAGAGGCAGTGCTTACGTGGTCTGACCAATCAGGACAGACTTGGTTGTGATGTCACAGTGGGATCCCAGCCACTGCAACATACACATTCCCGAGGCAGCTCCTGCCTGGCCTCTTGCTATGGTAGCGCAGCCAGCCAAGCATGGAGAAGCTGGAGGTAGGTGCCACTGTCTCGTGTGGAAGACTTCTCTTTTATTTGGGTCCTCGATATATGGGGCACACGTGGCCTGAGCACACGGGTGACCTGAGCATCCTAGGATCGGGTGATACCATTCCTCAGTAGAGATCTTCATAAACTTTTTTGGTTTTGGTGGAACTGTTGGGACTGGTAATACTGGCGTTGAAACTCAATGCTTTACACTTGCAAAGCAGTTGCTCTACCCTTTTAGCAACACCTCCTGTCAAACTTCCATAAATCTTTAGATTAAAGAAGTACAGTGAACCCCGAAAAGAATAAACAGAGCCAAACCATCCAACACCAATCACTATATTGTTTAGGAATGGATCGGTATGTGATAAAAAACCCATAGTAATGTACCAGAAATTTGGGCTGTTTGCCCGTGACGTATACCTGCATTTCTCTCACCTCAGCAGGTAGAAACAGGAGGATCGCAGTTCAAACCAGCTCTTGCAAATATTTTCCACAAGCCTCTGTTGAAAATACTCAACGCACAGAAGGTGTGCTGGAGTGGTATGGTTTTTCTTTTTTTAAATATTGTTTATTGAGTACTGTTGTACTGGGTATATGTTGTTACATTTACAAAAGTTTTTTACACTATGTCATAGTTAAAATCATCCCTTCCATCATTTTCCTTTATTATCTCCCTCCCTATTCCTGGAATAGTTTCACAGGTCTCATGTTTCCATTTTCATACATGAGTACACAATATTTCCATCCTATTCACCCTCACAACCATTTACTAATAATCCTCCCTGCTCCCAATGTAACTAACCGCGAGACAAGACCAGGTTTACTTTCTTGTGTTGTGTTTTTTATTAGTTTATATGTTTGTGTTTGGTGGGACTGGGTCTGTTTTCTTCTTTTGAAAAAAAATGATATTTTTTTGTTTAAGATGGGTCTATAGGGAGTTTCACTGTGACATTTCCATGTACATACGTCTTATGATCCTAATTGTTTCATCCCTTCCTGTTGTCCTTTTTACTTTATTCCCCTTCCATTTTTGATGGATAGAAAATACATCAACCGACCGTATTCACATTCTTAACTTCGTTCTTTGAAATGTTCTCCCTCCCATTAGGGACTCCCCGTCAGATTGAGTTGTTTTTCATAGCACTCTTTGTATATTTATTGGGCCTATATTCTACATCTGAGAGAAAACATGCAGTGTTTGGTTTCAGAACCTGGCTAATTTCACTTAAGATAATCTCCATTGCCATCCATTTCTCTGCAAAGGATAAAATCTCATTCTTTATTGTGGCTGAATCAAATTCCATTGAAAATTCTTGTTTTTCTAATTTACAGATAAAAAGAAAGTTATGCAGTGACACAGATTATCAGGAAATTACCACATGGTTTCTGTTCCACTGGAATTTCAGATTCCACAAACTCAGGTGAGTTAAGGAGCATGTTTGATCAGAGATCTTTCTCTGTGAGATAAACAACTCCCATACCCCCGCTTCTAGCAGTGACTGAGTTGAGGACGAGTTCATGAGCCCTGGGTCCCTTAGCATGTATGTATCATTGAAGCATTGTTTGTCAGCACCCCAGCAAATGCACTGGTAGGATTTTTGCAGAGGCCATAGATGCTTTATTGCAGGGCAGATGTCAAGATGCCCCTGGGCTTTCAGTGTAAGCCCCTGAGTTTATGGAGGCCTCTTGGATGCCACCAGTAGTTAGCAGATGGGCCTGTCATCTTCCATGTGTTAGTTACCTATATGTGTGTAACAAATTCCTCCAACTTTTAGCATAGTAAACAAGAAAACATAATTCACTCATTTTCTGTGGGTCAGGCATTTGGGAAGTGCCCAGTTGAGCAAAAGTGACCCAAAATGTTAGTAGAATAGGAGAAGCCAAACTGACCTTATATGTCATTTAGACCAACCTTCTTATTTGATAGGGAAATGTATGCAGAGAGTTTGAATGATTACCTGTGCTGGTGCAGCTATTTTCAGAGGTGTTTGGAGCACAGGGCTCTGTTCCTCACATCTGCTGTTGGGTGATGTGAGTGTGATGTCAGTGCTATAATGTTTGTGTGGAGGTATGAGGTCATGAGAACTAACATGCATAGTCAGTCATTTGGGTGTTAGTTTGTGGGAAACCTGGCCGATTCAGTTTGGTTGTGTAACTTCTGTCTGTGAAGGTCAGTGAAATGAACACAATGATTAAAAACACTTTTTTCCATTCCTGAGTTTTAACAAACTTACTGTAGTGGGGGTACATTGTGACTTTTGCCAAAGTTCTTATAATATGCCATAGTTGAATTCATCCCTCCACATTCTCCTTTATTCTCTCTCACCGTATTCCTGGAATAGTTTCATCACGTCTCGTTTTTCCATTTTCATACATGAGTATATAATATTTATACCATATCCTACACCCTTTCCTTATATCCTCACCCCTCCCACAAGTAACAACTCCCTATACAGGACCTATTTTCCATTTCTGTTACCAAAAATCCCTTTTTGTGTTTATTTTGTTTTAGTGTGGGGAGCAGAACTGGGGCTTGAACTCAGGGACTCTACCTTGAGGCAGTTCACCAGCCGATTTTTTGTGATAGGTGTTTCTGAGACAGGGTCTTGCAAACTATTTGCCCAAGCTGTGTTTGAACCAAGATCTTCCTTATCTCTCCCTTCTGAGTCACAGGGACTGCGGGTGTGAGCCACTGGTGACCCGCACGTTTTTGTTTGTTTAATTAAGATAGCTATTCGGGATGTTTCATTGTGACATTTGCTCATACATATATAGCTCTATGCATATATATATATGTACACGTTATAACACAAATTGGGTCATTCCCTCTATTTTTTGCTTTTCTACTTTATTCTCCTTCTTATGGTAGTTTCAAAAGTTTTTAAAATTCTGCATTCCTCTACAGAAAGTACAACAACCATATTGACCTGGTTAACCTCCTCCTTTTACCCTCTCTCTCTCATAAATGAGCTCCCCTTAGACCTGTTGTTCATACTACTGCTTGTATGTGTGTCAGGTCTCTAGTGCATGTGTGAGAAAAAACATGTGGCCTTTGGTTTCCCCAACCTGACTAATTTAACTTAAGGTGATGTTCTCTAGTTCCATCCATTTACCTGCAAACAACAAAATTTCATGCATATTTAAGGCTGAATAAAATTCCATTGTGTGTAAATGCCACAGTTTTGGATCCATGTATCAGTTGTGAGGCATCTTGGCTGTTTACATATGTTAGCTGTTGTGAGTAATGCTGCAGTAAACATGGATGTGCAGGTGTCTGTCTTGTTACCTGGCTTGCATTCATTCAGGTATATCCCTATGAATGATAATGCTGGATCACACAGCAATTCTACTTTGAGTTTCGAGAAGCCTCCATATTGTTTTCCACAGTTGTTGTACTAATTTGCATTCCCACTAACTGCATATGAGGGTTCCTCTTTTTTAGACATCCTTGAAAACATTAGTTGTTTGTATTCTTGATAGCCATTACAATGGGAGTGGTTTGGAATCTTGGTATGGTTTTCATTTTTGTTTTCTTTCTGACGAGCGATGGTGAGCATTTCTTTATGTAGTTGTAGGTCCTTTGGACTTCTGCCTTGGAACAAGCTCTGTTAAGTTCATTTGTGTATTTCTTCATTGGGTCACTGATTTTTACGGGAATTTAGTTTTTGAGTATATTCTCGGTATTAATTTCAGTCAGATGTATACCTGGCAAAGATTTCCCCATTCTGGAGCCTTGGTTTCTGCTTCTATTCCTCACCACGTCATCTCAAGGTGTGGTTCTAGTGGACTGGCAAGGGAGGAAAAGGTTCCATGGAGGCACAGCACAGACACCTGTTGATCTGATATAAATTCTTCTCTGGTCTGCAGAGTACATCAAAGCACAGGCAGTGAAGGTTGGAAGGAATTCACCTCATTCACCGGTGTTTCCAGGTGTTCATAAGTATGGGTTCTGCTGAAAGGTACTTTTTTTTGATGAAAGCCCAGAAATTGACTTCCACAAAGTAGTTAATATTCATGGGTCACATTCATTGTGTGGGTGTGTTTGTGTGTGGGGCCGCATGTGTGGTTGAAAATAGTTCCTGGATCATTGTCCGTGGATGCTGTGTTCCTAATAATGCCAGTCAGGAATGCTCCTTCGGAAGGCAGTAATTTTGGGTTTTTCTCTGTGTTGTTACTCCCTAGGTAAACTGTAATCAATTCACTGAGGAGGAAAGATTCAGGGATCCTTGAATATGTGCAGGGTATGTGAGGCTATCGTGATGCATATATGTATGTGCCTCGTTACCCTGCTAGAAGTGATTTGAGTTCAAGTGATGGCTTTGGACACTGACTCTCGATTAGCCTTTAGTTGTTCCTTGGCATAATGGTGGTAGTATGTCTTCCTTCCAAGGACAATGTTGGAACTGATGTCACTTCTTGGGTTTTTCTAAGTTTGATCCTTCCTAAAGTGCTTAAAGTGTCGCCTCAGTAGGGTAACGCCAGGATTTCAGCCTTTGCAGATAACATTCGACTTGCGTTGAATAGAGGCCAGGTTCCTGGGTGTCTGTGTCTACCTTTCTGTGTGCCTTTCTTGTGTGTATGTGTCTGTCTTTGTCTGTGTGCTTAATATTTCTCATTTGTTCATGTATTAATTTCTTTGCTATTTGTCATAAATTCTCATATTACCAATTGTTTCACACTCTTTGAGTGTATCCGCTGCTTAGGCATGCAGAAGTGTCTTTGAATCAAAATCTATCATTAACGTTGAGGAAATAGACGGAACGAACAAGGCTGGGTGATGTTCTATGACTTCTGGTCTTGCACAAAGTTGTAATTAACTCCATAGAATGTAAGAAATTCACATACAAGATAAATATTAGTATGTCACTCATTCTCTGTGTGTGAGTGTGTGTGGGATGTTTGTTGTTTAGTTTCCCAACACTGGTTGGTAGAATATAGGTTCCTTCCCCAAGTCACTTGAGGAACAGCCTTGTGTGGCACTGACTTTATGTCTTGGGTTCCATGAATGAAAGGTGAACTGTGATGTCCCTCAGAGAACCATTGCAGATTTGAATGTCCTTCCTGAGAGTTTCATGTTTATTCCATAGGTTGTGGTGTTCCTGAAATCTGCCATTCTTCCGAGAGGTGGTAAGCATTTCAGTCACTAGAGAACCCTAAGCATTCCTTGGCTATAGCGTGTGTGTGCCTGTGTACTTCTCAGATCAAAGTGAAGTAATTTCTGTGTCGTTAGGAAGTGAATTCTTGTGGTGACCTTGAGGCTCTTGGCAGCCAGTGTGTGCTTTTGCGTGTTTTGTTCAAGTGAGGAACACTGTAGGCTGGAAGACAGCCCCAGGCCCTCACTCTGTGATATTTTGGGTCAGTTAAGGGAATACCCTCCCAGATGATGGGAGATGTAGTTCTGAGAAGGAAGTTGCCTCATCCAAGGTTCAGGGAGTTTTCCTGGCTTATTTACCTTCAAAGGGCTTGAGGTGTTTGTGTACTCACCAGGTGAAAGCCTTCCTGTCCTCCAAAGTGTGGGGTCCAGATTGGGAGTAGTTTGGAAGAAGTCAGAAATGTCATGCCAGTTGAACCTTGAATGATCTGAGGAGGGAACGTGGAGGAGAAAAGCAATTCCCAGATCACAAGTTCTTGCCAGGAAACTGCCACACAAATGGCTGGAGACTGAAGGGAGAGGGGCCATAGAGGCAGTGCTTACGTGGTCTGACCAATCAGGACAGACTTGGTTGTGATGTCACAGTGGGATCCCAGCCACTGCAACATACACATTCCCGAGGCAGCTCCTGCCTGGCCTCTTGCTATGGTAGCGCAGCCAGCCAAGCATGGAGAAGCTGGAGGTAGGTGCCACTGTCTCGTGTGGAAGACTTCTCTTTTATTTGGGTCCTCGATATACGGGGCACACGTGGCCTGAGCACACGGGTGACCTGAGCATCCTAGGATCGGGTGATACCATTCCTCAGTAGAGATCTTCATAAACTTTTTTGGTTTTGGTGGAACTGTTGGGACTGGTAATACTGGCGTTGAAACTCAATGCTTTACACTTGCAAAGCAGTTGCTCTACCCTTTTAGCAACACCTCCTGTCAAACTTCCATAAATCTTTAGATTAAAGAAGTACAGTGAACCCCGAAAAGAATAAACAGAGCCAAACCATCCAACACCAATCACTATATTGTTTAGGAATGGATCGGTATGTGATAAAAAACCCATAGTAATGTACCAGAAATTTGGGCTGTTTGCCCGTGACGTATACCTGCATTTCTCTCACCTCAGCAGGTAGAAACAGGAGGATCGCAGTTCAAACCAGCTCTTGCAAATATTTTCCACAAGCCTCTGTTGAAAATACTCAACGCACAGAAGGTGTGCTGGAGTGGTATGGTTTTTCTTTTTTTAAATATTGTTTATTGAGTACTGTTGTACTGGGTATATGTTGTTACATTTACAAAAGTTTTTTACACTATGTCATAGTTAAAATCATCCCTTCCATCATTTTCCTTTATTATCTCCCTCCCTATTCCTGGAATAGTTTCACAGGTCTCATGTTTCCATTTTCATACATGAGTACACAATATTTCCATCCTATTCACCCTCACAACCATTTACTAATAATCCTCCCTGCTCCCAATGTAACTAACCGCGAGACAAGACCAGGTTTACTTTCTTGTGTTGTGTTTTTTATTAGTTTATATGTTTGTGTTTGGTGGGACTGGGTCTGTTTTCTTCTTTTGAAAAAAAATGATATTTTTTTGTTTAAGATGGGTCTATAGGGAGTTTCACTGTGACATTTCCATGTACATACGTCTTATGATCCTAATTGTTTCATCCCTTCCTGTTGTCCTTTTTACTTTATTCCCCTTCCATTTTTGATGTATAGAAAATACATCAACCGACCGTATTCACATTCTTAACTTCGTTCTTTGAAATGTTCTCCCTCCCATTAGGGACTCCCCGTCAGATTGAGTTGTTTTTCATAGCACTCTTTGTATATTTATTGGGCCTATATTCTACATCTGAGAGAAAACATGCAGTGTTTGGTTTCAGAACCTGGCTAATTTCACTTAAGATAATCTCCATTGCCATCCATTTCTCTGCAAAGGATAAAATCTCATTCTTTATTGTGGCTGAATCAAATTCCATTGAAAATTCTTGTTTTTCTAATTTACAGATAAAAAGAAAGTTATGCAGTGACACAGATTATCAGGAAATTACCACATGGTTTCTGTTCCACTGGAATTTCAGATTCCACAAACTCAGGTGAGTTAAGGAGCATGTTTGATCAGAGATCTTTCTCTGTGAGATAAACAACTCCCATACCCCCGCTTCTAGCAGTGACTGAGTTGAGGACGAGTTCATGAGCCCTGGGTCCCTTAGCATGTATGTATCATTGAAGCATTGTTTGTCAGCACCCCAGCAAATGCACTGGTAGGATTTTTGCAGAGGCCATAGATGCTTTATTGCAGGGCCGATGTCAAGATGCCCCTGGGCTTTCAGTGTAAGCCCCTGAGTTTATGGAGGCCTCTTGGATGCCACCAGTAGTTAGCAGATGGGCCTGTCATCTTCCATGTGTTAGTTACCTATATGTGTGTAACAAATTCCTCCAACTTTTAGCATAGTAAACAAGAAAACATAATTCACTCATTTTCTGTGGGTCAGGCATTTGGGAAGTGCCCAGTTGAGCAAAAGTGACCCAAAATGTTAGTAGAATAGGAGAAGCCAAACTGACCTTATATGTCATTTAGACCAACCTTCTTATTTGATAGGGAAATGTATGCAGAGAGTTTGAATGATTACCTGTGCTGGTGCAGCTATTTTCAGAGGTGTTTGGAGCACAGGGCTCTGTTCCTCACATCTGCTGTTGGGTGATGTGAGTGTGATGTCAGTGCTATAATGTTTGTGTGGAGGTATGAGGTCATGAGAACTAACATGCATAGTCAGTCATTTGGGTGTTAGTTTGTGGGAAACCTGGCCGATTCAGTTTGGTTGTGTAACTTCTGTCTGTGAAGGTCAGTGAAATGAACACAATGATTAAAAACACTTTTTTCCATTCCTGAGTTTTAACAAACTTACTGTAGTGGGGGTACATTGTGACTTTTGCCAAAGTTCTTATAATATGCCATAGTTGAATTCATCCCTCCACATTCTCCTTTATTCTCTCTCACCGTATTCCTGGAATAGTTTCATCACGTCTCGTTTTTCCATTTTCATACATGAGTATATAATATTTATACCATATCCTACACCCTTTCCTTATATCCTCACCCCTCCCACAAGTAACAACTCCCTATACAGGACCTATTTTCCATTTCTGTTACCAAAAATCCCTTTTTGTGTTTATTTTGTTTTAGTGTGGGGAGCAGAACTGGGGCTTGAACTCAGGGACTCTACCTTGAGGCAGTTCACCAGCCGTTTTTTTGTGATAGGTGTTTCTGAGACAGGGTCTTGCAAACTATTTGCCCAAGCTGTGTTTGAACCAAGATCTTCCTTATCTCTCCCTTCTGAGTCACAGGGACTGCGGGTGTGAGCCACTGGTGACCCGCACGTTTTTGTTTGTTTAATTAAGATAGCTATTCGGGATGTTTCATTGTGACATTTGCTCATACATATATAGCTCTATGCATATATATATATGTACACGTTATAACACAAATTGGGTCATTCCCTCTACTTTTTGCTTTTCTACTTTATTCTCCTTCTTATGGTAGTTTCAAAAGTTTTTAAAATTCTGCATTCCTCTACAGAAAGTACAACAACCATATTGACCTGGTTAACCTCCTCCTTTTACCCTCTCTCTCTCATAAATGAGCTCCCCTTAGACCTGTTGTTCATACTACTGCTTGTATGTGTGTCAGGTCTCTAGTGCATGTGTGAGAAAAAACATGTGGCCTTTGGTTTCCCCAACCTGACTAATTTAACTTAAGGTGATGTTCTCTAGTTCCATCCATTTACCTGCAAACAACAAAATTTCATGCATATTTAAGGCTGAATAAAATTCCATTGTGTGTAAATGCCACAGTTTTGGATCCATGTATCAGTTGTGAGGCATCTTGGCTGTTTACATATGTTAGCTGTTGTGAGTAATGCTGCAGTAAACATGGATGTGCAGGTGTCTGTCTTGTTACCTGGCTTGCATTCATTCAGGTATATCCCTATGAATGATAATGCTGGATCACACAGCAATTCTACTTTGAGTTTCGAGAAGCCTCCATATTGTTTTCCACAGTTGTTGTACTAATTTGCATTCCCACTAACTGCATATGAGGGTTCCTTTTTTTTAGACATCCTTGAAAACATTAGTTGTTTGTATTCTTGATAGCCATTACAATGGGAGTGGTTTGGAATCTTGGTATGGTTTTCATTTTTGTTTTCTTTCTGACGAGCGATGGTGAGCATTTCTTTATGTAGTTGTAGGTCCTTTGGACTTCTGCCTTGGAACAAGCTCTGTTAAGTTCATTTGTGTATTTCTTCATTGGGTCACTGATTTTTACGGGAATTTAGTTTTTGAGTATATTCTCGGTATTAATTTCAGTCAGATGTATACCTGGCAAAGATTTCCCCATTCTGGAGCCTTGGTTTCTGCTTCTATTCCTCACCACGTCATCTCAAGGTGTGGTTCTAGTGGACTGGCAAGGGAGGAAAAGGTTCCATGGAGGCACAGCACAGACACCTGTTGATCTGATATAAATTCTTCTCTGGTCTGCAGAGTACATCAAAGCACAGGCAGTGAAGGTTGGAAGGAATTCACCTCATTCACCGGTGTTTCCAGGTGTTCATAAGTATGGGTTCTGCTGAAAGGTACTTTTTTTTGATGAAAGCCCAGAAATTGACTTCCACAAAGTAGTTAATATTCATGGGTCACATTCATTGTGTGGGTGTGTTTGTGTGTGGGGCCGCATGTGTGGTTGAAAATAGTTCCTGGATCATTGTCCGTGGATGCTGTGTTCCTAATAATGCCAGTCAGGAATGCTCCTTCGGAAGGCAGTAATTTTGGGTTTTTCTCTGTGTTGTTACTCCCTAGGTAAACTGTAATCAATTCACTGAGGAGGAAAGATTCAGGGATCCTTGAATATGTGCAGGGTATGTGAGGCTATCGTGATGCATATATGTATGTGCCTCGTTACCCTGCTAGAAGTGATTTGAGTTCAAGTGATGGCTTTGGACACTGACTCTCGATTAGCCTTTAGTTGTTCCTTGGCATAATGGTGGTAGTATGTCTTCCTTCCAAGGACAATGTTGGAACTGATGTCACTTCTTGGGTTTTTCTAAGTTTGATCCTTCCTAAAGTGCTTAAAGTGTCGCCTCAGTAGGGTAACGCCAGGATTTCAGCCTTTGCAGATAACATTCGACTTGCGTTGAATAGAGGCCAGGTTCCTGGGTGTCTGTGTCTACCTTTCTGTGTGCCTTTCTTGTGTGTATGTGTCTGTCTTTGTCTGTGTGCTTAATATTTCTCATTTGTTCATGTATTAATTTCTTTGCTATTTGTCATAAATTCTCATATTACCAATTGTTTCACACTCTTTGAGTGTATCCGCTGCTTAGGCATGCAGAAGTGTCTTTGAATCAAAATCTATCATTAACGTTGAGGAAATAGACGGAACGAACAAGGCTGGGTGATGTTCTATGACTTCTGGTCTTGCACAAAGTTGTAATTAACTCCATAGAATGTAAGAAATTCACATACAAGATAAATATTAGTATGTCACTCATTCTCTGTGTGTGAGTGTGTGTGGGATGTTTGTTGTTTAGTTTCCCAACACTGGTTGGTAGAATATAGGTTCCTTCCCCAAGTCACTTGAGGAACAGCCTTGTGTGGCACTGACTTTATGTCTTGGGTTCCATGAATGAAAGGTGAACTGTGATGTCCCTCAGAGAACCATTGCAGATTTGAATGTCCTTCCTGAGAGTTTCATGTTTATTCCATAGGTTGTGGTGTTCCTGAAATCTGCCATTCTTCCGAGAGGTGGTAAGCATTTCAGTCACTAGAGAACCCTAAGCATTCCTTGGCTATAGCGTGTGTGTGCCTGTGTACTTCTCAGATCAAAGTGAAGTAATTTCTGTGTCGTTAGGAAGTGAATTCTTGTGGTGACCTTGAGGCTCTTGGCAGCCAGTGTGTGCTTTTGCGTGTTTTGTTCAAGTGAGGAACACTGTAGGCTGGAAGACAGCCCCAGGCCCTCACTCTGTGATATTTTGGGTCAGTTAAGGGAATACCCTCCCAGATGATGGGAGATGTAGTTCTGAGAAGGAAGTTGCCTCATCCAAGGTTCAGGGAGTTTTCCTGGCTTATTTACCTTCAAAGGGCTTGAGGTGTTTGTGTACTCACCAGGTGAAAGCCTTCCTGTCCTCCAAAGTGTGGGGTCCAGATTGGGAGTAGTTTGGAAGAAGTCAGAAATGTCATGCCAGTTGAACCTTGAATGATCTGAGGAGGGAACGTGGAGGAGAAAAGCAATTCCCAGATCACAAGTTCTTGCCAGGAAACTGCCACACAAATGGCTGGAGACTGAAGGGAGAGGGGCCATAGAGGCAGTGCTTACGTGGTCTGACCAATCAGGACAGACTTGGTTGTGATGTCACAGTGGGATCCCAGCCACTGCAACATACACATTCCCGAGGCAGCTCCTGCCTGGCCTCTTGCTATGGTAGCGCAGCCAGCCAAGCATGGAGAAGCTGGAGGTAGGTGCCACTGTCTCGTGTGGAAGACTTCTCTTTTATTTGGGTCCTCGATATACGGGGCACACGTGGCCTGAGCACACGGGTGACCTGAGCATCCTAGGATCGGGTGATACCATTCCTCAGTAGAGATCTTCATAAACTTTTTTGGTTTTGGTGGAACTGTTGGGACTGGTAATACTGGCGTTGAAACTCAATGCTTTACACTTGCAAAGCAGTTGCTCTACCCTTTTAGCAACACCTCCTGTCAAACTTCCATAAATCTTTAGATTAAAGAAGTACAGTGAACCCCGAAAAGAATAAACAGAGCCAAACCATCCAACACCAATCACTATATTGTTTAGGAATGGATCGGTATGTGATAAAAAACCCATAGTAATGTACCAGAAATTTGGGCTGTTTGCCCGTGACGTATACCTGCATTTCTCTCACCTCAGCAGGTAGAAACAGGAGGATCGCAGTTCAAACCAGCTCTTGCAAATATTTTCCACAAGCCTCTGTTGAAAATACTCAACGCACAGAAGGTGTGCTGGAGTGGTATGGTTTTTCTTTTTTGAAATATTGTTTATTGAGTACTGTTGTACTGGGTATATGTTGTTACATTTACAAAAGTTTTTTACACTATGTCATAGTTAAAATCATCCCTTCCATCATTTTCCTTTATTATCTCCCTCCCTATTCCTGGAATAGTTTCACAGGTCTCATGTTTCCATTTTCATACATGAGTACACAATATTTCCATCCTATTCACCCTCACAACCATTTACTAATAATCCTCCCTGCTCCCAATGTAACTAACCGCGAGACAAGACCAGGTTTACTTTCTTGTGTTGTGTTTTTTATTAGTTTATATGTTTGTGTTTGGTGGGACTGGGTCTGTTTTCTTCTTTTGAAAAAAAATGATATTTTTTTGTTTAAGATGGGTCTATAGGGAGTTTCACTGTGACATTTCCATGTACATACGTCTTATGATCCTAATTGTTTCATCCCTTCCTGTTGTCCTTTTTACTTTATTCCCCTTCCATTTTTGATGTATAGAAAATACATCAACCGACCGTATTCACATTCTTAACTTCGTTCTTTGAAATGTTCTCCCTCCCATTAGGGACTCCCCGTCAGATTGAGTTGTTTTTCATAGCACTCTTTGTATATTTATTGGGCCTATATTCTACATCTGAGAGAAAACATGCAGTGTTTGGTTTCAGAACCTGGCTAATTTCACTTAAGATAATCTCCATTGCCATCCATTTCTCTGCAAAGGATAAAATCTCATTCTTTATTGTGGCTGAATCAAATTCCATTGAAAATTCTTGTTTTTCTAATTTACAGATAAAAAGAAAGTTATGCAGTGACACAGATTATCAGGAAATTACCACATGGTTTCTGTTCCACTGGAATTTCAGATTCCACAAACTCAGGTGAGTTAAGGAGCATGTTTGATCAGAGATCTTTCTCTGTGAGATAAACAACTCCCATACCCCCGCTTCTAGCAGTGACTGAGTTGAGGACGAGTTCATGAGCCCTGGGTCCCTTAGCATGTATGTATCATTGAAGCATTGTTTGTCAGCACCCCAGCAAATGCACTCGTAGGATTTTTGCAGAGGCCATAGATGCTTTATTGCAGGGCAGATGTCAAGATGCCCCTGGGCTTTCAGTGTAAGCCCCTGAGTTTATGGAGGCCTCTTGGATGCCACCAGTAGTTAGCAGATGGGCCTGTCATCTTCCATGTGTTAGTTACCTATATGTGTGTAACAAATTCCTCCAACTTTTAGCATAGTAAACAAGAAAACATAATTCACTCATTTTCTGTGGGTCAGGCATTTGGGAAGTGCCCAGTTGAGCAAAAGTGACCCAAAATGTTAGTAGAATAGGAGAAGCCAAACTGACCTTATATGTCATTTAGACCAACCTTCTTATTTGATAGGGAAATGTATGCAGAGAGTTTGAATGATTACCTGTGCTGGTGCAGCTATTTTCAGAGGTGTTTGGAGCACAGGGCTCTGTTCCTCACATCTGCTGTTGGGTGATGTGAGTGTGATGTCAGTGCTATAATGTTTGTGTGGAGGTATGAGGTCATGAGAACTAACATGCATAGTCAGTCATTTGGGTGTTAGTTTGTGGGAAACCTGGCCGATTCAGTTTGGTTGTGTAACTTCTGTCTGTGAAGGTCAGTGAAATGAACACAATGATTAAAAACACTTTTTTCCATTCCTGAGTTTTAACAAACTTACTGTAGTGGGGGTACATTGTGACTTTTGCCAAAGTTCTTATAATATGCCATAGTTGAATTCATCCCTCCACATTCTCCTTTATTCTCTCTCACCGTATTCCTGGAATAGTTTCATCACGTCTCGTTTTTCCATTTTCATACATGAGTATATAATATTTATACCATATCCTACACCCTTTCCTTATATCCTCACCCCTCCCACAAGTAACAACTCCCTATACAGGACCTATTTTCCATTTCTGTTACCAAAAATCCCTTTTTGTGTTTATTTTGTTTTAGTGTGGGGAGCAGAACTGGGGCTTGAACTCAGGGACTCTACCTTGAGGCAGTTCACCAGCCGTTTTTTTGTGATAGGTGTTTCTGAGACAGGGTCTTGCAAACTATTTGCCCAAGCTGTGTTTGAACCAAGATCTTCCTTATCTCTCCCTTCTGAGTCACAGGGACTGCGGGTGTGAGCCACTGGTGACCCGCACGTTTTTGTTTGTTTAATTAAGATAGCTATTCGGGATGTTTCATTGTGACATTTGCTCATACATATATAGCTCTATGCATATATATATATATGTACACGTTATAACACAAATTGGGTCATTCCCTCTATTTTTTGCTTTTCTACTTTATTCTCCTTCTTATGGTAGTTTCAAAAGTTTTTAAAATTCTGCATTCCTCTACAGAAAGTACAACAACCATATTGACCTGGTTAACCTCCTCCTTTTACCCTCTCTCTCTCATAAATGAGCTCCCCTTAGACCTGTTGTTCATACTACTGCTTGTATGTGTGTCAGGTCTCTAGTGCATGTGTGAGAAAAAACATGTGGCCTTTGGTTTCCCCAACCTGACTAATTTAACTTAAGGTGATGTTCTCTAGTTCCATCCATTTACCTGCAAACAACAAAATTTCATGCATATTTAAGGCTGAATAAAATTCCATTGTGTGTAAATGCCACAGTTTTGGATCCATGTATCAGTTGTGAGGCATCTTGGCTGTTTACATATGTTAGCTGTTGTGAGTAATGCTGCAGTAAACATGGATGTGCAGGTGTCTGTCTTGTTACCTGGCTTGCATTCATTCAGGTATATCCCTATGAATGATAATGCTGGATCACACAGCAATTCTACTTTGAGTTTCGAGAAGCCTCCATATTGTTTTCCACAGTTGTTGTACTAATTTGCATTCCCACTAACTGCATATGAGGGTTTCTTTTTTTTAGACATCCTTGAAAACATTAGTTGTTTGTATTCTTGATAGCCATTACAATGGGAGTGGTTTGGAATCTTGGTATGGTTTTCATTTTTGTTTTCTTTCTGACGAGCGATGGTGAGCATTTCTTTATGTAGTTGTAGGTCCTTTGGACTTCTGCCTTGGAACAAGCTCTGTTAAGTTCATTTGTGTATTTCTTCATTGGGTCACTGATTTTTACGGGAATTTAGTTTTTGAGTATATTCTCGGTATTAATTTCAGTCAGATGTATACCTGGCAAAGATTTCCCCATTCTGGAGCCTTGGTTTCTGCTTCTATTCCTCACCACGTCATCTCAAGGTGTGGTTCTAGTGGACTGGCAAGGGAGGAAAAGGTTCCATGGAGGCACAGCACAGACACCTGTTGATCTGATATAAATTCTTCTCTGGTCTGCAGAGTACATCAAAGCACAGGCAGTGAAGGTTGGAAGGAATTCACCTCATTCACCGGTGTTTCCAGGTGTTCATAAGTATGGGTTCTGCTGAAAGGTACTTTTTTTTGATGAAAGCCCAGAAATTGACTTCCACAAAGTAGTTAATATTCATGGGTCACATTCATTGTGTGGGTGTGTTTGTGTGTGGGGCCGCATGTGTGGTTGAAAATAGTTCCTGGATCATTGTCCGTGGATGCTGTGTTCCTAATAATGCCAGTCAGGAATGCTCCTTCGGAAGGCAGTAATTTTGGGTTTTTCTCTGTGTTGTTACTCCCTAGGTAAACTGTAATCAATTCACTGAGGAGGAAAGATTCAGGGATCCTTGAATATGTGCAGGGTATGTGAGGCTATCGTGATGCATATATGTATGTGCCTCGTTACCCTGCTAGAAGTGATTTGAGTTCAAGTGATGGCTTTGGACACTGACTCTCGATTAGCCTTTAGTTGTTCCTTGGCATAATGGTGGTAGTATGTCTTCCTTCCAAGGACAATGTTGGAACTGATGTCACTTCTTGGGTTTTTCTAAGTTTGATCCTTCCTAAAGTGCTTAAAGTGTCGCCTCAGTAGGGTAACGCCAGGATTTCAGCCTTTGCAGATAACATTCGACTTGCGTTGAATAGAGGCCAGGTTCCTGGGTGTCTGTGTCTACCTTTCTGTGTGCCTTTCTTGTGTGTATGTGTCTGTCTTTGTCTGTGTGCTTAATATTTCTCATTTGTTCATGTATTAATTTCTTTGCTATTTGTCATAAATTCTCATATTACCAATTGTTTCACACTCTTTGAGTGTATCCGCTGCTTAGGCATGCAGAAGTGTCTTTGAATCAAAATCTATCATTAACGTTGAGGAAATAGACGGAACGAACAAGGCTGGGTGATGTTCTATGACTTCTGGTCTTGCACAAAGTTGTAATTAACTCCATAGAATGTAAGAAATTCACATACAAGATAAATATTAGTATGTCACTCATTCTCTGTGTGTGAGTGTGTGTGGGATGTTTGTTGTTTAGTTTCCCAACACTGGTTGGTAGAATATAGGTTCCTTCCCCAAGTCACTTGAGGAACAGCCTTGTGTGGCACTGACTTTACGTCTTGGGTTCCATGAATGAAAGGTGAACTGTGATGTCCCTCAGAGAACCATTGCAGATTTGAATGTCCTTCCTGAGAGTTTCATGTTTATTCCATAGGTTGTGGTGTTCCTGAAATCTGCCATTCTTCCGAGAGGTGGTAAGCATTTCAGTCACTAGAGAACCCTAAGCATTCCTTGGCTATAGCGTGTGTGTGCCTGTGTACTTCTCAGATCAAAGTGAAGTAATTTCTGTGTCGTTAGGAAGTGAATTCTTGTGGTGACCTTGAGGCTCTTGGCAGCCAGTGTGTGCTTTTGCGTGTTTTGTTCAAGTGAGGAACACTGTAGGCTGGAAGACAGCCCCAGGCCCTCACTCTGTGATATTTTGGGTCAGTTAAGGGAATACCCTCCCAGATGATGGGAGATGTAGTTCTGAGAAGGAAGTTGCCTCATCCAAGGTTCAGGGAGTTTTCCTGGCTTATTTACCTTCAAAGGGCTTGAGGTGTTTGTGTACTCACCAGGTGAAAGCCTTCCTGTCCTCCAAAGTGTGGGGTCCAGATTGGGAGTAGTTTGGAAGAAGTCAGAAATGTCATGCCAGTTGAACCTTGAATGATCTGAGGAGGGAACGTGGAGGAGAAAAGCAATTCCCAGATCACAAGTTCTTGCCAGGAAACTGCCACACAAATGGCTGGAGACTGAAGGGAGAGGGGCCATAGAGGCAGTGCTTACGTGGTCTGACCAATCAGGACAGACTTGGTTGTGATGTCACAGTGGGATCCCAGCCACTGCAACATACACATTCCCGAGGCAGCTCCTGCCTGGCCTCTTGCTATGGTAGCACAGCCAGCCAAGCATGGAGAAGCTGGAGGTAGGTGCCACTGTCTCGTGTGGAAGACTTCTCTTTTATTTGGGTCCTCGATATATGGGGCACACGTGGCCTGAGCACACGGGTGACCTGAGCATCCTAGGATCGGGTGATACCATTCCTCAGTAGAGATCTTCATAAACTTTTTTGGTTTTGGTGGAACTGTTGGGACTGGTAATACTGGCGTTGAAACTCAATGCTTTACACTTGCAAAGCAGTTGCTCTACCCTTTTAGCAACACCTCCTGTCAAACTTCCATAAATCTTTAGATTAAAGAAGTACAGTGAACCCCGAAAAGAATAAACAGAGCCAAACCATCCAACACCAATCACTATATTGTTTAGGAATGGATCGGTATGTGATAAAAAACCCATAGTAATGTACCAGAAATTTGGGCTGTTTGCCCGTGACGTATACCTGCATTTCTCTCACCTCAGCAGGTAGAAACAGGAGGATCGCAGTTCAAACCAGCTCTTGCAAATATTTTCCACAAGCCTCTGTTGAAAATACTCAACGCACAGAAGGTGTGCTGGAGTGGTATGGTTTTTCTTTTTTTAAATATTGTTTATTGAGTACTGTTGTACTGGGTATATGTTGTTACATTTACAAAAGTTTTTTACACTATGTCATAGTTAAAATCATCCCTTCCATCATTTTCCTTTATTATGTCCCTCCCTATTCCTGGAATAGTTTCACAGGTCTCATGTTTCCATTTTCATACATGAGTACACAATATTTCCATCCTATTCACCCTCACAACCATTTACTAATAATCCTCCCTGCTCCCAATGTAACTAACCGCGAGACAAGACCAGGTTTACTTTCTTGTGTTGTGTTTTTTATTAGTTTATATGTTTGTGTTTGGTGGGACTGGGTCTGTTTTCTTCTTTTGAAAAAAAATGATATTTTTTTGTTTAAGATGGGTCTATAGGGAGTTTCACTGTGACATTTCCATGTACATACGTCTTATGATCCTAATTGTTTCATCCCTTCCTGTTGTCCTTTTTACTTTATTCCCCTTCCATTTTTGATGGATAGAAAATACATCAACCGACCGTATTCACATTCTTAACTTCGTTCTTTGAAATGTTCTCCCTCCCATTAGGGACTCCCCGTCAGATTGAGTTGTTTTTCATAGCACTCTTTGTATATTTATTGGGCCTATATTCTACATCTGAGAGAAAACATGCAGTGTTTGGTTTCAGAACCTGGCTAATTTCACTTAAGATAATCTCCATTGCCATCCATTTCTCTGCAAAGGATAAAATCTCATTCTTTATTGTGGCTGAATCAAATTCCATTGAAAATTCTTGTTTTTCTAATTTACAGATAAAAAGAAAGTTATGCAGTGACACAGATTATCAGGAAATTACCACATGGTTTCTGTTCCACTGGAATTTCAGATTCCACAAACTCAGGTGAGTTAAGGAGCATGTTTGATCAGAGATCTTTCTCTGTGAGATAAACAACTCCCATACCCCCGCTTCTAGCAGTGACTGAGTTGAGGACGAGTTCATGAGCCCTGGGTCCCTTAGCATGTATGTATCATTGAAGCATTGTTTGTCAGCACCCCAGCAAATGCACTGGTAGGATTTTTGCAGAGGCCATAGATGCTTTATTGCAGGGCAGATGTCAAGATGCCCCTGGGCTTTCAGTGTAAGCCCCTGAGTTTATGGAGGCCTCTTGGATGCCACCAGTAGTTAGCAGATGGGCCTGTCATCTTCCATGTGTTAGTTACCTATATGTGTGTAACAAATTCCTCCAACTTTTAGCATAGTAAACAAGAAAACATAATTCACTCATTTTCTGTGGGTCAGGCATTTGGGAAGTGCCCAGTTGAGCAAAAGTGACCCAAAATGTTAGTAGAATAGGAGAAGCCAAACTGACCTTATATGTCATTTAGACCAACCTTCTTATTTGATAGGGAAATGTATGCAGAGAGTTTGAATGATTACCTGTGCTGGTGCAGCTATTTTCAGAGGTGTTTGGAGCACAGGGCTCTGTTCCTCACATCTGCTGTTGGGTGATGTGAGTGTGATGTCAGTGCTATAATGTTTGTGTGGAGGTATGAGGTCATGAGAACTAACATGCATAGTCAGTCATTTGGGTGTTAGTTTGTGGGAAACCTGGCCGATTCAGTTTGGTTGTGTAACTTCTGTCTGTGAAGGTCAGTGAAATGAACACAATGATTAAAAACACTTTTTTCCATTCCTGAGTTTTAACAAACTTACTGTAGTGGGGGTACATTGTGACTTTTGCCAAAGTTCTTATAATATGCCATAGTTGAATTCATCCCTCCACATTCTCCTTTATTCTCTCTCACCGTATTCCTGGAATAGTTTCATCACGTCTCGTTTTTCCATTTTCATACATGAGTATATAATATTTATACCATATCCTACACCCTTTCCTTATATCCTCACCCCTCCCACAAGTAACAACTCCCTATACAGGACCTATTTTCCATTTCTGTTACCAAAAATCCCTTTTTGTGTTTATTTTGTTTTAGTGTGGGGAGCAGAACTGGGGCTTGAACTCAGGGACTCTACCTTGAGGCAGTTCACCAGCCGATTTTTTGTGATAGGTGTTTCTGAGACAGGGTCTTGCAAACTATTTGCCCAAGCTGTGTTTGAACCAAGATCTTCCTTATCTCTCCCTTCTGAGTCACAGGGACTGCGGGTGTGAGCCACTGGTGACCCGCACGTTTTTGTTTGTTTAATTAAGATAGCTATTCGGGATGTTTCATTGTGACATTTGCTCATACATATATAGCTCTATGCATATATATATATGTACACGTTATAACACAAATTGGGTCATTCCCTCTATTTTTTGCTTTTCTACTTTATTCTCCTTCTTATGGTAGTTTCAAAAGTTTTTAAAATTCTGCATTCCTCTACAGAAAGTACAACAACCATATTGACCTGGTTAACCTCCTCCTTTTACCCTCTCTCTCTCATAAATGAGCTCCCCTTAGACCTGTTGTTCATACTACTGCTTGTATGTGTGTCAGGTCTCTAGTGCATGTGTGAGAAAAAACATGTGGCCTTTGGTTTCCCCAACCTGACTAATTTAACTTAAGGTGATGTTCTCTAGTTCCATCCATTTACCTGCAAACAACAAAATTTCATGCATATTTAAGGCTGAATAAAATTCCATTGTGTGTAAATGCCACAGTTTTGGATCCATGTATCAGTTGTGAGGCATCTTGGCTGTTTACATATGTTAGCTGTTGTGAGTAATGCTGCAGTAAACATGGATGTGCAGGTGTCTGTCTTGTTACCTGGCTTGCATTCATTCAGGTATATCCCTATGAATGATAATGCTGGATCACACAGCAATTCTACTTTGAGTTTCGAGAAGCCTCCATATTGTTTTCCACAGTTGTTGTACTAATTTGCATTCCCACTAACTGCATATGAGGGTTCCTCTTTTTTAGACATCCTTGAAAACATTAGTTGTTTGTATTCTTGATAGCCATTACAATGGGAGTGGTTTGGAATCTTGGTATGGTTTTCATTTTTGTTTTCTTTCTGACGAGCGATGGTGAGCATTTCTTTATGTAGTTGTAGGTCCTTTGGACTTCTGCCTTGGAACAAGCTCTGTTAAGTTCATTTGTGTATTTCTTCATTGGGTCACTGATTTTTACGGGAATTTAGTTTTTGAGTATATTCTCGGTATTAATTTCAGTCAGATGTATACCTGGCAAAGATTTCCCCATTCTGGAGCCTTGGTTTCTGCTTCTATTCCTCACCACGTCATCTCAAGGTGTGGTTCTAGTGGACTGGCAAGGAAGGAAAAGGTTCCATGGAGGCACAGCACAGACACCTGTTGATCTGATATAAATTCTTCTCTGGTCTGCAGAGTACATCAAAGCACAGGCAGTGAAGGTTGGAAGGAATTCACCTCATTCACCGGTGTTTCCAGGTGTTCATAAGTATGGGTTCTGCTGAAAGGTACTTTTTTTTGATGAAAGCCCAGAAATTGACTTCCACAAAGTAGTTAATATTCATGGGTCACATTCATTGTGTGGGTGTGTTTGTGTGTGGGGCCGCATGTGTGGTTGAAAATAGTTCCTGGATCATTGTCCGTGGATGCTGTGTTCCTAATAATGCCAGTCAGGAATGCTCCTTCGGAAGGCAGTAATTTTCGGTTTTTCTCTGTGTTGTTACTCCCTAGGTAAACTGTAATCAATTCACTGAGGAGGAAAGATTCAGGGATCCTTGAATATGTGCAGGGTATGTGAGGCTATCGTGATGCATATATGTATGTGCCTCGTTACCCTGCTAGAAGTGATTTGAGTTCAAGTGATGGCTTTGGACACTGACTCTCGATTAGCCTTTAGTTGTTCCTTGGCATAATGGTGGTAGTATGTCTTCCTTCCAAGGACAATGTTGGAACTGATGTCACTTCTTGGGTTTTTCTAAGTTTGATCCTTCCTAAAGTGCTTAAAGTGTCGCCTCAGTAGGGTAACGCCAGGATTTCAGCCTTTGCAGATAACATTCGACTTGCGTTGAATAGAGGCCAGGTTCCTGGGTGTCTGTGTCTACCTTTCTGTGTGCCTTTCTTGTGTGTATGTGTCTGTCTTTGTCTGTGTGCTTAATATTTCTCATTTGTTCATGTATTAATTTCTTTGCTATTTGTCATAAATTCTCATATTACCAATTGTTTCACACTCTTTGAGTGTATCCGCTGCTTAGGCATGCAGAAGTGTCTTTGAATCAAAATCTATCATTAACGTTGAGGAAATAGACGGAACGAACAAGGCTGGGTGATGTTCTATGACTTCTGGTCTTGCACAAAGTTGTAATTAACTCCATAGAATGTAAGAAATTCACATACAAGATAAATATTAGTATGTCACTCATTCTCTGTGTGTGAGTGTGTGTGGGATGTTTGTTGTTTAGTTTCCCAACACTGGTTGGTAGAATATAGGTTCCTTCCCCAAGTCACTTGAGGAACAGCCTTGTGTGGCACTGACTTTATGTCTTGGGTTCCATGAATGAAAGGTGAACTGTGATGTCCCTCAGAGAACCATTGCAGATTTGAATGTCCTTCCTGAGAGTTTCATGTTTATTCCATAGGTTGTGGTGTTCCTGAAATCTGCCATTCTTCCGAGAGGTGGTAAGCATTTCAGTCACTAGAGAACCCTAAGCATTCCTTGGCTATAGCGTGTGTGTGCCTGTGTACTTCTCAGATCAAAGTGAAGTAATTTCTGTGTCGTTAGGAAGTGAATTCTTGTGGTGACCTTGAGGCTCTTGGCAGCCAGTGTGTGCTTTTGCGTGTTTTG
Organism: Castor canadensis; assembly: GCF_047511655.1. NCBI lineage: Eukaryota > Metazoa > Chordata > Mammalia > Rodentia > Castoridae > Castor > Castor canadensis. The sequence continues at coordinate 43,807,982 of NC_133399.1, forward strand.
TTCAAGTGAGGAACACTGTAGGCTGGAAGACAGCCCCAGGCCCTCACTCTGTGATATTTTGGGTCAGTTAAGGGAATACCCTCCCAGATGATGGGAGATGTAGTTCTGAGAAGGAAGTTGCCTCATCCAAGGTTCAGGGAGTTTTCCTGGCTTATTTACCTTCAAAGGGCTTGAGGTGTTTGTGTACTCACCAGGTGAAAGCCTTCCTGTCCTCCAAAGTGTGGGGTCCAGATTGGGAGTAGTTTGGAAGAAGTCAGAAATGTCATGCCAGTTGAACCTTGAATGATCTGAGGAGGGAACGTGGAGGAGAAAAGCAATTCCCAGATCACAAGTTCTTGCCAGGAAACTGCCACACAAATGGCTGGAGACTGAAGGGAGAGGGGCCATAGAGGCAGTGCTTACGTGGTCTGACCAATCAGGACAGACTTGGTTGTGATGTCACAGTGGGATCCCAGCCACTGCAACATACACATTCCCGAGGCAGCTCCTGCCTGGCCTCTTGCTATGGTAGCGCAGCCAGCCAAGCATGGAGAAGCTGGAGGTAGGTGCCACTGTCTCGTGTGGAAGACTTCTCTTTTATTTGGGTCCTCGATATACGGGGCACACGTGGCCTGAGCACACGGGTGACCTGAGCATCCTAGGATCGGGTGATACCATTCCTCAGTAGAGATCTTCATAAACTTTTTTGGTTTTGGTGGAACTGTTGGGACTGGTAATACTGGCGTTGAAACTCAATGCTTTACACTTGCAAAGCAGTTGCTCTACCCTTTTAGCAACACCTCCTGTCAAACTTCCATAAATCTTTAGATTAAAGAAGTACAGTGAACCCCGAAAAGAATAAACAGAGCCAAACCATCCAACACCAATCACTATATTGTTTAGGAATGGATCGGTATGTGATAAAAAACCCATAGTAATGTACCAGAAATTTGGGCTGTTTGCCCGTGACGTATACCTGCATTTCTCTCACCTCAGCAGGTAGAAACAGGAGGATCGCAGTTCAAACCAGCTCTTGCAAATATTTTCCACAAGCCTCTGTTGAAAATACTCAACGCACAGAAGGTGTGCTGGAGTGGTATGGTTTTTCTTTTTTTAAATATTGTTTATTGAGTACTGTTGTACTGGGTATATGTTGTTACATTTACAAAAGTTTTTTACACTATGTCATAGTTAAAATCATCCCTTCCATCATTTTCCTTTATTATCTCCCTCCCTATTCCTGGAATAGTTTCACAGGTCTCATGTTTCCATTTTCATACATGAGTACACAATATTTCCATCCTATTCACCCTCACAACCATTTACTAATAATCCTCCCTGCTCCCAATGTAACTAACCGCGAGACAAGACCAGGTTTACTTTCTTGTGTTGTGTTTTTTATTAGTTTATATGTTTGTGTTTGGTGGGACTGGGTCTGTTTTCTTCTTTTGAAAAAAAATGATATTTTTTTGTTTAAGATGGGTCTATAGGGAGTTTCACTGTGACATTTCCATGTACATACGTCTTATGATCCTAATTGTTTCATCCCTTCCTGTTGTCCTTTTTACTTTATTCCCCTTCCATTTTTGATGTATAGAAAATACATCAACCGACCGTATTCACATTCTTAACTTCGTTCTTTGAAATGTTCTCCCTCCCATTAGGGACTCCCCGTCAGATTGAGTTGTTTTTCATAGCACTCTTTGTATATTTATTGGGCCTATATTCTACATCTGAGAGAAAACATGCAGTGTTTGGTTTCAGAACCTGGCTAATTTCACTTAAGATAATCTCCATTGCCATCCATTTCTCTGCAAAGGATAAAATCTCATTCTTTATTGTGGCTGAATCAAATTCCATTGAAAATTCTTGTTTTTCTAATTTACAGATAAAAAGAAAGTTATGCAGTGACACAGATTATCAGGAAATTACCACATGGTTTCTGTTCCACTGGAATTTCAGATTCCACAAACTCAGGTGAGTTAAGGAGCATGTTTGATCAGAGATCTTTCTCTGTGAGATAAACAACTCCCATACCCCCGCTTCTAGCAGTGACTGAGTTGAGGACGAGTTCATGAGCCCTGGGTCCCTTAGCATGTATGTATCATTGAAGCATTGTTTGTCAGCACCCCAGCAAATGCACTGGTAGGATTTTTGCAGAGGCCATAGATGCTTTATTGCAGGGCCGATGTCAAGATGCCCCTGGGCTTTCAGTGTAAGCCCCTGAGTTTATGGAGGCCTCTTGGATGCCACCAGTAGTTAGCAGATGGGCCTGTCATCTTCCATGTGTTAGTTACCTATATGTGTGTAACAAATTCCTCCAACTTTTAGCATAGTAAACAAGAAAACATAATTCACTCATTTTCTGTGGGTCAGGCATTTGGGAAGTGCCCAGTTGAGCAAAAGTGACCCAAAATGTTAGTAGAATAGGAGAAGCCAAACTGACCTTATATGTCATTTAGACCAACCTTCTTATTTGATAGGGAAATGTATGCAGAGAGTTTGAATGATTACCTGTGCTGGTGCAGCTATTTTCAGAGGTGTTTGGAGCACAGGGCTCTGTTCCTCACATCTGCTGTTGGGTGATGTGAGTGTGATGTCAGTGCTATAATGTTTGTGTGGAGGTATGAGGTCATGAGAACTAACATGCATAGTCAGTCATTTGGGTGTTAGTTTGTGGGAAACCTGGCCGATTCAGTTTGGTTGTGTAACTTCTGTCTGTGAAGGTCAGTGAAATGAACACAATGATTAAAAACACTTTTTTCCATTCCTGAGTTTTAACAAACTTACTGTAGTGGGGGTACATTGTGACTTTTGCCAAAGTTCTTATAATATGCCATAGTTGAATTCATCCCTCCACATTCTCCTTTATTCTCTCTCACCGTATTCCTGGAATAGTTTCATCACGTCTCGTTTTTCCATTTTCATACATGAGTATATAATATTTATACCATATCCTACACCCTTTCCTTATATCCTCACCCCTCCCACAAGTAACAACTCCCTATACAGGACCTATTTTCCATTTCTGTTACCAAAAATCCCTTTTTGTGTTTATTTTGTTTTAGTGTGGGGAGCAGAACTGGGGCTTGAACTCAGGGACTCTACCTTGAGGCAGTTCACCAGCCGTTTTTTTGTGATAGGTGTTTCTGAGACAGGGTCTTGCAAACTATTTGCCCAAGCTGTGTTTGAACCAAGATCTTCCTTATCTCTCCCTTCTGAGTCACAGGGACTGCGGGTGTGAGCCACTGGTGACCCGCACGTTTTTGTTTGTTTAATTAAGATAGCTATTCGGGATGTTTCATTGTGACATTTGCTCATACATATATAGCTCTATGCATATATATATATGTACACGTTATAACACAAATTGGGTCATTCCCTCTATTTTTTGCTTTTCTACTTTATTCTCCTTCTTATGGTAGTTTCAAAAGTTTTTAAAATTCTGCATTCCTCTACAGAAAGTACAACAACCATATTGACCTGGTTAACCTCCTCCTTTTACCCTCTCTCTCTCATAAATGAGCTCCCCTTAGACCTGTTGTTCATACTACTGCTTGTATGTGTGTCAGGTCTCTAGTGCATGTGTGAGAAAAAACATGTGGCCTTTGGTTTCCCCAACCTGACTAATTTAACTTAAGGTGATGTTCTCTAGTTCCATCCATTTACCTGCAAACAACAAAATTTCATGCATATTTAAGGCTGAATAAAATTCCATTGTGTGTAAATGCCACAGTTTTGGATCCATGTATCAGTTGTGAGGCATCTTGGCTGTTTACATATGTTAGCTGTTGTGAGTAATGCTGCAGTAAACATGGATGTGCAGGTGTCTGTCTTGTTACCTGGCTTGCATTCATTCAGGTATATCCCTATGAATGATAATGCTGGATCACACAGCAATTCTACTTTGAGTTTCGAGAAGCCTCCATATTGTTTTCCACAGTTGTTGTACTAATTTGCATTCCCACTAACTGCATATGAGGGTTCCTTTTTTTTAGACATCCTTGAAAACATTAGTTGTTTGTATTCTTGATAGCCATTACAATGGGAGTGGTTTGGAATCTTGGTATGGTTTTCATTTTTGTTTTCTTTCTGACGAGCGATGGTGAGCATTTCTTTATGTAGTTGTAGGTCCTTTGGACTTCTGCCTTGGAACAAGCTCTGTTAAGTTCATTTGTGTATTTCTTCATTGGGTCACTGATTTTTACGGGAATTTAGTTTTTGAGTATATTCTCGGTATTAATTTCAGTCAGATGTATACCTGGCAAAGATTTCCCCATTCTGGAGCCTTGGTTTCTGCTTCTATTCCTCACCACGTCATCTCAAGGTGTGGTTCTAGTGGACTGGCAAGGGAGGAAAAGGTTCCATGGAGGCACAGCACAGACACCTGTTGATCTGATATAAATTCTTCTCTGGTCTGCAGAGTACATCAAAGCACAGGCAGTGAAGGTTGGAAGGAATTCACCTCATTCACCGGTGTTTCCAGGTGTTCATAAGTATGGGTTCTGCTGAAAGGTACTTTTTTTTGATGAAAGCCCAGAAATTGACTTCCACAAAGTAGTTAATATTCATGGGTCACATTCATTGTGTGGGTGTGTTTGTGTGTGGGGCCGCATGTGTGGTTGAAAATAGTTCCTGGATCATTGTCCGTGGATGCTGTGTTCCTAATAATGCCAGTCAGGAATGCTCCTTCGGAAGGCAGTAATTTTGGGTTTTTCTCTGTGTTGTTACTCCCTAGGTAAACTGTAATCAATTCACTGAGGAGGAAAGATTCAGGGATCCTTGAATATGTGCAGGGTATGTGAGGCTATCGTGATGCATATATGTATGTGCCTCGTTACCCTGCTAGAAGTGATTTGAGTTCAAGTGATGGCTTTGGACACTGACTCTCGATTAGCCTTTAGTTGTTCCTTGGCATAATGGTGGTAGTATGTCTTCCTTCCAAGGACAATGTTGGAACTGATGTCACTTCTTGGGTTTTTCTAAGTTTGATCCTTCCTAAAGTGCTTAAAGTGTCGCCTCAGTAGGGTAACGCCAGGATTTCAGCCTTTGCAGATAACATTCGACTTGCGTTGAATAGAGGCCAGGTTCCTGGGTGTCTGTGTCTACCTTTCTGTGTGCCTTTCTTGTGTGTATGTGTCTGTCTTTGTCTGTGTGCTTAATATTTCTCATTTGTTCATGTATTAATTTCTTTGCTATTTGTCATAAATTCTCATATTACCAATTGTTTCACACTCTTTGAGTGTATCCGCTGCTTAGGCATGCAGAAGTATCTTTGAATCAAAATCTATCATTAACGTTGAGGAAATAGACGGAACGAACAAGGCTGGGTGATGTTCTATGACTTCTGGTCTTGCACAAAGTTGTAATTAACTCCATAGAATGTAAGAAATTCACATACAAGATAAATATTAGTATGTCACTCATTCTCTGTGTGTGAGTGTGTGTGGGATGTTTGTTGTTTAGTTTCCCAACACTGGTTGGTAGAATATAGGTTCCTTCCCCAAGTCACTTGAGGAACAGCCTTGTGTGGCACTGACTTTATGTCTTGGGTTCCATGAATGAAAGGTGAACTGTGATGTCCCTCAGAGAACCATTGCAGATTTGAATGTCCTTCCTGAGAGTTTCATGTTTATTCCATAGGTTGTGGTGTTCCTGAAATCTGCCATTCTTCCGAGAGGTGGTAAGCATTTCAGTCACTAGAGAACCCTAAGCATTCCTTGGCTATAGCGTGTGTGTGCCTGTGTACTTCTCAGATCAAAGTGAAGTAATTTCTGTGTCGTTAGGAAGTGAATTCTTGTGGTCACCTTGAGGCTCTTGGCAGCCAGTGTGTGCTTTTGCGTGTTTTGTTCAAGTGAGGAACACTGTAGGCTGGAAGACAGCCCCAGGCCCTCACTCTGTGATATTTTGGGTCAGTTAAGGGAATACCCTCCCAGATGATGGGAGATGTAGTTCTGAGAAGGAAGTTGCCTCATCCAAGGTTCAGGGAGTTTTCCTGGCTTATTTACCTTCAAAGGGCTTGAGGTGTTTGTGTACTCACCAGGTGAAAGCCTTCCTGTCCTCCAAAGTGTGGGGTCCAGATTGGGAGTAGTTTGGAAGAAGTCAGAAATGTCATGCCAGTTGAACCTTGAATGATCTGAGGAGGGAACGTGGAGGAGAAAAGCAATTCCCAGATCACAAGTTCTTGCCAGGAAACTGCCACACAAATGGCTGGAGACTGAAGGGAGAGGGGCCATAGAGGCAGTGCTTACGTGGTCTGACCAATCAGGACAGACTTGGTTGTGATGTCACAGTGGGATCCCAGCCACTGCAACATACACATTCCCGAGGCAGCTCCTGCCTGGCCTCTTGCTATGGTAGCGCAGCCAGCCAAGCATGGAGAAGCTGGAGGTAGGTGCCACTGTCTCGTGTGGAAGACTTCTCTTTTATTTGGGTCCTCGATATACGGGGCACACGTGGCCTGAGCACACGGGTGACCTGAGCATCCTAGGATCGGGTGATACCATTCCTCAGTAGAGATCTTCATAAACTTTTTTGGTTTTGGTGGAACTGTTGGGAGTGGTAATACTGGCGTTGAAACTCAATGCTTTTCACTTGCAAAGCAGTTGCTCTACCCTTTTAGCAACACCTCCTGTCAAACTTCTATAAATCTTTAGATGAAAGAAGTACAGTGAACCCCGAAAAGTATAAACAGAGCCAAACCATCCAACACCAATCACTATATTGTTTAGGAATGGATCGGTATGTGATAAAAAACCCATAGTAATGTACCAGAAATTTGGGCTGTTTGCCCGTGACGTATACCTGCATTTCTCTCACCTCAGCAGGTAGAAACAGGAGGATCGCAGTTCAAACCAGCTCTTGCAAATATTTTCCACAAGCCTCTGTTGGAAATACTCAACGCACAGAAGGTGTGCTGGAGTGGTATGGTTTTTCTTTTTTGAAATATTGTTTATTGAGTACTGTTGTACTGGGTATATGTTGTTACATTTACAAAAGTTTTTTACACTATGTCATAGTTAAAATCATCCCTTCCATCATTTTCCTTTATTATCTCCCTCCCTATTCCTGGAAGAGTTTCACAGGTCTCATGTTTCCATTTTCATACATGAGTACACAATATTTCCATCCTATTCACCCTCACAACCATTTACTAATAATCCTCCCTGCTCCCAATGTAACTAACCGCGAGACAAGACCAGGTTTACTTTCTTGTGTTGTATTTTTTATTAGTTTACATGTTTGTGTTTGGTGGGACTGGGTCTGTTTTCTTCTTTTGAAAAAAAATGATATTTTTTTGTTTAAGATGGGTCTATAGGGAGTTTCACTGTGACATTTCCATGTACATACGTCTTATGATCCTAATTGTTTCATCCCTTCCTGTTGTCCTTTTTACTTTATTCCCCTTCCATTTTTGATGTATAGAAAATACATCAACCGACCGTATTCACATTCTTAACTTCGTTCTTTGAAATGTTCTCCCTCCCATTAGGGACTCCCCGTCAGATTGAGTTGTTTTTCATAGCACTCTTTGTATATTTATTGGGCCTATATTCTACATCTGAGAGAAAACATGCAGTGTTTGGTTTCAGAACCTGGCTAATTTCACTTAAGATAATCTCCATTGCCATCCATTTCTCTGCAAAGGATAAAATCTCATTCTTTATTGTGGCTGAATCAAATTCCATTGAAAATTCTTGTTTTTCTAATTTACAGATAAAAAGAAAGTTATGCAGTGACACAGATTATCAGGAAATTACCACATGGTTTCTGTTCCACTGGAATTTCAGATTCCACAAACTCAGGTGAGTTAAGGAGCATGTTTGATCAGAGATCTTTCTCTGTGAGATAAACAACTCCCATACCCCCGCTTCTAGCAGTGACTGAGTTGAGGACGAGTTCATGAGCCCTGGGTCCCTTAGCATGTATGTATCATTGAAGCATTGTTTGTCAGCACCCCAGCAAATGCACTGGTAGGATTTTTGCAGAGGCCATAGATGCTTTATTGCAGGGCAGATGTCAAGATGCCCCTGGGCTTTCAGTGTAAGCCCCTGAGTTTATGGAGGCCTCTTGGATGCCACCAGTAGTTAGCAGATGGGCCTGTCATCTTCCATGTGTTAGTTACCTATATGTGTGTAACAAATTCCTCCAACTTTTAGCATAGTAAACAAGAAAACATAATTCACTCATTTTCTGTGGGTCAGGCATTTGGGAAGTGCCCAGTTGAGCAAAAGTGACCCAAAATGTTAGTAGAATAGGAGAAGCCAAACTGACCTTATATGTCATTTAGACCAACCTTCTTATTTGATAGGGAAATGTATGCAGAGAGTTTGAATGATTACCTGTGCTGGTGCAGCTATTTTCAGAGGTGTTTGGAGCACAGGGCTCTGTTCCTCACATCTGCTGTTGGGTGATGTGAGTGTGATGTCAGTGCTATAATGTTTGTGTGGAGGTATGAGGTCATGAGAACTAACATGCATAGTCAGTCATTTGGGTGTTAGTTTGTGGGAAACCTGGCCGATTCAGTTTGGTTGTGTAACTTCTGTCTGTGAAGGTCAGTGAAATGAACACAATGATTAAAAACACTTTTTTCCATTCCTGAGTTTTAACAAACTTACTGTAGTGGGGGTACATTGTGACTTTTGCCAAAGTTCTTATAATATGCCATAGTTGAATTCATCCCTCCACATTCTCCTTTATTCTCTCTCACCGTATTCCTGGAATAGTTTCATCACGTCTCGTTTTTCCATTTTCATACATGAGTATATAATATTTATACCATATCCTACACCCTTTCCTTATATCCTCACCCCTCCCACAAGTAACAACTCCCTATACAGGACCTATTTTCCATTTCTGTTACCAAAAATCCCTTTTTGTGTTTATTTTGTTTTAGTGTGGGGAGCAGAACTGGGGCTTGAACTCAGGGACTCTACCTTGAGGCAGTTCACCAGCCGTTTTTTTGTGATAGGTTTCTGAGACAGGGTCTTGCAAACTATTTGCCCAAGCTGTGTTTGAACCAAGATCTTCCTTATCTCTCCCTTCTGAGTCACAGGGACTGCGGGTGTGAGCCACTGGTGACCCGCACGTTTTTGTTTGTTTAATTAAGATAGCTATTCGGGATGTTTCATTGTGACATTTGCTCATACATATATAGCTCTATGCATATATATATATATGTACACGTTATAACACAAATTGGGTCATTCCCTCTATTTTTTGCTTTTCTACTTTATTCTCCTTATGGTAGTTTCAAAAGTTTTTAAAATTCTGCATTCCTCTACAGAAAGTACAACAACCATATTGACCTGGTTAACCTCCTCCTTTTACCCTCTCTCTCTCATAAATGAGCTCCCCTTAGACCTGTTGTTCATACTACTGCTTGTATGTGTGTCAGGTCTCTAGTGCATGTGTGAGAAAAAACATGTGGCCTTTGGTTTCCCCAACCTGACTAATTTAACTTAAGGTGATGTTCTCTAGTTCCATCCATTTACCTGCAAACAACAAAATTTCATGCATATTTAAATAAAATTCCATTGTGTGTAAATGCCACAGTTTTGGATCCATGTATCAGTTGTGAGGCATCTTGGCTGTTTACATATGTTAGCTGTTGTGAGTAATGCTGCAGTAAACATGGATGTGCAGGTGTCTGTCTTGTTACCTGGCTTGCATTCATTCAGGTATATCCCTATGAATGATAATGCTGGATCACACAGCAATTCTACTTTGAGTTTCGAGAAGCCTCCATATTGTTTTCCACAGTTGTTGTACTAATTAGCATTCCCACTAACTGCATATGAGGGTTCCTTTTTTTTAGACATCCTTGAAAACATTAGTTGTTTGTATTCTTGATAGCCATTACAATGGGAGTGGTTTGGAATCTTGGTATGGTTTTCATTTTTGTTTTCTTTCTGACGAGCGATGGTGAGCATTTCTTTATGTAGTTGTAGGTCCTTTGGACTTCTGCCTTGGAACAAGCTCTGTTAAGTTCATTTGTGTATTTCTTCATTGGGTCACTGATTTTTACGGGAATTTAGTTTTTGAGTATATTCTCGGTATTGATTTCAGTCAGATGTATACCTGGCAAAGATTTCCCCATTCTGGAGCCTTGGTTTCTGCTTCTATTCCTCACCACGTCATCTCAAGGTGTGGTTCTAGTGGACTGGCAAGGGAGGAAAAGGTTCCATGGAGGCACAGCACAGACACCTGTTGATCTGATATAAATTCTTCTCTGGTCTGCAGAGTACATCAAAGCACAGGCAGTGAAGGTTGGAAGGAATTCACCTCATTCACCGGTGTTTCCAGGTGTTCATAAGTATGGGTTCTGCTGAAAGGTACTTTTTTTTGATGAAAGCCCAGAAATTGACTTCCACAAAGTAGTTAATATTCATGGGTCACATTCATTGTGTGGGTGTGTTTGTGTGTGGGGCCGCATGTGTGGTTGAAAATAGTTCCTGGATCATTGTCCGTGGATGCTGTGTTCCTAATAATGCCAGTCAGGAATGCTCCTTCGGAAGGCAGTAATTTTGGGTTTTTCTCTGTGTTGTTACTCCCTAGGTAAACTGTAATCAATTCACTGAGGAGGAAAGATTCAGGGATCCTTGAATATGTGCAGGGTATGTGAGGCTATCGTGATGCATATATGTATGTGCCTCGTTACCCTGCTAGAAGTGATTTGAGTTCAAGTGATGGCTTTGGACACTGACTCTCGATTAGCCTTTAGTTGTTCCTTGGCATAATGGTGGTAGTATGTCTTCCTTCCAAGGACAATGTTGGAACTGATGTCACTTCTTGGGTTTTTCTAAGTTTGATCCTTCCTAAAGTGCTTAAAGTGTCGCCTCAGTAGGGTAACGCCAGGATTTCAGCCTTTGCAGATAACATTCGACTTGCGTTGAATAGAGGCCAGGTTCCTGGGTGTCTGTGTCTACCTTTCTGTGTGCCTTTCTTGTGTGTATGTGTCTGTCTTTGTCTGTGTGCTTAATATTTCTCATTTGTTCATGTATTAATTTCTTTGCTATTTGTCATAAATTCTCATATTACCAATTGTTTCACACTCTTTGAGTGTATCCGCTGCTTAGGCATGCAGAAGTGTCTTTGAATCAAAATCTATCATTAACGTTGAGGAAATAGACGGAACGAACAAGGCTGGGTGATGTTCTATGACTTCTGGTCTTGCACAAAGTTGTAATTAACTCCATAGAATGTAAGAAATTCACATACAAGATAAATATTAGTATGTCACTCATTCTCTGTGTGTGAGTGTGTGTGGGATGTTTGTTGTTTAGTTTCCCAACACTGGTTGGTAGAATATAGGTTCCTTCCCCAAGTCACTTGAGGAACAGCCTTGTGTGGCACTGACTTTATGTCTTGGGTTCCATGAATGAAAGGTGAACTGTGATGTCCCTCAGAGAACCATTGCAGATTTGAATGTCCTTCCTGAGAGTTTCATGTTTATTCCATAGGTTGTGGTGTTCCTGAAATCTGCCATTCTTCCGAGAGGTGGTAAGCATTTCAGTCACTAGAGAACCCTAAGCATTCCTTGGCTATAGCGTGTGTGTGCCTGTGTACTTCTCAGATCAAAGTGAAGTAATTTCTGTGTCGTTAGGAAGTGAATTCTTGTGGTGACCTTGAGGCTCTTGGCAGCCAGTGTGTGCTTTTGCGTGTTTTGTTCAAGTGAGGAACACTGTAGGCTGGAAGACAGCCCCAGGTCCTCACTCTGTGATATTTTGCGTCAGTTAAGGGAATACCCTCCCAGATGATGGGAGATGTAGTTCTGAGAAGGAAGTTGCCTCATCCAAGGTTCAGGGAGTTTTCCTGGCTTATTTACCTTCAAAGGGCTTGAGGTGTTTGTGTACTCACCAGGTGAAAGCCTTCCTGTCCTCCAAAGTGTGGGGTCCAGATTGGGAGTAGTTTGGAAGAAGTCAGAAATGTCATGCCAGTTGAACCTTGAATGATCTGAGGAGGGAACGTGGAGGAGAAAAGCAATTCCCAGATCACAAGTTCTTGCCAGGAAACTGCCACACAAATGGCTGGAGACTGAAGGGAGAGGGGCCATAGAGGCAGTGCTTACGTGGTCTGACCAATCAGGACAGACTTGGTTGTGATGTCACAGTGGGATCCCAGCCACTGCAACATACACATTCCCGAGGCAGCTCCTGCCTGGCCTCTTGCTATGGTAGCGCAGCCAGCCAAGCATGGAGAAGCTGGAGGTAGGTGCCACTGTCTCGTGTGGAAGACTTCTCTTTTATTTGGGTCCTCGATATACGGGGCACACGTGGCCTGAGCACACGGGTGACCTGAGCATCCTAGGATCGGGTGATACCATTCCTCAGTAGAGATCTTCATAAACTTTTTTGGTTTTGGTGGAACTGTTGGGACTGGTAATACTGGCGTTGAAACTCAATGCTTTTCACTTGCAAAGCAGTTGCTCTACCCTTTTAGCAACACCTCCTGTCAAACTTCCATAAATCTTTAGATTAAAGAAGTACAGTGAACCCCGAAAAGAATAAACAGAGCCAAACCATCCAACACCAATCACTATATTGTTTAGGAATGGATCGGTATGTGATAAAAAACCCATAGTAATGTACCTGAAATTTGGGCTGTTTGCCCCTGACGTATACCTGCATTTCTCTCACCTCAGCAGGTAGAAACAGGAGGATCGCAGTTCAAAGCCAGCTCTTGCAAATATTTTCCACAAGCCTCTGTTGAAAATACTCAACGCACAGAAGGTGTGCTGGAGTGGTATGGTTTTTCTTTTTTTAAATATTGTTTATTGAGTACTGTTGTACTGGGTATATGTTGTTACATTTACAAAAGTTTTTTACACTATGTCATAGTTAAAATCATCCCTTCCATCCTTTTCCTTTATTATCTCCCTCCCTATTCCTGGAATAGTTTCACAGGTCTCATGTTTCCATTTTCATACATGAGTACACAATATTTCCATCCTATTCACCCTCACAACCATTTACTAATAATCCTCCCTGCTCCCAATGTAACTTACCGCGAGACAAGACCAGGTTTACTTTCTTGTGTTGTGTTTTTTATTAGTTTATATGTTTGTGTTTGGTGGGACTGGGTCTGTTTTCTTCTTTTGAAAAAAAATGATATTTTTTTGTTTAAGATTGGTCTATAGGGAGTTTCACTGTGACATTTCCATGTACATTCGTCTTATGATCCTAATTGTTTCATCCCTTCCTGTTGTCCTTTTTACTTTATTCCCCTTCCATTTTTGATGGATAGAAAATACATCAACCGACCGTATTCACATTCTTAACTTCGTTCTTTGAAATGTTCTCCCTCCCATTAGGGACTCCCCGTCAGATTGAGTTGTTTTTCATAGCACTCTTTGTATATTTATTGGGCCTATATTCTACATCTGAGAGAAAACATGCAGTGTTTGGTTTCAGAACCTGGCTAATTTCACTTAAGATAATGTCCATTTCCATCCATTTCTCTGCAAATGATAAAATCTCATTCTTTATTGTGGCTGAATCAAATTCCATTGAAAATTCTTGTTTTTCTAATTTACAGATAAAAAGAAAGTTATGCAGTGACACAGATTATCAGGAAATTACCACATGGTTTCTGTTCCACTGGAATTTCAGATTCCACAAACTCAGGTGAGTTAAGGAGCATGTTTGATCAGAGATCTTTCTCTGTGAGATAAACAACTCCCATACCCCCGCTTCTAGCAGTGACTGAGTTGAGGACGAGTTCATGAGCCCTGGGTCCCTTAGCATGTATGTATCATTGAAGCATTGTTTGTCAGCACCCCAGCAAATGCACTGGTAGGATTTTTGCAGAGGCCATAGATGCTTTATTGCAGGGCAGATGTCAAGATGCCCCTGGGCTTTCAGTGTAAGCCCCTGAGTTTATGGAGGCCTCTTGGATGCCACCAGTAGTTAGCAGATGGGCCTGTCATCTTCCATGTGTTAGTTACCTATATGTGTGTAACAAATTCCTCCAACTTTTAGCATAGTAAACAAGAAAACATAATTCACTCATTTTCTGTGGGTCAGGTATTTGGGAAGTGCCCAGTTGAGCAAAAGTGACCCAAAATGTTAGTAGAATAGGAGAAGCCAAACTGACCTTATATGTCATTTAGACCAACCTTCTTATTTGATAGGGAAATGTATGCAGAGAGTTTGAATGATTACCTGTGCTGGTGCAGCTATTTTCAGAGGTGTTTGGAGCACAGGGCTCTGTTCCTCACATCTGCTGTTGGGTGATGTGAGTGTGATGTCAGTGCTATAATGTTTGTGTGGAGGTATGAGGTCATGAGAACTAACATGCATAGTCAGTCATTTGGGTGTTAGTTTGTGGGAAACCTGGCCGATTCAGTTTGGTTGTGTAACTTCTGTCTGTGAAGGTCAGTGAAATGAACACAATGATTAAAAACACTTTTTTCCATTCCTGAGTTTTAACAAACTTACTGTAGTGGGGGTACATTGTGACTTTTGCCAAAGTTCTTATAATATGCCATAGTTGAATTCATCCCTCCACATTCTCCTTTATTCTCTCTCACCGTGTTCCTGGAATAGTTTCATCACGTCTCGTTTTTCCATTTTCATACATGAGTATATAATATTTATACCATATCCTACACCCTTTCCTTATATCCTCACCCCTCCCACAAGTAACAACTCCCTATACAGGACCTATTTTCCATTTCTGTTACCAAAAATCCCTTTTTGTGTTTATTTTGTTTTAGTGTGGGGAGCAGAACTGGGGCTTGAACTCAGGGACTCTACCTTGAGGCAGTTCACCAGCCGTTTTTTTGTGATAGGTGTTTCTGAGACAGGGTCTTGCAAACTATTTGCCCAAGCTGTGTTTGAACCAAGATCTTCCTTATCTCTCCCTTCTGAGTCACAGGGACTGCGGGTGTGAGCCACTGGTGACCCGCACGTTTTTGTTTGTTTAATTAAGATAGCTATTCGGGATGTTTCATTGTGACATTTGCTCATACATATATAGCTCTATGCATATATATATATGTACACGTTATAACACAAATTGGGTCATTCCCTCTATTTTTTGCTTTTCTACTTTATTCTCCTTCTTATGGTAGTTTCAAAAGTTTTTAAAATTCTGCATTCCTCTACAGAAAGTACAACAACCATATTGACCTGGTTAACCTCCTCCTTTTACCCTCTCTCTCTCATAAATGAGCTCCCCTTAGACCTGTTGTTCATACTACTGCTTGTATGTGTGTCAGGTCTCTAGTGCATGTGTGAGAAAAAACATGTGGCCTTTGGTTTCCCCAACCTGACTAATTTAACTTAAGGTGATGTTCTCTAGTTCCATCCATTTACCTGCAAACAACAAAATTTCATGCATATTTAAATAAAATTCCATTGTGTGTAAATGCCACAGTTTTGGATCCATGTATCAGTTGTGAGGCATCTTGGCTGTTTACATATGTTAGCTGTTGTGAGTAATGCTGCAGTAAACATGGATGTGCAGGTGTCTGTCTTGTTACCTGGCTTGCATTCATTCAGGTATATCCCTATGAATGATAATGCTGGATCACACAGCAATTCTACTTTGAGTTTCGAGAAGCCTCCATATTGTTTTCCACAGTTGTTGTACTAATTAGCATTCCCACTAACTGCATATGAGGGTTCCTTTTTTTTAGACATCCTTGAAAACATTAGTTGTTTGTATTCTTGATAGCCATTACAATGGGAGTGGTTTGGAATCTTGGTATGGTTTTCATTTTTGTTTTCTTTCTGACGAGCGATGGTGAGCATTTCTTTATGTAGTTGTAGGTCCTTTGGACTTCTGCCTTGGAACAAGCTCTGTTAAGTTCATTTGTGTATTTCTTCATTGGGTCACTGATTTTTACGGGAATTTAGTTTTTGAGTATATTCTCGGTATTGATTTCAGTCAGATGTATACCTGGCAAAGATTTCCCCATTCTGGAGCCTTGGTTTCTGCTTCTATTCCTCACCACGTCATCTCAAGGTGTGGTTCTAGTGGACTGGCAAGGGAGGAAAAGGTTCCATGGAGGCACAGCACAGACACCTGTTGATCTGATATAAATTCTTCTCTGGTCTGCAGAGTACATCAAAGCACAGGCAGTGAAGGTTGGAAGGAATTCACCTCATTCACCGGTGTTTCCAGGTGTTCATAAGTATGGGTTCTGCTGAAAGGTACTTTTTTTTGATGAAAGCCCAGAAATTGACTTCCACAAAGTAGTTAATATTCATGGGTCACATTCATTGTGTGGGTGTGTTTGTGTGTGGGGCCGCATGTGTGGTTGAAAATAGTTCCTGGATCATTGTCCGTGGATGCTGTGTTCCTAATAATGCCAGTCAGGAATGCTCCTTCGGAAGGCAGTAATTTTGGGTTTTTCTCTGTGTTGTTACTCCCTAGGTAAACTGTAATCAATTCACTGAGGAGGAAAGATTCAGGGATCCTTGAATATGTGCAGGGTATGTGAGGCTATCGTGATGCATATATGTATGTGCCTCGTTACCCTGCTAGAAGTGATTTGAGTTCAAGTGATGGCTTTGGACACTGACTCTCGATTAGCCTTTAGTTGTTCCTTGGCATAATGGTGGTAGTATGTCTTCCTTCCAAGGACAATGTTGGAACTGATGTCACTTCTTGGGTTTTTCTAAGTTTGATCCTTCCTAAAGTGCTTAAAGTGTCGCCTCAGTAGGGTAACGCCAGGATTTCAGCCTTTGCAGATAACATTCGACTTGCGTTGAATAGAGGCCAGGTTCCTGGGTGTCTGTGTCTACCTTTCTGTGTGCCTTTCTTGTGTGTATGTGTCTGTCTTTGTCTGTGTGCTTAATATTTCTCATTTGTTCATGTATTAATTTCTTTGCTATTTGTCATAAATTCTCATATTACCAATTGTTTCACACTCTTTGAGTGTATCCGCTGCTTAGGCATGCAGAAGTGTCTTTGAATCAAAATCTATCATTAACGTTGAGGAAATAGACGGAACGAACAAGGCTGGGTGATGTTCTATGACTTCTGGTCTTGCACAAAGTTGTAATTAACTCCATAGAATGTAAGAAATTCACATACAAGATAAATATTAGTATGTCACTCATTCTCTGTGTGTGAGTGTGTGTGGGATGTTTGTTGTTTAGTTTCCCAACACTGGTTGGTAGAATATAGGTTCCTTCCCCAAGTCACTTGAGGAACAGCCTTGTGTGGCACTGACTTTATGTCTTGGGTTCCATGAATGAAAGGTGAACTGTGATGTCCCTCAGAGAACCATTGCAGATTTGAATGTCCTTCCTGAGAGTTTCATGTTTATTCCATAGGTTGTGGTGTTCCTGAAATCTGCCATTCTTCCGAGAGGTGGTAAGCATTTCAGTCACTAGAGAACCCTAAGCATTCCTTGGCTATAGCGTGTGTGTGCCTGTGTACTTCTCAGATCAAAGTGAAGTAATTTCTGTGTCGTTAGGAAGTGAATTCTTGTGGTGACCTTGAGGCTCTTGGCAGCCAGTGTGTGCTTTTGCGTGTTTTGTTCAAGTGAGGAACACTGTAGGCTGGAAGACAGCCCCAGGTCCTCACTCTGTGATATTTTGCGTCAGTTAAGGGAATACCCTCCCAGATGATGGGAGATGTAGTTCTGAGAAGGAAGTTGCCTCATCCAAGGTTCAGGGAGTTTTCCTGGCTTATTTACCTTCAAAGGGCTTGAGGTGTTTGTGTACTCACCAGGTGAAAGCCTTCCTGTCCTCCAAAGTGTGGGGTCCAGATTGGGAGTAGTTTGGAAGAAGTCAGAAATGTCATGCCAGTTGAACCTTGAATGATCTGAGGAGGGAACGTGGAGGAGAAAAGCAATTCCCAGATCACAAGTTCTTGCCAGGAAACTGCCACACAAATGGCTGGAGACTGAAGGGAGAGGGGCCATAGAGGCAGTGCTTACGTGGTCTGACCAATCAGGACAGACTTGGTTGTGATGTCACAGTGGGATCCCAGCCACTGCAACATACACATTCCCGAGGCAGCTCCTGCCTGGCCTCTTGCTATGGTAGCGCAGCCAGCCAAGCATGGAGAAGCTGGAGGTAGGTGCCACTGTCTCGTGTGGAAGACTTCTCTTTTATTTGGGTCCTCGATATACGGGGCACACGTGGCCTGAGCACACGGGTGACCTGAGCATCCTAGGATCGGGTGATACCATTCCTCAGTAGAGATCTTCATAAACTTTTTTGGTTTTGGTGGAACTGTTGGGACTGGTAATACTGGCGTTGAAACTCAATGCTTTTCACTTGCAAAGCAGTTGCTCTACCCTTTTAGCAACACCTCCTGTCAAACTTCCATAAATCTTTAGATTAAAGAAGTACAGTGAACCCCGAAAAGAATAAACAGAGCCAAACCATCCAACACCAATCACTATATTGTTTAGGAATGGATCGGTATGTGATAAAAAACCCATAGTAATGTACCTGAAATTTGGGCTGTTTGCCCCTGACGTATACCTGCATTTCTCTCACCTCAGCAGGTAGAAACAGGAGGATCGCAGTTCAAAGCCAGCTCTTGCAAATATTTTCCACAAGCCTCTGTTGAAAATACTCAACGCACAGAAGGTGTGCTGGAGTGGTATGGTTTTTCTTTTTTTAAATATTGTTTATTGAGTACTGTTGTACTGGGTATATGTTGTTACATTTACAAAAGTTTTTTACACTATGTCATAGTTAAAATCATCCCTTCCATCCTTTTCCTTTATTATCTCCCTCCCTATTCCTGGAATAGTTTCACAGGTCTCATGTTTCCATTTTCATACATGAGTACACAATATTTCCATCCTATTCACCCTCACAACCATTTACTAATAATCCTCCCTGCTCCCAATGTAACTTACCGCGAGACAAGACCAGGTTTACTTTCTTGTGTTGTGTTTTTTATTAGTTTATATGTTTGTGTTTGGTGGGACTGGGTCTGTTTTCTTCTTTTGAAAAAAAATGATATTTTTTTGTTTAAGATTGGTCTATAGGGAGTTTCACTGTGACATTTCCATGTACATTCGTCTTATGATCCTAATTGTTTCATCCCTTCCTGTTGTCCTTTTTACTTTATTCCCCTTCCATTTTTGATGGATAGAAAATACATCAACCGACCGTATTCACATTCTTAACTTCGTTCTTTGAAATGTTCTCCCTCCCATTAGGGACTCCCCGTCAGATTGAGTTGTTTTTCATAGCACTCTTTGTATATTTATTGGGCCTATATTCTACATCTGAGAGAAAACATGCAGTGTTTGGTTTCAGAACCTGGCTAATTTCACTTAAGATAATCTCCATTGCCATCCATTTCTCTGCAAAGGATAAAATCTCATTCTTTATTGTGGCTGAATCAAATTCCATTGAAAATTCTTGTTTTTCTAATTTACAGATAAAAAGAAAGTTATGCAGTGACACAGATTATCAGGAAATTACCACATGGTTTCTGTTCCACTGGAATTTCAGATTCCACAAACTCAGGTGAGTTAAGGAGCATGTTTGATCAGAGATCTTTCTCTGTGAGATAAACAACTCCCATACCCCCGCTTCTAGCAGTGACTGAGTTGAGGACGAGTTCATGAGCCCTGGGTCCCTTAGCATGTATGTATCATTGAAGCATTGTTTGTCAGCACCCCAGCAAATGCACTGGTAGGATTTTTGCAGAGGCCATAGATGCTTTATTGCAGGGCAGATGTCAAGATGCCCCTGGGCTTTCAGTGTAAGCCCCTGAGTTTATGGAGGCCTCTTGGATGCCACCAGTAGTTAGCAGATGGGCCTGTCATCTTCCATGTGTTAGTTACCTATATGTGTGTAACAAATTCCTCCAACTTTTAGCATAGTAAACAAGAAAACATAATTCACTCATTTTCTGTGGGTCAGGCATTTGGGAAGTGCCCAGTTGAGCAAAAGTGACCCAAAATGTTAGTAGAATAGGAGAAGCCAAACTGACCTTATATGTCATTTAGACCAACCTTCTTATTTGATAGGGAAATGTATGCAGAGAGTTTGAATGATTACCTGTGCTGGTGCAGCTATTTTCAGAGGTGTTTGGAGCACAGGGCTCTGTTCCTCACATCTGCTGTTGGGTGATGTGAGTGTGATGTCAGTGCTATAATGTTTGTGTGGAGGTATGAGGTCATGAGAACTAACATGCATAGTCAGTCATTTGGGTGTTAGTTTGTGGGAAACCTGGCCGATTCAGTTTGGTTGTGTAACTTCTGTCTGTGAAGGTCAGTGAAATGAACACAATGATTAAAAACACTTTTTTCCATTCCTGAGTTTTAACAAACTTACTGTAGTGGGGGTACATTGTGACTTTTGCCAAAGTTCTTATAATATGCCATAGTTGAATTCATCCCTCCACATTCTCCTTTATTCTCTCTCACCGTATTCCTGGAATAGTTTCATCACGTCTCATTTTTCCATTTTCATACATGAGTATATAATATTTATACCATATCCTACACCCTTTCCTTATATCCTCACCCCTCCCACAAGTAACAACTCCCTATACAGGACCTATTTTCCATTTCTGTTACCAAAAATCCCTTTTTGTGTTTATTTTGTTTTAGTGTGGGGAGCAGAACTGGGGCTTGAACTCAGGGACTCTACCTTGAGGCAGTTCACCAGCCGTTTTTTTGTGATAGGTGTTTCTGAGACAGGGTCTTGCAAACTATTTGCCCAAGCTGTGTTTGAACCAAGATCTTCCTTATCTCTCCCTTCTGAGTCACAGGGACTGCGGGTGTGAGCCACTGGTGACCCGCACGTTTTTGTTTGTTTAATTAAGATAGCTATTCGGGATGTTTCATTGTGACATTTGCTCATACATATATAGCTCTATGCATATATATATATGTACACGTTATAACACAAATTGGGTCATTCCCTCGATTTTTTGCTTTTCTACTTTATTCTCCTTCTTATGGTAGTTTCAAAAGTTTTTAAAATTCTGCATTCCTCTACAGAAAGTACAACAACCATATTGACCTGGTTAACCTCCTCCTTTTACCCTCTCTCTCTCATAAATGAGCTCCCCTTAGACCTGTTGTTCATACTACTGCTTGTATGTGTGTCAGGTCTCTAGTGCATGTGTGAGAAAAAACATGTGGCCTTTGGTTTCCCCAACCTGACTAATTTAACTTAAGGTGATGTTCTCTAGTTCCATCCATTTACCTGCAAACAACAAAATTTCATGCATATTTAAGGCTGAATAAAATTCCATTGTGTGTAAATGCCACAGTTTTGGATCCATGTATCAGTTGTGAGGCATCTTGGCTGTTTACATATGTTAGCTGTTGTCAGTAATGCTGCAGTAAACATGGATGTGCAGGTGTCTGTCTTGTTACCTGGCTTGCATTCATTCAGGTATATCCCTATGAATGATAATGCTGGATCACACAGCAATTCTACTTTGAGTTTCGAGAAGCCTCCATATTGTTTTCCACAGTTGTTGTACTAATTAGCATTCCCACTAACTGCATATGAGGGTTCCTTTTTTTTAGACATCCTTGAAAACATTAGTTGTTTGTATTCTTGATAGCCATTACAATGGGAGTGGTTTGGAATCTTGGTATGGTTTTCATTTTTGTTTTCTTTCTGACGAGCGATGGTGAGCATTTCTTTATGTAGTTGTAGGTCCTTTGGACTTCTGCCTTGGAACAAGCTCTGTTAAGTTCATTTGTGTATTTCTTCATTGGGTCACTGATTTTTACGGGAATTTAGTTTTTGAGTATATTCTCGGTATTAATTTCAGTCAGATGTATACCTGGCAAAGATTTCCCCATTCTGGAGCCTTGGTTTCTGCTTCTATTCCTCACCACGTCATCTCAAGGTGTGGTTCTAGTGGACTGGCAAGGGAGGAAAAGGTTCCATGGAGGCACAGCACAGACACCTGTTGATCTGATATAAATTCTTCTCTGGTCTGCAGAGTACATCAAAGCACAGGCAGTGAAGGTTGGAAGGAATTCACCTCATTCACCGGTGTTTCCAGGTGTTCATAAGTATGGGTTCTGCTGAAAGGTACTTTTTTTTGATGAAAGCCCAGAAATTGACTTCCACAAAGTAGTTAATATTCATGGGTCACATTCATTGTGTGGGTGTGTTTGTGTGTGGGGCCGCATGTGTGGTTGAAAATAGTTCCTGGATCATTGTCCGTGGATGCTGTGTTCCTAATAATGCCAGTCAGGAATGCTCCTTCGGAAGGCAGTAATTTTCGGTTTTTCTCTGTGTTGTTACTCCCTAGGTAAACTGTAATCAATTCACTGAGGAGGAAAGATTCAGGGATCCTTGAATATGTGCAGGGTATGTGAGGCTATCGTGATGCATATATGTATGTGCCTCGTTACCCTGCTAGAAGTGATTTGAGTTCAAGTGATGGCTTTGGACACTGACTCTCGATTAGCCTTTAGTTGTTCCTTGGCATAATGGTGGTAGTATGTCTTCCTTCCAAGGACAATGTTGGAACTGATGTCACTTCTTGGGTTTTTCTAAGTTTGATCCTTCCTAAAGTGCTTAAAGTGTCGCCTCAGTAGGGTAACGCCAGGATTTCAGCCTTTGCAGATAACATTCGACTTGCGTTGAATAGAGGCCAGGTTCCTGGGTGTCTGTGTCTACCTTTCTGTGTGCCTTTCTTGTGTGTATGTGTCTGTCTTTGTCTGTGTGCTTAATATTTCTCATTTGTTCATGTATTAATTTCTTTGCTATTTGTCATAAATTCTCATATTACCAATTGTTTCACACTCTTTGAGTGTATCCGCTGCTTAGGCATGCAGAAGTGTCTTTGAATCAAAATCTATCATTAACGTTGAGGAAATAGACGGAACGAACAAGGCTGGGTGATGTTCTATGACTTCTGGTCTTGCACAAAGTTGTAATTAACTCCATAGAATGTAAGAAATTCACATACAAGATAAATATTAGTATGTCACTCATTCTCTGTGTGTGAGTGTGTGTGGGATGTTTGTTGTTTAGTTTCCCAACACTGGTTGGTAGAATATAGGTTCCTTCCCCAAGTCACTTGAGGAACAGCCTTGTGTGGCACTGACTTTATGTCTTGGGTTCCATGAATGAAAGGTGAACTGTGATGTCCCTCAGAGAACCATTGCAGATTTGAATGTCCTTCCTGAGAGTTTCATGTTTATTCCATAGGTTGTGGTGTTCCTGAAATCTGCCATTCTTCCGAGAGGTGGTAAGCATTTCAGTCACTAGAGAACCCTAAGCATTCCTTGGCTATAGCGTGTGTGTGCCTGTGTACTTCTCAGATCAAAGTGAAGTAATTTCTGTGTCGTTAGGAAGTGAATTCTTGTGGTGACCTTGAGGCTCTTGGCAGCCAGTGTGTGCTTTTGCGTGTTTTGTTCAAGTGAGGAACACTGTAGGCTGGAAGACAGCCCCAGGCCCTCACTCTGTGATATTTTGGGTCAGTTAAGGGAATACCCTCCCAGATGATGGGAGATGTAGTTCTGAGAAGGAAGTTGCCTCATCCAAGGTTCAGGGAGTTTTCCTGGCTTATTTACCTTCAAAGGGCTTGAGGTGTTTGTGTACTCACCAGGTGAAAGCCTTCCTGTCCTCCAAAGTGTGGGGTCCAGATTGGGAGTAGTTTGGAAGAAGTCAGAAATGTCATGCCAGTTGAACCTTGAATGATCTGAGGAGGGAACGTGGAGGAGAAAAGCAATTCCCAGATCACAAGTTCTTGCCAGGAAACTGCCACACAAATGGCTGGAGACTGAAGGGAGAGGGGCCATAGAGGCAGTGCTTACGTGGTCTGACCAATCAGGACAGACTTGGTTGTGATGTCACAGTGGGATCCCAGCCACTGCAACATACACATTCCCGAGGCAGCTCCTGCCTGGCCTCTTGCTATGGTAGCGCAGCCAGCCAAGCATGGAGAAGCTGGAGGTAGGTGCCACTGTCTCGTGTGGAAGACTTCTCTTTTATTTGGGTCCTCGATATACGGGGCACACGTGGCCTGAGCACACGGGTGACCTGAGCATCCTAGGATCGGGTGATACCATTCCTCAGTAGAGATCTTCATAAACTTTTTTGGTTTTGGTGGAACTGTTGGGACTGGTAATACTGGCGTTGAAACTCAATGCTTTACACTTGCAAAGCAGTTGCTCTACCCTTTTAGCAACACCTCCTGTCAAACTTCCATAAATCTTTAGATTAAAGAAGTACAGTGAACCCCGAAAAGAATAAACAGAGCCAAACCATCCAACACCAATCACTATATTGTTTAGGAATGGATCGGTATGTGATAAAAAACCCATAGTAATGTACCAGAAATTTGGGCTGTTTGCCCGTGACGTATACCTGCATTTCTCTCACCTCAGCAGGTAGAAACAGGAGGATCGCAGTTCAAACCAGCTCTTGCAAATATTTTCCACAAGCCTCTGTTGAAAATACTCAACGCACAGAAGGTGTGCTGGAGTGGTATGGTTTTTCTTTTTTGAAATATTGTTTATTGAGTACTGTTGTACTGGGTATATGTTGTTACATTTACAAAAGTTTTTTACACTATGTCATAGTTAAAATCATCCCTTCCATCATTTTCCTTTATTATCTCCCTCCCTATTCCTGGAATAGTTTCACAGGTCTCATGTTTCCATTTTCATACATGAGTACACAATATTTCCATCCTATTCACCCTCACAACCATTTACTAATAATCCTCCCTGCTCCCAATGTAACTAACCGCGAGACAAGACCAGGTTTACTTTCTTGTGTTGTGTTTTTTATTAGTTTATATGTTTGTGTTTGGTGGGACTGGGTCTGTTTTCTTCTTTTGAAAAAAAATGATATTTTTTTGTTTAAGATGGGTCTATAGGGAGTTTCACTGTGACATTTCCATGTACATACGTCTTATGATCCTAATTGTTTCATCCCTTCCTGTTGTCCTTTTTACTTTATTCCCCTTCCATTTTTGATGTATAGAAAATACATCAACCGACCGTATTCACATTCTTAACTTCGTTCTTTGAAATGTTCTCCCTCCCATTAGGGACTCCCCGTCAGATTGAGTTGTTTTTCATAGCACTCTTTGTATATTTATTGGGCCTATATTCTACATCTGAGAGAAAACATGCAGTGTTTGGTTTCAGAACCTGGCTAATTTCACTTAAGATAATCTCCATTGCCATCCATTTCTCTGCAAAGGATAAAATCTCATTCTTTATTGTGGCTGAATCAAATTCCATTGAAAATTCTTGTTTTTCTAATTTACAGATAAAAAGAAAGTTATGCAGTGACACAGATTATCAGGAAATTACCACATGGTTTCTGTTCCACTGGAATTTCAGATTCCACAAACTCAGGTGAGTTAAGGAGCATGTTTGATCAGAGATCTTTCTCTGTGAGATAAACAACTCCCATACCCCCGCTTCTAGCAGTGACTGAGTTGAGGACGAGTTCATGAGCCCTGGGTCCCTTAGCATGTATGTATCATTGAAGCATTGTTTGTCAGCACCCCAGCAAATGCACTGGTAGGATTTTTGCAGAGGCCATAGATGCTTTATTGCAGGGCAGATGTCAAGATGCCCCTGGGCTTTCAGTGTAAGCCCCTGAGTTTATGGAGGCCTCTTGGATGCCACCAGTAGTTAGCAGATGGGCCTGTCATCTTCCATGTGTTAGTTACCTATATGTGTGTAACAAATTCCTCCAACTTTTAGCATAGTAAACAAGAAAACATAATTCACTCATTTTCTGTGGGTCAGGCATTTGGGAAGTGCCCAGTTGAGCAAAAGTGACCCAAAATGTTAGTAGAATAGGAGAAGCCAAACTGACCTTATATGTCATTTAGACCAACCTTCTTATTTGATAGGGAAATGTATGCAGAGAGTTTGAATGATTACCTGTGCTGGTGCAGCTATTTTCAGAGGTGTTTGGAGCACAGGGCTCTGTTCCTCACATCTGCTGTTGGGTGATGTGAGTGTGATGTCAGTGCTATAATGTTTGTGTGGAGGTATGAGGTCATGAGAACTAACATGCATAGTCAGTCATTTGGGTGTTAGTTTGTGGGAAACCTGGCCGATTCAGTTTGGTTGTGTAACTTCTGTCTGTGAAGGTCAGTGAAATGAACACAATGATTAAAAACACTTTTTTCCATTCCTGAGTTTTAACAAACTTACTGTAGTGGGGGTACATTGTGACTTTTGCCAAAGTTCTTATAATATGCCATAGTTGAATTCATCCCTCCACATTCTCCTTTATTCTCTCTCACCGTGTTCCTGGAATAGTTTCATCACGTCTCGTTTTTCCATTTTCATACATGAGTATATAATATTTATACCATATCCTACACCCTTTCCTTATATCCTCACCCCTCCCACAAGTAACAACTCCCTATACAGGACCTATTTTCCATTTCTGTTACCAAAAATCCCTTTTTGTGTTTATTTTGTTTTAGTGTGGGGAGCAGAACTGGGGCTTGAACTCAGGGACTCTACCTTGAGGCAGTTCACCAGCCGTTTTTTTGTGATAGGTGTTTCTGAGACAGGGTCTTGCAAACTATTTGCCCAAGCTGTGTTTGAACCAAGATCTTCCTTATCTCTCCCTTCTGAGTCACAGGGACTGCGGGTGTGAGCCACTGGTGACCCGCACGTTTTTGTTTGTTTAATTAAGATAGCTATTCGGGATGTTTCATTGTGACATTTGCTCATACATATATAGCTCTATGCATATATATATATATGTACACGTTATAACACAAATTGGGTCATTCCCTCGATTTTTTGCTTTTCTACTTTATTCTCCTTCTTATGGTAGTTTCAAAAGTTTTTAAAATTCTGCATTCCTCTACAGAAAGTACAACAACCATATTGACCTGGTTAACCTCCTCCTTTTACCCTCTCTCTCTCATAAATGAGCTCCCCTTAGACCTGTTGTTCATACTACTGCTTGTATGTGTGTCAGGTCTCTAGTGCATGTGTGAGAAAAAACATGTGGCCTTTGGTTTCCCCAACCTGACTAATTTAACTTAAGGTGATGTTCTCTAGTTCCATCCATTTACCTGCAAACAACAAAATTTCATGCATATTTAAGGCTGAATAAAATTCCATTGTGTGTAAATGCCACAGTTTTGGATCCATGTATCAGTTGTGAGGCATCTTGGCTGTTTACATATGTTAGCTGTTGTGAGTAATGCTGCAGTAAACATGGATGTGCAGGTGTCTGTCTTGTTACCTGGCTTGCATTCATTCAGGTATATCCCTATGAATGATAATGCTGGATCACACAGCAATTCTACTTTGAGTTTCGAGAAGCCTCCATATTGTTTTCCACAGTTGTTGTACTAATTTGCATTCCCACTAACTGCATATGAGGGTTCCTTTTTTTTAGACATCCTTGAAAACATTAGTTGTTTGTATTCTTGATAGCCATTACAATGGGAGTGGTTTGGAATCTTGGTATGGTTTTCATTTTTGTTTTCTTTCTGACGAGCGATGGTGAGCATTTCTTTATGTAGTTGTAGGTCCTTTGGACTTCTGCCTTGGAACAAGCTCTGTTAAGTTCATTTGTGTATTTCTTCATTGGGTCACTGATTTTTACGGGAATTTAGTTTTTGAGTATATTCTCGGTATTAATTTCAGTCAGATGTATACCTGGCAAAGATTTCCCCATTCTGGAGCCTTGGTTTCTGCTTCTATTCCTCACCACGTCATCTCAAGGTGTGGTTCTAGTGGACTGGCAAGGGAGGAAAAGGTTCCATGGAGGCACAGCACAGACACCTGTTGATCTGATATAAATTCTTCTCTGGTCTGCAGAGTACATCAAAGCACAGGCAGTGAAGGTTGGAAGGAATTCACCTCATTCACCGGTGTTTCCAGGTGTTCATAAGTATGGGTTCTGCTGAAAGGTACTTTTTTTTGATGAAAGCCCAGAAATTGACTTCCACAAAGTAGTTAATATTCATGGGTCACATTCATTGTGTGGGTGTGTTTGTGTGTGGGGCCGCATGTGTGGTTGAAAATAGTTCCTGGATCATTGTCCGTGGATGCTGTGTTCCTAATAATGCCAGTCAGGAATGCTCCTTCGGAAGGCAGTAATTTTCGGTTTTTCTCTGTGTTGTTACTCCCTAGGTAAACTGTAATCAATTCACTGAGGAGGAAAGATTCAGGGATCCTTGAATATGTGCAGGGTATGTGAGGCTATCGTGATGCATATATGTATGTGCCTCGTTACCCTGCTAGAAGTGATTTGAGTTCAAGTGATGGCTTTGGACACTGACTCTCGATTAGCCTTTAGTTGTTCCTTGGCATAATGGTGGTAGTATGTCTTCCTTCCAAGGACAATGTTGGAACTGATGTCACTTCTTGGGTTTTTCTAAGTTTGATCCTTCCTAAAGTGCTTAAAGTGTCGCCTCAGTAGGGTAACGCCAGGATTTCAGCCTTTGCAGATAACATTCGACTTGCGTTGAATAGAGGCCAGGTTCCTGGGTGTCTGTGTCTACCTTTCTGTGTGCCTTTCTTGTGTGTATGTGTCTGTCTTTGTCTGTGTGCTTAATATTTCTCATTTGTTCATGTATTAATTTCTTTGCTATTTGTCATAAATTCTCATATTACCAATTGTTTCACACTCTTTGAGTGTATCCGCTGCTTAGGCATGCAGAAGTGTCTTTGAATCAAAATCTATCATTAACGTTGAGGAAATAGACGGAACGAACAAGGCTGGGTGATGTTCTATGACTTCTGGTCTTGCACAAAGTTGTAATTAACTCCATAGAATGTAAGAAATTCACATACAAGATAAATATTAGTATGTCACTCATTCTCTGTGTGTGAGTGTGTGTGGGATGTTTGTTGTTTAGTTTCCCAACACTGGTTGGTAGAATATAGGTTCCTTCCCCAAGTCACTTGAGGAACAGCCTTGTGTGGCACTGACTTTATGTCTTGGGTTCCATGAATGAAAGGTGAACTGTGATGTCCCTCAGAGAACCATTGCAGATTTGAATGTCCTTCCTGAGAGTTTCATGTTTATTCCATAGGTTGTGGTGTTCCTGAAATCTGCCATTCTTCCGAGAGGTGGTAAGCATTTCAGTCACTAGAGAACCCTAAGCATTCCTTGGCTATAGCGTGTGTGTGCCTGTGTACTTCTCAGATCAAAGTGAAGTAATTTCTGTGTCGTTAGGAAGTGAATTCTTGTGGTGACCTTGAGGCTCTTGGCAGCCAGTGTGTGCTTTTGCGTGTTTTGTTCAAGTGAGGAACACTGTAGGCTGGAAGACAGCCCCAGGCCCTCACTCTGTGATATTTTGGGTCAGTTAAGGGAATACCCTCCCAGATGATGGGAGATGTAGTTCTGAGAAGGAAGTTGCCTCATCCAAGGTTCAGGGAGTTTTCCTGGCTTATTTACCTTCAAAGGGCTTGAGGTGTTTGTGTACTCACCAGGTGAAAGCCTTCCTGTCCTCCAAAGTGTGGGGTCCAGATTGGGAGTAGTTTGGAAGAAGTCAGAAATGTCATGCCAGTTGAACCTTGAATGATCTGAGGAGGGAACGTGGAGGAGAAAAGCAATTCCCAGATCACAAGTTCTTGCCAGGAAACTGCCACACAAATGGCTGGAGACTGAAGGGAGAGGGGCCATAGAGGCAGTGCTTACGTGGTCTGACCAATCAGGACAGACTTGGTTGTGATGTCACAGTGGGATCCCAGCCACTGCAACATACACATTCCCGAGGCAGCTCCTGCCTGGCCTCTTGCTATGGTAGCGCAGCCAGCCAAGCATGGAGAAGCTGGAGGTAGGTGCCACTGTCTCGTGTGGAAGACTTCTCTTTTATTTGGGTCCTCGATATACGGGGCACACGTGGCCTGAGCACACGGGTGACCTGAGCATCCTAGGATCGGGTGATACCATTCCTCAGTAGAGATCTTCATAAACTTTTTTGGTTTTGGTGGAACTGTTGGGACTGGTAATACTGGCGTTGAAACTCAATGCTTTTCACTTGCAAAGCAGTTGCTCTACCCTTTTAGCAACACCTCCTGTCAAACTTCCATAAATCTTTAGATTAAAGAAGTACAGTGAACCCCGAAAAGAATAAACAGAGCCAAACCATCCAACACCAATCACTATATTGTTTAGGAATGGATCGGTATGTGATAAAAAACCCATAGTAATGTACCAGAAATTTGGGCTGTTTGCCCGTGACGTATACCTGCATTTCTCTCACCTCAGCAGGTAGAAACAGGAGGATCGCAGTTCAAACCAGCTCTTGCAAATATTTTCCACAAGCCTCTGTTGAAAATACTCAACGCACAGAAGGTGTGCTGGAGTGGTATGGTTTTTCTTTTTTGAAATATTGTTTATTGAGTACTGTTGTACTGGGTATATGTTGTTACATTTACAAAAGTTTTTTACACTATGTCATAGTTAAAATCATCCCTTCCATCATTTTCCTTTATTATCTCCCTCCCTATTCCTGGAATAGTTTCACAGGTCTCATGTTTCCATTTTCATACATGAGTACACAATATTTCCATCCTATTCACCCTCACAACCATTTACTAATAATCCTCCCTGCTCCCAATGTAACTAACCGCGAGACAAGACCAGGTTTACTTTCTTGTGTTGTGTTTTTTATTAGTTTATATGTTTGTGTTTGGTGGGACTGGGTCTGTTTTCTTCTTTTGAAAAAAAATGATATTTTTTTGTTTAAGATGGGTCTATAGGGAGTTTCACTGTGACATTTCCATGTACATACGTCTTATGATCCTAATTGTTTCATCCCTTCCTGTTGTCCTTTTTACTTTATTCCCCTTCCATTTTTGATGTATAGAAAATACATCAACCGACCGTATTCACATTCTTAACTTCGTTCTTTGAAATGTTCTCCCTCCCATTAGGGACTCCCCGTCAGATTGAGTTGTTTTTCATAGCACTCTTTGTATATTTATTGGGCCTATATTCTACATCTGAGAGAAAACATGCAGTGTTTGGTTTCAGAACCTGGCTAATTTCACTTAAGATAATCTCCATTGCCATCCATTTCTCTGCAAAGGATAAAATCTCATTCTTTATTGTGGCTGAATCAAATTCCATTGAAAATTCTTGTTTTTCTAATTTACAGATAAAAAGAAAGTTATGCAGTGACACAGATTATCAGGAAATTACCACATGGTTTCTGTTCCACTGGAATTTCAGATTCCACAAACTCAGGTGAGTTAAGGAGCATGTTTGATCAGAGATCTTTCTCTGTGAGATAAACAACTCCCATACCCCCGCTTCTAGCAGTGACTGAGTTGAGGACGAGTTCATGAGCCCTGGGTCCCTTAGCATGTATGTATCATTGAAGCATTGTTTGTCAGCACCCCAGCAAATGCACTGGTAGGATTTTTGCAGAGGCCATAGATGCTTTATTGCAGGGCAGATGTCAAGATGCCCCTGGGCTTTCAGTGTAAGCCCCTGAGTTTATGGAGGCCTCTTGGATGCCACCAGTAGTTAGCAGATGGGCCTGTCATCTTCCATGTGTTAGTTACCTATATGTGTGTAACAAATTCCTCCAACTTTTAGCATAGTAAACAAGAAAACATAATTCACTCATTTTCTGTGGGTCAGGCATTTGGGAAGTGCCCAGTTGAGCAAAAGTGACCCAAAATGTTAGTAGAATAGGAGAAGCCAAACTGACCTTATATGTCATTTAGACCAACCTTCTTATTTGATAGGGAAATGTATGCAGAGAGTTTGAATGATTACCTGTGCTGGTGCAGCTATTTTCAGAGGTGTTTGGAGCACAGGGCTCTGTTCCTCACATCTGCTGTTGGGTGATGTGAGTGTGATGTCAGTGCTATAATGTTTGTGTGGAGGTATGAGGTCATGAGAACTAACATGCATAGTCAGTCATTTGGGTGTTAGTTTGTGGGAAACCTGGCCGATTCAGTTTGGTTGTGTAACTTCTGTCTGTGAAGGTCAGTGAAATGAACACAATGATTAAAAACACTTTTTTCCATTCCTGAGTTTTAACAAACTTACTGTAGTGGGGGTACATTGTGACTTTTGCCAAAGTTCTTATAATATGCCATAGTTGAATTCATCCCTCCACATTCTCCTTTATTCTCTCTCACCGTATTCCTGGAATAGTTTCATCACGTCTCGTTTTTCCATTTTCATACATGAGTATATAATATTTATACCATATCCTACACCCTTTCCTTATATCCTCACCCCTCCCACAAGTAACAACTCCCTATACAGGACCTATTTTCCATTTCTGTTACCAAAAATCCCTTTTTGTGTTTATTTTGTTTTAGTGTGGGGAGCAGAACTGGGGCTTGAACTCAGGGACTCTACCTTGAGGCAGTTCACCAGCCGTTTTTTTGTGATAGGTGTTTCTGAGACAGGGTCTTGCAAACTATTTGCCCAAGCTGTGTTTGAACCAAGATCTTCCTTATCTCTCCCTTCTGAGTCACAGGGACTGCGGGTGTGAGCCACTGGTGACCCGCACGTTTTTGTTTGTTTAATTAAGATAGCTATTCGGGATGTTTCATTGTGACATTTGCTCATACATATATAGCTCTATGCATATATATATATGTACACGTTATAACACAAATTGGGTCATTCCCTCGATTTTTTGCTTTTCTACTTTATTCTCCTTCTTATGGTAGTTTCAAAAGTTTTTAAAATTCTGCATTCCTCTACAGAAAGTACAACAACCATATTGACCTGGTTAACCTCCTCCTTTTACCCTCTCTCTCTCATAAATGAGCTCCCCTTAGACCTGTTGTTCATACTACTGCTTGTATGTGTGTCAGGTCTCTAGTGCATGTGTGAGAAAAAACATGTGGCCTTTGGTTTCCCCAACCTGACTAATTTAACTTAAGGTGATGTTCTCTAGTTCCATCCATTTACCTGCAAACAACAAAATTTCATGCATATTTAAGGCTGAATAAAATTCCATTGTGTGTAAATGCCACAGTTTTGGATCCATGTATCAGTTGTGAGGCATCTTGGCTGTTTACATATGTTAGCTGTTGTGAGTAATGCTGCAGTAAACATGGATGTGCAGGTGTCTGTCTTGTTACCTGGCTTGCATTCATTCAGGTATATCCCTATGAATGATAATGCTGGATCACACAGCAATTCTACTTTGAGTTTCGAGAAGCCTCCATATTGTTTTCCACAGTTGTTGTACTAATTAGCATTCCCACTAACTGCATATGAGGGTTCCTTTTTTTTAGACATCCTTGAAAACATTAGTTGTTTGTATTCTTGATAGCCATTACAATGGGAGTGGTTTGGAATCTTGGTATGGTTTTCATTTTTGTTTTCTTTCTGACGAGCGATGGTGAGCATTTCTTTATGTAGTTGTAGGTCCTTTGGACTTCTGCCTTGGAACAAGCTCTGTTAAGTTCATTTGTGTATTTCTTCATTGGGTCACTGATTTTTACGGGAATTTAGTTTTTGAGTATATTCTCGGTATTAATTTCAGTCAGATGTATACCTGGCAAAGATTTCCCCATTCTGGAGCCTTGGTTTCTGCTTCTATTCCTCACCACGTCATCTCAAGGTGTGGTTCTAGTGGACTGGCAAGGGAGGAAAAGGTTCCATGGAGGCACAGCACAGACACCTGTTGATCTGATATAAATTCTTCTCTGGTCTGCAGAGTACATCAAAGCACAGGCAGTGAAGGTTGGAAGGAATTCACCTCATTCACCGGTGTTTCCAGGTGTTCATAAGTATGGGTTCTGCTGAAAGGTACTTTTTTTTGATGAAAGCCCAGAAATTGACTTCCACAAAGTAGTTAATATTCATGGGTCACATTCATTGTGTGGGTGTGTTTGTGTGTGGGGCCGCATGTGTGGTTGAAAATAGTTCCTGGATCATTGTCCGTGGATGCTGTGTTCCTAATAATGCCAGTCAGGAATGCTCCTTCGGAAGGCAGTAATTTTCGGTTTTTCTCTGTGTTGTTACTCCCTAGGTAAACTGTAATCAATTCACTGAGGAGGAAAGATTCAGGGATCCTTGAATATGTGCAGGGTATGTGAGGCTATCGTGATGCATATATGTATGTGCCTCGTTACCCTGCTAGAAGTGATTTGAGTTCAAGTGATGGCTTTGGACACTGACTCTCGATTAGCCTTTAGTTGTTCCTTGGCATAATGGTGGTAGTATGTCTTCCTTCCAAGGACAATGTTGGAACTGATGTCACTTCTTGGGTTTTTCTAAGTTTGATCCTTCCTAAAGTGCTTAAAGTGTCGCCTCAGTAGGGTAACGCCAGGATTTCAGCCTTTGCAGATAACATTCGACTTGCGTTGAATAGAGGCCAGGTTCCTGGGTGTCTGTGTCTACCTTTCTGTGTGCCTTTCTTGTGTGTATGTGTCTGTCTTTGTCTGTGTGCTTAATATTTCTCATTTGTTCATGTATTAATTTCTTTGCTATTTGTCATAAATTCTCATATTACCAATTGTTTCACACTCTTTGAGTGTATCCGCTGCTTAGGCATGCAGAAGTGTCTTTGAATCAAAATCTATCATTAACGTTGAGGAAATAGACGGAACGAACAAGGCTGGGTGATGTTCTATGACTTCTGGTCTTGCACAAAGTTGTAATTAACTCCATAGAATGTAAGAAATTCACATACAAGATAAATATTAGTATGTCACTCATTCTCTGTGTGTGAGTGTGTGTGGGATGTTTGTTGTTTAGTTTCCCAACACTGGTTGGTAGAATATAGGTTCCTTCCCCAAGTCACTTGAGGAACAGCCTTGTGTGGCACTGACTTTATGTCTTGGGTTCCATGAATGAAAGGTGAACTGTGATGTCCCTCAGAGAACCATTGCAGATTTGAATGTCCTTCCTGAGAGTTTCATGTTTATTCCATAGGTTGTGGTGTTCCTGAAATCTGCCATTCTTCCGAGAGGTGGTAAGCATTTCAGTCACTAGAGAACCCTAAGCATTCCTTGGCTATAGCGTGTGTGTGCCTGTGTACTTCTCAGATCAAAGTGAAGTAATTTCTGTGTCGTTAGGAAGTGAATTCTTGTGGTGACATTGAGGCTCTTGGCAGCCAGTGTGTGCTTTTGCGTGTTTTGTTCAAGTGAGGAACACTGTAGGCTGGAAGACAGCCCCAGGCCCTCACTCTGTGATATTTTGGGTCAGTTAAGGGAATACCCTCCCAGATGATGGGAGATGTAGTTCTGAGAAGGAAGTTGCCTCATCCAAGGTTCAGGGAGTTTTCCTGGCTTATTTACCTTCAAAGGGCTTGAGGTGTTTGTGTACTCACCAGGTGAAAGCCTTCCTGTCCTCCAAAGTGTGGGGTCCAGATTGGGAGTAGTTTGGAAGAAGTCAGAAATGTCATGCCAGTTGAACCTTGAATGATCTGAGGAGGGAACGTGGAGGAGAAAAGCAATTCCCAGATCACAAGTTCTTGCCAGGAAACTGCCACA
Organism: Castor canadensis; assembly: GCF_047511655.1. Lineage (NCBI taxonomy): Eukaryota > Metazoa > Chordata > Mammalia > Rodentia > Castoridae > Castor > Castor canadensis. The sequence continues at coordinate 43,843,293 of NC_133399.1, forward strand.
CAAATGGCTGGAGACTGAAGGGAGAGGGGCCATAGAGGCAGTGCTTACGTGGTCTGACCAATCAGGACAGACTTGGTTGTGATGTCACAGTGGGATCCCAGCCACTGCAACATACACATTCCCGAGGCAGCTCCTGCCTGGCCTCTTGCTATGGTAGCGCAGCCAGCCAAGCATGGAGAAGCTGGAGGTAGGTGCCACTGTCTCGTGTGGAAGACTTCTCTTTTATTTGGGTCCTCGATATACGGGGCACACGTGGCCTGAGCACACGGGTGACCTGAGCATCCTAGGATCGGGTGATACCATTCCTCAGTAGAGATCTTCATAAACTTTTTTGGTTTTGGTGGAACTGTTGGGACTGGTAATACTGGCGTTGAAACTCAATGCTTTACACTTGCAAAGCAGTTGCTCTACCCTTTTAGCAACACCTCCTGTCAAACTTCCATAAATCTTTAGATTAAAGAAGTACAGTGAACCCCGAAAAGAATAAACAGAGCCAAACCATCCAACACCAATCACTATATTGTTTAGGAATGGATCGGTATGTGATAAAAAACCCATAGTAATGTACCAGAAATTTGGGCTGTTTGCCCGTGACGTATACCTGCATTTCTCTCACCTCAGCAGGTAGAAACAGGAGGATCGCAGTTCAAACCAGCTCTTGCAAATATTTTCCACAAGCCTCTGTTGAAAATACTCAACGCACAGAAGGTGTGCTGGAGTGGTATGGTTTTTCTTTTTTGAAATATTGTTTATTGAGTACTGTTGTACTGGGTATATGTTGTTACATTTACAAAAGTTTTTTACACTATGTCATAGTTAAAATCATCCCTTCCATCATTTTCCTTTATTATCTCCCTCCCTATTCCTGGAATAGTTTCACAGGTCTCATGTTTCCATTTTCATACATGAGTACACAATATTTCCATCCTATTCACCCTCACAACCATTTACTAATAATCCTCCCTGCTCCCAATGTAACTAACCGCGAGACAAGACCAGGTTTACTTTCTTGTGTTGTGTTTTTTATTAGTTTATATGTTTGTGTTTGGTGGGACTGGGTCTGTTTTCTTCTTTTGAAAAAAAATGATATTTTTTTGTTTAAGATGGGTCTATAGGGAGTTTCACTGTGACATTTCCATGTACATACGTCTTATGATCCTAATTGTTTCATCCCTTCCTGTTGTCCTTTTTACTTTATTCCCCTTCCATTTTTGATGTATAGAAAATACATCAACCGACCGTATTCACATTCTTAACTTCGTTCTTTGAAATGTTCTCCCTCCCATTAGGGACTCCCCGTCAGATTGAGTTGTTTTTCATAGCACTCTTTGTATATTTATTGGGCCTATATTCTACATCTGAGAGAAAACATGCAGTGTTTGGTTTCAGAACCTGGCTAATTTCACTTAAGATAATCTCCATTGCCATCCATTTCTCTGCAAAGGATAAAATCTCATTCTTTATTGTGGCTGAATCAAATTCCATTGAAAATTCTTGTTTTTCTAATTTACAGATAAAAAGAAAGTTATGCAGTGACACAGATTATCAGGAAATTACCACATGGTTTCTGTTCCACTGGAATTTCAGATTCCACAAACTCAGGTGAGTTAAGGAGCATGTTTGATCAGAGATCTTTCTCTGTGAGATAAACAACTCCCATACCCCCGCTTCTAGCAGTGACTGAGTTGAGGACGAGTTCATGAGCCCTGGGTCCCTTAGCATGTATGTATCATTGAAGCATTGTTTGTCAGCACCCCAGCAAATGCACTGGTAGGATTTTTGCAGAGGCCATAGATGCTTTATTGCAGGGCAGATGTCAAGATGCCCCTGGGCTTTCAGTGTAAGCCCCTGAGTTTATGGAGGCCTCTTGGATGCCACCAGTAGTTAGCAGATGGGCCTGTCATCTTCCATGTGTTAGTTACCTATATGTGTGTAACAAATTCCTCCAACTTTTAGCATAGTAAACAAGAAAACATAATTCACTCATTTTCTGTGGGTCAGGCATTTGGGAAGTGCCCAGTTGAGCAAAAGTGACCCAAAATGTTAGTAGAATAGGAGAAGCCAAACTGACCTTATATGTCATTTAGACCAACCTTCTTATTTGATAGGGAAATGTATGCAGAGAGTTTGAATGATTACCTGTGCTGGTGCAGCTATTTTCAGAGGTGTTTGGAGCACAGGGCTCTGTTCCTCACATCTGCTGTTGGGTGATGTGAGTGTGATGTCAGTGCTATAATGTTTGTGTGGAGGTATGAGGTCATGAGAACTAACATGCATAGTCAGTCATTTGGGTGTTAGTTTGTGGGAAACCTGGCCGATTCAGTTTGGTTGTGTAACTTCTGTCTGTGAAGGTCAGTGAAATGAACACAATGATTAAAAACACTTTTTTCCATTCCTGAGTTTTAACAAACTTACTGTAGTGGGGGTACATTGTGACTTTTGCCAAAGTTCTTATAATATGCCATAGTTGAATTCATCCCTCCACATTCTCCTTTATTCTCTCTCACCGTGTTCCTGGAATAGTTTCATCACGTCTCGTTTTTCCATTTTCATACATGAGTATATAATATTTATACCATATCCTACACCCTTTCCTTATATCCTCACCCCTCCCACAAGTAACAACTCCCTATACAGGACCTATTTTCCATTTCTGTTACCAAAAATCCCTTTTTGTGTTTATTTTGTTTTAGTGTGGGGAGCAGAACTGGGGCTTGAACTCAGGGACTCTACCTTGAGGCAGTTCACCAGCCGTTTTTTTGTGATAGGTGTTTCTGAGACAGGGTCTTGCAAACTATTTGCCCAAGCTGTGTTTGAACCAAGATCTTCCTTATCTCTCCCTTCTGAGTCACAGGGACTGCGGGTGTGAGCCACTGGTGACCCGCACGTTTTTGTTTGTTTAATTAAGATAGCTATTCGGGATGTTTCATTGTGACATTTGCTCATACATATATAGCTCTATGCATATATATATATGTACACGTTATAACACAAATTGGGTCATTCCCTCTATTTTTTGCTTTTCTACTTTATTCTCCTTCTTATGGTAGTTTCAAAAGTTTTTAAAATTCTGCATTCCTCTACAGAAAGTACAACAACCATATTGACCTGGTTAACCTCCTCCTTTTACCCTCTCTCTCTCATAAATGAGCTCCCCTTAGACCTGTTGTTCATACTACTGCTTGTATGTGTGTCAGGTCTCTAGTGCATGTGTGAGAAAAAACATGTGGCCTTTGGTTTCCCCAACCTGACTAATTTAACTTAAGGTGATGTTCTCTAGTTCCATCCATTTACCTGCAAACAACAAAATTTCATGCATATTTAAGGCTGAATAAAATTCCATTGTGTGTAAATGCCACAGTTTTGGATCCATGTATCAGTTGTGAGGCATCTTGGCTGTTTACATATGTTAGCTGTTGTGAGTAATGCTGCAGTAAACATGGATGTGCAGGTGTCTGTCTTGTTACCTGGCTTGCATTCATTCAGGTATATCCCTATGAATGATAATGCTGGATCACACAGCAATTCTACTTTGAGTTTCGAGAAGCCTCCATATTGTTTTCCACAGTTGTTGTACTAATTAGCATTCCCACTAACTGCATATGAGGGTTCCTTTTTTTTAGACATCCTTGAAAACATTAGTTGTTTGTATTCTTGATAGCCATTACAATGGGAGTGGTTTGGAATCTTGGTATGGTTTTCATTTTTGTTTTCTTTCTGACGAGCGATGGTGAGCATTTCTTTATGTAGTTGTAGGTCCTTTGGACTTCTGCCTTGGAACAAGCTCTGTTAAGTTCATTTGTGTATTTCTTCATTGGGTCACTGATTTTTACGGGAATTTAGTTTTTGAGTATATTCTCGGTATTAATTTCAGTCAGATGTATACCTGGCAAAGATTTCCCCATTCTGGAGCCTTGGTTTCTGCTTCTATTCCTCACCACGTCATCTCAAGGTGTGGTTCTAGTGGACTGGCAAGGGAGGAAAAGGTTCCATGGAGGCACAGCACAGACACCTGTTGATCTGATATAAATTCTTCTCTGGTCTGCAGAGTACATCAAAGCACAGGCAGTGAAGGTTGGAAGGAATTCACCTCATTCACCGGTGTTTCCAGGTGTTCATAAGTATGGGTTCTGCTGAAAGGTACTTTTTTTTGATGAAAGCCCAGAAATTGACTTCCACAAAGTAGTTAATATTCATGGGTCACATTCATTGTGTGGGTGTGTTTGTGTGTGGGGCCGCATGTGTGGTTGAAAATAGTTCCTGGATCATTGTCCGTGGATGCTGTGTTCCTAATAATGCCAGTCAGGAATGCTCCTTCGGAAGGCAGTAATTTTCGGTTTTTCTCTGTGTTGTTACTCCCTAGGTAAACTGTAATCAATTCACTGAGGAGGAAAGATTCAGGGATCCTTGAATATGTGCAGGGTATGTGAGGCTATCGTGATGCATATATGTATGTGCCTCGTTACCCTGCTAGAAGTGATTTGAGTTCAAGTGATGGCTTTGGACACTGACTCTCGATTAGCCTTTAGTTGTTCCTTGGCATAATGGTGGTAGTATGTCTTCCTTCCAAGGACAATGTTGGAACTGATGTCACTTCTTGGGTTTTTCTAAGTTTGATCCTTCCTAAAGTGCTTAAAGTGTCGCCTCAGTAGGGTAACGCCAGGATTTCAGCCTTTGCAGATAACATTCGACTTGCGTTGAATAGAGGCCAGGTTCCTGGGTGTCTGTGTCTACCTTTCTGTGTGCCTTTCTTGTGTGTATGTGTCTGTCTTTGTCTGTGTGCTTAATATTTCTCATTTGTTCATGTATTAATTTCTTTGCTATTTGTCATAAATTCTCATATTACCAATTGTTTCACACTCTTTGAGTGTATCCGCTGCTTAGGCATGCAGAAGTGTCTTTGAATCAAAATCTATCATTAACGTTGAGGAAATAGACGGAACGAACAAGGCTGGGTGATGTTCTATGACTTCTGGTCTTGCACAAAGTTGTAATTAACTCCATAGAATGTAAGAAATTCACATACAAGATAAATATTAGTATGTCACTCATTCTCTGTGTGTGAGTGTGTGTGGGATGTTTGTTGTTTAGTTTCCCAACACTGGTTGGTAGAATATAGGTTCCTTCCCCAAGTCACTTGAGGAACAGCCTTGTGTGGCACTGACTTTATGTCTTGGGTTCCATGAATGAAAGGTGAACTGTGATGTCCCTCAGAGAACCATTGCAGATTTGAATGTCCTTCCTGAGAGTTTCATGTTTATTCCATAGGTTGTGGTGTTCCTGAAATCTGCCATTCTTCCGAGAGGTGGTAAGCATTTCAGTCACTAGAGAACCCTAAGCATTCCTTGGCTATAGCGTGTGTGTGCCTGTGTACTTCTCAGATCAAAGTGAAGTAATTTCTGTGTCGTTAGGAAGTGAATTCTTGTGGTGACCTTGAGGCTCTTGGCAGCCAGTGTGTGCTTTTGCGTGTTTTGTTCAAGTGAGGAACACTGTAGGCTGGAAGACAGCCCCAGGCCCTCACTCTGTGATATTTTGGGTCAGTTAAGGGAATACCCTCCCAGATGATGGGAGATGTAGTTCTGAGAAGGAAGTTGCCTCATCCAAGGTTCAGGGAGTTTTCCTGGCTTATTTACCTTCAAAGGGCTTGAGGTGTTTGTGTACTCACCAGGTGAAAGCCTTCCTGTCCTCCAAAGTGTGGGGTCCAGATTGGGAGTAGTTTGGAAGAAGTCAGAAATGTCATGCCAGTTGAACCTTGAATGATCTGAGGAGGGAACGTGGAGGAGAAAAGCAATTCCCAGATCACAAGTTCTTGCCAGGAAACTGCCACACAAATGGCTGGAGACTGAAGGGAGAGGGGCCATAGAGGCAGTGCTTACGTGGTCTGACCAATCAGGACAGACTTGGTTGTGATGTCACAGTGGGATCCCAGCCACTGCAACATACACATTCCCGAGGCAGCTCCTGCCTGGCCTCTTGCTATGGTAGCGCAGCCAGCCAAGCATGGAGAAGCTGGAGGTAGGTGCCACTGTCTCGTGTGGAAGACTTCTCTTTTATTTGGGTCCTCGATATACGGGGCACACGTGGCCTGAGCACACGGGTGACCTGAGCATCCTAGGATCGGGTGATACCATTCCTCAGTAGAGATCTTCATAAACTTTTTTGGTTTTGGTGGAACTGTTGGGACTGGTAATACTGGCGTTGAAACTCAATGCTTTTCACTTGCAAAGCAGTTGCTCTACCCTTTTAGCAACACCTCCTGTCAAACTTCCATAAATCTTTAGATTAAAGAAGTACAGTGAACCCCGAAAAGAATAAACAGAGCCAAACCATCCAACACCAATCACTATATTGTTTAGGAATGGATCGGTATGTGATAAAAAACCCATAGTAATGTACCAGAAATTTGGGCTGTTTGCCCGTGACGTATACCTGCATTTCTCTCACCTCAGCAGGTAGAAACAGGAGGATCGCAGTTCAAACCAGCTCTTGCAAATATTTTCCACAAGCCTCTGTTGAAAATACTCAACGCACAGAAGGTGTGCTGGAGTGGTATGGTTTTTCTTTTTTGAAATATTGTTTATTGAGTACTGTTGTACTGGGTATATGTTGTTACATTTACAAAAGTTTTTTACACTATGTCATAGTTAAAATCATCCCTTCCATCATTTTCCTTTATTATCTCCCTCCCTATTCCTGGAATAGTTTCACAGGTCTCATGTTTCCATTTTCATACATGAGTACACAATATTTCCATCCTATTCACCCTCACAACCATTTACTAATAATCCTCCCTGCTCCCAATGTAACTAACCGCGAGACAAGACCAGGTTTACTTTCTTGTGTTGTGTTTTTTATTAGTTTATATGTTTGTGTTTGGTGGGACTGGGTCTGTTTTCTTCTTTTGAAAAAAAATGATATTTTTTTGTTTAAGATGGGTCTATAGGGAGTTTCACTGTGACATTTCCATGTACATACGTCTTATGATCCTAATTGTTTCATCCCTTCCTGTTGTCCTTTTTACTTTATTCCCCTTCCATTTTTGATGTATAGAAAATACATCAACCGACCGTATTCACATTCTTAACTTCGTTCTTTGAAATGTTCTCCCTCCCATTAGGGACTCCCCGTCAGATTGAGTTGTTTTTCATAGCACTCTTTGTATATTTATTGGGCCTATATTCTACATCTGAGAGAAAACATGCAGTGTTTGGTTTCAGAACCTGGCTAATTTCACTTAAGATAATCTCCATTGCCATCCATTTCTCTGCAAAGGATAAAATCTCATTCTTTATTGTGGCTGAATCAAATTCCATTGAAAATTCTTGTTTTTCTAATTTACAGATAAAAAGAAAGTTATGCAGTGACACAGATTATCAGGAAATTACCACATGGTTTCTGTTCCACTGGAATTTCAGATTCCACAAACTCAGGTGAGTTAAGGAGCATGTTTGATCAGAGATCTTTCTCTGTGAGATAAACAACTCCCATACCCCCGCTTCTAGCAGTGACTGAGTTGAGGACGAGTTCATGAGCCCTGGGTCCCTTAGCATGTATGTATCATTGAAGCATTGTTTGTCAGCACCCCAGCAAATGCACTGGTAGGATTTTTGCAGAGGCCATAGATGCTTTATTGCAGGGCAGATGTCAAGATGCCCCTGGGCTTTCAGTGTAAGCCCCTGAGTTTATGGAGGCCTCTTGGATGCCACCAGTAGTTAGCAGATGGGCCTGTCATCTTCCATGTGTTAGTTACCTATATGTGTGTAACAAATTCCTCCAACTTTTAGCATAGTAAACAAGAAAACATAATTCACTCATTTTCTGTGGGTCAGGCATTTGGGAAGTGCCCAGTTGAGCAAAAGTGACCCAAAATGTTAGTAGAATAGGAGAAGCCAAACTGACCTTATATGTCATTTAGACCAACCTTCTTATTTGATAGGGAAATGTATGCAGAGAGTTTGAATGATTACCTGTGCTGGTGCAGCTATTTTCAGAGGTGTTTGGAGCACAGGGCTCTGTTCCTCACATCTGCTGTTGGGTGATGTGAGTGTGATGTCAGTGCTATAATGTTTGTGTGGAGGTATGAGGTCATGAGAACTAACATGCATAGTCAGTCATTTGGGTGTTAGTTTGTGGGAAACCTGGCCGATTCAGTTTGGTTGTGTAACTTCTGTCTGTGAAGGTCAGTGAAATGAACACAATGATTAAAAACACTTTTTTCCATTCCTGAGTTTTAACAAACTTACTGTAGTGGGGGTACATTGTGACTTTTGCCAAAGTTCTTATAATATGCCATAGTTGAATTCATCCCTCCACATTCTCCTTTATTCTCTCTCACTGTATTCCTGGAATAGTTTCATCACGTCTCGTTTTTCCATTTTCATACATGAGTATATAATATTTATACCATATCCTACACCCTTTCCTTATATCCTCACCCCTCCCACAAGTAACAACTCCCTATACAGGACCTATTTTCCATTTCTGTTACCAAAAATCCCTTTTTGTGTTTATTTTGTTTTAGTGTGGGGAGCAGAACTGGGGCTTGAACTCAGGGACTCTACCTTGAGGCAGTTCACCAGCCGTTTTTTTGTGATAGGTGTTTCTGAGACAGGGTCTTGCAAACTATTTGCCCAAGCTGTGTTTGAACCAAGATCTTCCTTATCTCTCCCTTCTGAGTCACAGGGACTGCGGGTGTGAGCCACTGGTGACCCGCACGTTTTTGTTTGTTTAATTAAGATAGCTATTCGGGATGTTTCATTGTGACATTTGTTTGAACCAAGATCTTCCTTATCTCTCCCTTCTGAGTCACAGGGACTGCGGGTGTGAGCCACTGGTGACCCGCACGTTTTTGTTTGTTTAATTAAGATAGCTATTCGGGATGTTTCATTGTGACATTTGCTCATACATATATAGCTCTATGCATATATATATATGTACACGTTATAACACAAATTGGGTCATTCCCTCGATTTTTTGCTTTTCTACTTTATTCTCCTTCTTATGGTAGTTTCAAAAGTTTTTAAAATTCTGCATTCCTCTACAGAAAGTACAACAACCATATTGACCTGGTTAACCTCCTCCTTTTACCCTCTCTCTCTCATAAATGAGCTCCCCTTAGACCTGTTGTTCATACTACTGCTTGTATGTGTGTCAGGTCTCTAGTGCATGTGTGAGAAAAAACATGTGGCCTTTGGTTTCCCCAACCTGACTAATTTAACTTAAGGTGATGTTCTCTAGTTCCATCCATTTACCTGCAAACAACAAAATTTCATGCATATTTAAGGCTGAATAAAATTCCATTGTGTGTAAATGCCACAGTTTTGGATCCATGTATCAGTTGTGAGGCATCTTGGCTGTTTACATATGTTAGCTGTTGTGAGTAATGCTGCAGTAAACATGGATGTGCAGGTGTCTGTCTTGTTACCTGGCTTGCATTCATTCAGGTATATCCCTAGGAATGATAATGCTGGATCACACAGCAATTCTACTTTGAGTTTCGAGAAGCCTCCATATTGTTTTCCACAGTTGTTGTACTAATTAGCATTCCCACTAACTGCATATGAGGGTTCCTTTTTTTTAGACATCCTTGAAAACATTAGTTGTTTGTATTCTTGATAGCCATTACAATGGGAGTGGTTTGGAATCTTGGTATGGTTTTCATTTTTGTTTTCTTTCTGACGAGCGATGGTGAGCATTTCTTTATGTAGTTGTAGGTCCTTTGGACTTCTGCCTTGGAACAAGCTCTGTTAAGTTCATTTGTGTATTTCTTCATTGGGTCACTGATTTTTACGGGAATTTAGTTTTTGAGTATATTCTCGGTATTAATTTCAGTCAGATGTATACCTGGCAAAGATTTCCCCATTCTGGAGCCTTGGTTTCTGCTTCTATTCCTCACCACGTCATCTCAAGGTGTGGTTCTAGTGGACTGGCAAGGGAGGAAAAGGTTCCATGGAGGCACAGCACAGACACCTGTTGATCTGATATAAATTCTTCTCTGGTCTGCAGAGTACATCAAAGCACAGGCAGTGAAGGTTGGAAGGAATTCACCTCATTCACCGGTGTTTCCAGGTGTTCATAAGTATGGGTTCTGCTGAAAGGTACTTTTTTTTGATGAAAGCCCAGAAATTGACTTCCACAAAGTAGTTAATATTCATGGGTCACATTCATTGTGTGGGTGTGTTTGTGTGTGGGGCCGCATGTGTGGTTGAAAATAGTTCCTGGATCATTGTCCGTGGATGCTGTGTTCCTAATAATGCCAGTCAGGAATGCTCCTTCGGAAGGCAGTAATTTTCGGTTTTTCTCTGTGTTGTTACTCCCTAGGTAAACTGTAATCAATTCACTGAGGAGGAAAGATTCAGGGATCCTTGAATATGTGCAGGGTATGTGAGGCTATCGTGATGCATATATGTATGTGCCTCGTTACCCTGCTAGAAGTGATTTGAGTTCAAGTGATGGCTTTGGACACTGACTCTCGATTAGCCTTTAGTTGTTCCTTGGCATAATGGTGGTAGTATGTCTTCCTTCCAAGGACAATGTTGGAACTGATGTCACTTCTTGGGTTTTTCTAAGTTTGATCCTTCCTAAAGTGCTTAAAGTGTCGCCTCAGTAGGGTAACGCCAGGATTTCAGCCTTTGCAGATAACATTCGACTTGCGTTGAATAGAGGCCAGGTTCCTGGGTGTCTGTGTCTACCTTTCTGTGTGCCTTTCTTGTGTGTATGTGTCTGTCTTTGTCTGTGTGCTTAATATTTCTCATTTGTTCATGTATTAATTTCTTTGCTATTTGTCATAAATTCTCATATTACCAATTGTTTCACACTCTTTGAGTGTATCCGCTGCTTAGGCATGCAGAAGTGTCTTTGAATCAAAATCTATCATTAACGTTGAGGAAATAGACGGAACGAACAAGGCTGGGTGATGTTCTATGACTTCTGGTCTTGCACAAAGTTGTAATTAACTCCATAGAATGTAAGAAATTCACATACAAGATAAATATTAGTATGTCACTCATTCTCTGTGTGTGAGTGTGTGTGGGATGTTTGTTGTTTAGTTTCCCAACACTGGTTGGTAGAATATAGGTTCCTTCCCCAAGTCACTTGAGGAACAGCCTTGTGTGGCACTGACTTTATGTCTTGGGTTCCATGAATGAAAGGTGAACTGTGATGTCCCTCAGAGAACCATTGCAGATTTGAATGTCCTTCCTGAGAGTTTCATGTTTATTCCATAGGTTGTGGTGTTCCTGAAATCTGCCATTCTTCCGAGAGGTGGTAAGCATTTCAGTCACTAGAGAACCCTAAGCATTCCTTGGCTATAGCGTGTGTGTGCCTGTGTACTTCTCAGATCAAAGTGAAGTAATTTCTGTGTCGTTAGGAAGTGAATTCTTGTGGTGACCTTGAGGCTCTTGGCAGCCAGTGTGTGCTTTTGCGTGTTTTGTTCAAGTGAGGAACACTGTAGGCTGGAAGACAGCCCCAGGCCCTCACTCTGTGATATTTTGGGTCAGTTAAGGGAATACCCTCCCAGATGATGGGAGATGTAGTTCTGAGAAGGAAGTTGCCTCATCCAAGGTTCAGGGAGTTTTCCTGGCTTATTTACCTTCAAAGGGCTTGAGGTGTTTGTGTACTCACCAGGTGAAAGCCTTCCTGTCCTCCAAAGTGTGGGGTCCAGATTGGGAGTAGTTTGGAAGAAGTCAGAAATGTCATGCCAGTTGAACCTTGAATGATCTGAGGAGGGAACGTGGAGGAGAAAAGCAATTCCCAGATCACAAGTTCTTGCCAGGAAACTGCCACACAAATGGCTGGAGACTGAAGGGAGAGGGGCCATAGAGGCAGTGCTTACGTGGTCTGACCAATCAGGACAGACTTGGTTGTGATGTCACAGTGGGATCCCAGCCACTGCAACATACACATTCCCGAGGCAGCTCCTGCCTGGCCTCTTGCTATGGTAGCGCAGCCAGCCAAGCATGGAGAAGCTGGAGGTAGGTGCCACTGTCTCGTGTGGAAGACTTCTCTTTTATTTGGGTCCTCGATATACGGGGCACACGTGGCCTGAGCACACGGGTGACCTGAGCATCCTAGGATCGGGTGATACCATTCCTCAGTAGAGATCTTCATAAACTTTTTTGGTTTTGGTGGAACTGTTGGGACTGGTAATACTGGCGTTGAAACTCAATGCTTTACACTTGCAAAGCAGTTGCTCTACCCTTTTAGCAACACCTCCTGTCAAACTTCCATAAATCTTTAGATTAAAGAAGTACAGTGAACCCCGAAAAGAATAAACAGAGCCAAACCATCCAACACCAATCACTATATTGTTTAGGAATGGATCGGTATGTGATAAAAAACCCATAGTAATGTACCAGAAATTTGGGCTGTTTGCCCGTGACGTATACCTGCATTTCTCTCACCTCAGCAGGTAGAAACAGGAGGATCGCAGTTCAAACCAGCTCTTGCAAATATTTTCCACAAGCCTCTGTTGAAAATACTCAACGCACAGAAGGTGTGCTGGAGTGGTATGGTTTTTCTTTTTTGAAATATTGTTTATTGAGTACTGTTGTACTGGGTATATGTTGTTACATTTACAAAAGTTTTTTACACTATGTCATAGTTAAAATCATCCCTTCCATCATTTTCCTTTATTATCTCCCTCCCTATTCCTGGAATAGTTTCACAGGTCTCATGTTTCCATTTTCATACATGAGTACACAATATTTCCATCCTATTCACCCTCACAACCATTTACTAATAATCCTCCCTGCTCCCAATGTAACTAACCGCGAGACAAGACCAGGTTTACTTTCTTGTGTTGTGTTTTTTATTAGTTTATATGTTTGTGTTTGGTGGGACTGGGTCTGTTTTCTTCTTTTGAAAAAAAATGATATTTTTTTGTTTAAGATGGGTCTATAGGGAGTTTCACTGTGACATTTCCATGTACATACGTCTTATGATCCTAATTGTTTCATCCCTTCCTGTTGTCCTTTTTACTTTATTCCCCTTCCATTTTTGATGTATAGAAAATACATCAACCGACCGTATTCACATTCTTAACTTCGTTCTTTGAAATGTTCTCCCTCCCATTAGGGACTCCCCGTCAGATTGAGTTGTTTTTCATAGCACTCTTTGTATATTTATTGGGCCTATATTCTACATCTGAGAGAAAACATGCAGTGTTTGGTTTCAGAACCTGGCTAATTTCACTTAAGATAATCTCCATTGCCATCCATTTCTCTGCAAAGGATAAAATCTCATTCTTTATTGTGGCTGAATCAAATTCCATTGAAAATTCTTGTTTTTCTAATTTACAGATAAAAAGAAAGTTATGCAGTGACACAGATTATCAGGAAATTACCACATGGTTTCTGTTCCACTGGAATTTCAGATTCCACAAACTCAGGTGAGTTAAGGAGCATGTTTGATCAGAGATCTTTCTCTGTGAGATAAACAACTCCCATACCCCCGCTTCTAGCAGTGACTGAGTTGAGGACGAGTTCATGAGCCCTGGGTCCCTTAGCATGTATGTATCATTGAAGCATTGTTTGTCAGCACCCCAGCAAATGCACTGGTAGGATTTTTGCAGAGGCCATAGATGCTTTATTGCAGGGCAGATGTCAAGATGCCCCTGGGCTTTCAGTGTAAGCCCCTGAGTTTATGGAGGCCTCTTGGATGCCACCAGTAGTTAGCAGATGGGCCTGTCATCTTCCATGTGTTAGTTACCTATATGTGTGTAACAAATTCCTCCAACTTTTAGCATAGTAAACAAGAAAACATAATTCACTCATTTTCTGTGGGTCAGGCATTTGGGAAGTGCCCAGTTGAGCAAAAGTGACCCAAAATGTTAGTAGAATAGGAGAAGCCAAACTGACCTTATATGTCATTTAGACCAACCTTCTTATTTGATAGGGAAATGTATGCAGAGAGTTTGAATGATTACCTGTGCTGGTGCAGCTATTTTCAGAGGTGTTTGGAGCACAGGGCTCTGTTCCTCACATCTGCTGTTGGGTGATGTGAGTGTGATGTCAGTGCTATAATGTTTGTGTGGAGGTATGAGGTCATGAGAACTAACATGCATAGTCAGTCATTTGGGTGTTAGTTTGTGGGAAACCTGGCCGATTCAGTTTGGTTGTGTAACTTCTGTCTGTGAAGGTCAGTGAAATGAACACAATGATTAAAAACACTTTTTTCCATTCCTGAGTTTTAACAAACTTACTGTAGTGGGGGTACATTGTGACTTTTGCCAAAGTTCTTATAATATGCCATAGTTGAATTCATCCCTCCACATTCTCCTTTATTCTCTCTCACCGTGTTCCTGGAATAGTTTCATCACGTCTCGTTTTTCCATTTTCATACATGAGTATATAATATTTATACCATATCCTACACCCTTTCCTTATATCCTCACCCCTCCCACAAGTAACAACTCCCTATACAGGACCTATTTTCCATTTCTGTTACCAAAAATCCCTTTTTGTGTTTATTTTGTTTTAGTGTGGGGAGCAGAACTGGGGCTTGAACTCAGGGACTCTACCTTGAGGCAGTTCACCAGCCGTTTTTTTGTGATAGGTGTTTCTGAGACAGGGTCTTGCAAACTATTTGCCCAAGCTGTGTTTGAACCAAGATCTTCCTTATCTCTCCCTTCTGAGTCACAGGGACTGCGGGTGTGAGCCACTGGTGACCCGCACGTTTTTGTTTGTTTAATTAAGATAGCTATTCGGGATGTTTCATTGTGACATTTGCTCATACATATATAGCTCTATGCATATATATATATGTACACGTTATAACACAAATTGGGTCATTCCCTCTATTTTTTGCTTTTCTACTTTATTCTCCTTCTTATGGTAGTTTCAAAAGTTTTTAAAATTCTGCATTCCTCTACAGAAAGTACAACAACCATATTGACCTGGTTAACCTCCTCCTTTTACCCTCTCTCTCTCATAAATGAGCTCCCCTTAGACCTGTTGTTCATACTACTGCTTGTATGTGTGTCAGGTCTCTAGTGCATGTGTGAGAAAAAACATGTGGCCTTTGGTTTCCCCAACCTGACTAATTTAACTTAAGGTGATGTTCTCTAGTTCCATCCATTTACCTGCAAACAACAAAATTTCATGCATATTTAAGGCTGAATAAAATTCCATTGTGTGTAAATGCCACAGTTTTGGATCCATGTATCAGTTGTGAGGCATCTTGGCTGTTTACATATGTTAGCTGTTGTGAGTAATGCTGCAGTAAACATGGATGTGCAGGTGTCTGTCTTGTTACCTGGCTTGCATTCATTCAGGTATATCCCTATGAATGATAATGCTGGATCACACAGCAATTCTACTTTGAGTTTCGAGAAGCCTCCATATTGTTTTCCACAGTTGTTGTACTAATTAGCATTCCCACTAACTGCATATGAGGGTTCCTTTTTTTTAGACATCCTTGAAAACATTAGTTGTTTGTATTCTTGATAGCCATTACAATGGGAGTGGTTTGGAATCTTGGTATGGTTTTCATTTTTGTTTTCTTTCTGACGAGCGATGGTGAGCATTTCTTTATGTAGTTGTAGGTCCTTTGGACTTCTGCCTTGGAACAAGCTCTGTTAAGTTCATTTGTGTATTTCTTCATTGGGTCACTGATTTTTACGGGAATTTAGTTTTTGAGTATATTCTCGGTATTAATTTCAGTCAGATGTATACCTGGCAAAGATTTCCCCATTCTGGAGCCTTGGTTTCTGCTTCTATTCCTCACCACGTCATCTCAAGGTGTGGTTCTAGTGGACTGGCAAGGGAGGAAAAGGTTCCATGGAGGCACAGCACAGACACCTGTTGATCTGATATAAATTCTTCTCTGGTCTGCAGAGTACATCAAAGCACAGGCAGTGAAGGTTGGAAGGAATTCACCTCATTCACCGGTGTTTCCAGGTGTTCATAAGTATGGGTTCTGCTGAAAGGTACTTTTTTTTGATGAAAGCCCAGAAATTGACTTCCACAAAGTAGTTAATATTCATGGGTCACATTCATTGTGTGGGTGTGTTTGTGTGTGGGGCCGCATGTGTGGTTGAAAATAGTTCCTGGATCATTGTCCGTGGATGCTGTGTTCCTAATAATGCCAGTCAGGAATGCTCCTTCGGAAGGCAGTAATTTTCGGTTTTTCTCTGTGTTGTTACTCCCTAGGTAAACTGTAATCAATTCACTGAGGAGGAAAGATTCAGGGATCCTTGAATATGTGCAGGGTATGTGAGGCTATCGTGATGCATATATGTATGTGCCTCGTTACCCTGCTAGAAGTGATTTGAGTTCAAGTGATGGCTTTGGACACTGACTCTCGATTAGCCTTTAGTTGTTCCTTGGCATAATGGTGGTAGTATGTCTTCCTTCCAAGGACAATGTTGGAACTGATGTCACTTCTTGGGTTTTTCTAAGTTTGATCCTTCCTAAAGTGCTTAAAGTGTCGCCTCAGTAGGGTAACGCCAGGATTTCAGCCTTTGCAGATAACATTCGACTTGCGTTGAATAGAGGCCAGGTTCCTGGGTGTCTGTGTCTACCTTTCTGTGTGCCTTTCTTGTGTGTATGTGTCTGTCTTTGTCTGTGTGCTTAATATTTCTCATTTGTTCATGTATTAATTTCTTTGCTATTTGTCATAAATTCTCATATTACCAATTGTTTCACACTCTTTGAGTGTATCCGCTGCTTAGGCATGCAGAAGTGTCTTTGAATCAAAATCTATCATTAACGTTGAGGAAATAGACGGAACGAACAAGGCTGGGTGATGTTCTATGACTTCTGGTCTTGCACAAAGTTGTAATTAACTCCATAGAATGTAAGAAATTCACATACAAGATAAATATTAGTATGTCACTCATTCTCTGTGTGTGAGTGTGTGTGGGATGTTTGTTGTTTAGTTTCCCAACACTGGTTGGTAGAATATAGGTTCCTTCCCCAAGTCACTTGAGGAACAGCCTTGTGTGGCACTGACTTTATGTCTTGGGTTCCATGAATGAAAGGTGAACTGTGATGTCCCTCAGAGAACCATTGCAGATTTGAATGTCCTTCCTGAGAGTTTCATGTTTATTCCATAGGTTGTGGTGTTCCTGAAATCTGCCATTCTTCCGAGAGGTGGTAAGCATTTCAGTCACTAGAGAACCCTAAGCATTCCTTGGCTATAGCGTGTGTGTGCCTGTGTACTTCTCAGATCAAAGTGAAGTAATTTCTGTGTCGTTAGGAAGTGAATTCTTGTGGTGACCTTGAGGCTCTTGGCAGCCAGTGTGTGCTTTTGCGTGTTTTGTTCAAGTGAGGAACACTGTAGGCTGGAAGACAGCCCCAGGCCCTCACTCTGTGATATTTTGGGTCAGTTAAGGGAATACCCTCCCAGATGATGGGAGATGTAGTTCTGAGAAGGAAGTTGCCTCATCCAAGGTTCAGGGAGTTTTCCTGGCTTATTTACCTTCAAAGGGCTTGAGGTGTTTGTGTACTCACCAGGTGAAAGCCTTCCTGTCCTCCAAAGTGTGGGGTCCAGATTGGGAGTAGTTTGGAAGAAGTCAGAAATGTCATGCCAGTTGAACCTTGAATGATCTGAGGAGGGAACGTGGAGGAGAAAAGCAATTCCCAGATCACAAGTTCTTGCCAGGAAACTGCCACACAAATGGCTGGAGACTGAAGGGAGAGGGGCCATAGAGGCAGTGCTTACGTGGTCTGACCAATCAGGACAGACTTGGTTGTGATGTCACAGTGGGATCCCAGCCACTGCAACATACACATTCCCGAGGCAGCTCCTGCCTGGCCTCTTGCTATGGTAGCGCAGCCAGCCAAGCATGGAGAAGCTGGAGGTAGGTGCCACTGTCTCGTGTGGAAGACTTCTCTTTTATTTGGGTCCTCGATATACGGGGCACACGTGGCCTGAGCACACGGGTGACCTGAGCATCCTAGGATCGGGTGATACCATTCCTCAGTAGAGATCTTCATAAACTTTTTTGGTTTTGGTGGAACTGTTGGGACTGGTAATACTGGCGTTGAAACTCAATGCTTTACACTTGCAAAGCAGTTGCTCTACCCTTTTAGCAACACCTCCTCAACTCATAAATCTTACATAAAAAGAAGTAGAACAATCATATATGCATTTCTCTCACCTCAGCAGGTAGAAACAGGAGGATCGCAGTTCAAACCAGCTCTTGCAAATATTTTCCACAAGCCTCTGTTGAAAATACTCAACGCACAGAAGGTGTGCTGGAGTGGTATGGTTTTTCTTTTTTGAAATATTGTTTATTGAGTACTGTTGTACTGGGTATATGTTGTTACATTTACAAAAGTTTTTTACACTATGTCATAGTTAAAATCATCCCTTCCATCATTTTCCTTTATTATCTCCCTCCCTATTCCTGGAATAGTTTCACAGGTCTCATGTTTCCATTTTCATACATGAGTACACAATATTTCCATCCTATTCACCCTCACAACCATTTACTAATAATCCTCCCTGCTCCCAATGTAACTAACCGCGAGACAAGACCAGGTTTACTTTCTTGTGTTGTGTTTTTTATTAGTTTATATGTTTGTGTTTGGTGGGACTGGGTCTGTTTTCTTCTTTTGAAAAAAAATGATATTTTTTTGTTTAAGATGGGTCTATAGGGAGTTTCACTGTGACATTTCCATGTACATACGTCTTATGATCCTAATTGTTTCATCCCTTCCTGTTGTCCTTTTTACTTTATTCCCCTTCCATTTTTGATGTATAGAAAATACATCAACCGACCGTATTCACATTCTTAACTTCGTTCTTTGAAATGTTCTCCCTCCCATTAGGGACTCCCCGTCAGATTGAGTTGTTTTTCATAGCACTCTTTGTATATTTATTGGGCCTATATTCTACATCTGAGAGAAAACATGCAGTGTTTGGTTTCAGAACCTGGCTAATTTCACTTAAGATAATCTCCATTGCCATCCATTTCTCTGCAAAGGATAAAATCTCATTCTTTATTGTGGCTGAATCAAATTCCATTGAAAATTCTTGTTTTTCTAATTTACAGATAAAAAGAAAGTTATGCAGTGACACAGATTATCAGGAAATTACCACATGGTTTCTGTTCCACTGGAATTTCAGATTCCACAAACTCAGGTGAGTTAAGGAGCATGTTTGATCAGAGATCTTTCTCTGTGAGATAAACAACTCCCATACCCCCGCTTCTAGCAGTGACTGAGTTGAGGACGAGTTCATGAGCCCTGGGTCCCTTAGCATGTATGTATCATTGAAGCATTGTTTGTCAGCACCCCAGCAAATGCACTGGTAGGATTTTTGCAGAGGCCATAGATGCTTTATTGCAGGGCAGATGTCAAGATGCCCCTGGGCTTTCAGTGTAAGCCCCTGAGTTTATGGAGGCCTCTTGGATGCCACCAGTAGTTAGCAGATGGGCCTGTCATCTTCCATGTGTTAGTTACCTATATGTGTGTAACAAATTCCTCCAACTTTTAGCATAGTAAACAAGAAAACATAATTCACTCATTTTCTGTGGGTCAGGCATTTGGGAAGTGCCCAGTTGAGCAAAAGTGACCCAAAATGTTAGTAGAATAGGAGAAGCCAAACTGACCTTATATGTCATTTAGACCAACCTTCTTATTTGATAGGGAAATGTATGCAGAGAGTTTGAATGATTACCTGTGGTGGTGCAGCTATTTTCAGAGGTGTTTGGAGCACAGGGCTCTGTTCCTCACATCTGCTGTTGGGTGATGTGAGTGTGATGTCAGTGCTATAATGTTTGTGTGGAGGTATGAGGTCATGAGAACTAACATGCATAGTCAGTCATTTGGGTGTTAGTTTGTGGGAAACCTGGCCGATTCAGTTTGGTTGTGTAACTTCTGTCTGTGAAGGTCAGTGAAATGAACACAATGATTAAAAACACTTTTTTCCATTCCTGAGTTTTAACAAACTTACTGTAGTGGGGGTACATTGTGACTTTTGCCAAAGTTCTTATAATATGCCATAGTTGAATTCATCCCTCCACATTCTCCTTTATTCTCTCTCACCGTATTCCTGGAATAGTTTCATCACGTCTCGTTTTTCCATTTTCATACATGAGTATATAATATTTATACCATATCCTACACCCTTTCCTTATATCCTCACCCCTCCCACAAGTAACAACTCCCTATACAGGACCTATTTTCCATTTCTGTTACCAAAAATCCCTTTTTGTGTTTATTTTGTTTTAGTGTGGGGAGCAGAACTGGGGCTTGAACTCAGGGACTCTACCTTGAGGCAGTTCACCAGCCGTTTTTTTGTGATAGGTGTTTCTGAGACAGGGTCTTGCAAACTATTTGCCCAAGCTGTGTTTGAACCAAGATCTTCCTTATCTCTCCCTTCTGAGTCACAGGGACTGCGGGTGTGAGCCACTGGTGACCCGCACGTTTTTGTTTGTTTAATTAAGATAGCTATTCGGGATGTTTCATTGTGACATTTGCTCATACATATATAGCTCTATGCATATATATATATATGTACACGTTATAACACAAATTGGGTCATTCCCTCTATTTTTTGCTTTTCTACTTTATTCTCCTTCTTATGGTAGTTTCAAAAGTTTTTAAAATTCTGCATTCCTCTACAGAAAGTACAACAACCATATTGACCTGGTTAACCTCCTCCTTTTACCCTCTCTCTCTCATAAATGAGCTCCCCTTAGACCTGTTGTTCATACTACTGCTTGTATGTGTGTCAGGTCTCTAGTGCATGTGTGAGAAAAAACATGTGGCCTTTGGTTTCCCCAACCTGACTAATTTAACTTAAGGTGATGTTCTCTAGTTCCATCCATTTACCTGCAAACAACAAAATTTCATGCATATTTAAGGCTGAATAAAATTCCATTGTGTGTAAATGCCACAGTTTTGGATCCATGTATCAGTTGTGAGGCATCTTGGCTGTTTACATATGTTAGCTGTTGTGAGTAATGCTGCAGTAAACATGGATGTGCAGGTGTCTGTCTTGTTACCTGGCTTGCATTCATTCAGGTATATCCCTATGAATGATAATGCTGGATCACACAGCAATTCTACTTTGAGTTTCGAGAAGCCTCCATATTGTTTTCCACAGTTGTTGTACTAATTTGCATTCCCACTAACTGCATATGAGGGTTCCTCTTTTTTAGACATCCTTGAAAACATTAGTTGTTTGTATTCTTGATAGCCATTACAATGGGAGTGGTTTGGAATCTTGGTATGGTTTTCATTTTTGTTTTCTTTCTGACGAGCGATGGTGAGCATTTCTTTATGTAGTTGTAGGTCCTTTGGACTTCTGCCTTGGAACAAGCTCTGTTAAGTTCATTTGTGTATTTCTTCATTGGGTCACTGATTTTTACGGGAATTTAGTTTTTGAGTATATTCTCGGTATTAATTTCAGTCAGATGTATACCTGGCAAAGATTTCCCCATTCTGGAGCCTTGGTTTCTGCTTCTATTCCTCACCACGTCATCTCAAGGTGTGGTTCTAGTGGACTGGCAAGGGAGGAAAAGGTTCCATGGAGGCACAGCACAGACACCTGTTGATCTGATATAAATTCTTCTCTGGTCTGCAGAGTACATCAAAGCACAGGCAGTGAAGGTTGGAAGGAATTCACCTCATTCACCGGTGTTTCCAGGTGTTCATAAGTATGGGTTCTGCTGAAAGGTACTTTTTTTTGATGAAAGCCCAGAAATTGACTTCCACAAAGTAGTTAATATTCATGGGTCACATTCATTGTGTGGGTGTGTTTGTGTGTGGGGCCGCATGTGTGGTTGAAAATAGTTCCTGGATCATTGTCCGTGGATGCTGTGTTCCTAATAATGCCAGTCAGGAATGCTCCTTCGGAAGGCAGTAATTTTCGGTTTTTCTCTGTGTTGTTACTCCCTAGGTAAACTGTAATCAATTCACTGAGGAGGAAAGATTCAGGGATCCTTGAATATGTGCAGGGTATGTGAGGCTATCGTGATGCATATATGTATGTGCCTCGTTACCCTGCTAGAAGTGATTTGAGTTCAAGTGATGGCTTTGGACACTGACTCTCGATTAGCCTTTAGTTGTTCCTTGGCATAATGGTGGTAGTATGTCTTCCTTCCAAGGACAATGTTGGAACTGATGTCACTTCTTGGGTTTTTCTAAGTTTGATCCTTCCTAAAGTGCTTAAAGTGTCGCCTCAGTAGGGTAACGCCAGGATTTCAGCCTTTGCAGATAACATTCGACTTGCATTGAATAGAGGCCAGGTTCCTGGGTGTCTGTGTCTACCTTTCTGTGTGCCTTTCTTGTGTGTATGTGTCTGTCTTTGTCTGTGTGCTTAATATTTCTCATTTGTTCATGTATTAATTTCTTTGCTATTTGTCATAAATTCTCATATTACCAATTGTTTCACACTCTTTGAGTGTATCCGCTGCTTAGGCATGCAGAAGTGTCTTTGAATCAAAATCTATCATTAACGTTGAGGAAATAGACGGAACGAACAAGGCTGGGTGATGTTCTATGACTTCTGGTCTTGCACAAAGTTGTAATTAACTCCATAGAATGTAAGAAATTCACATACAAGATAAATATTAGTATGTCACTCATTCTCTGTGTGTGAGTGTGTGTGGGATGTTTGTTGTTTAGTTTCCCAACACTGGTTGGTAGAATATAGGTTCCTTCCCCAAGTCACTTGAGGAACAGCCTTGTGTGGCACTGACTTTATGTCTTGGGTTCCATGAATGAAAGGTGAACTGTGATGTCCCTCAGAGAACCATTGCAGATTTGAATGTCCTTCCTGAGAGTTTCATGTTTATTCCATAGGTTGTGGTGTTCCTGAAATCTGCCATTCTTCCGAGAGGTGGTAAGCATTTCAGTCACTAGAGAACCCTAAGCATTCCTTGGCTATAGCGTGTGTGTGCCTGTGTACTTCTCAGATCAAAGTGAAGTAATTTCTGTGTCGTTAGGAAGTGAATTCTTGTGGTGACCTTGAGGCTCTTGGCAGCCAGTGTGTGCTTTTGTGTGTTTTGTTCAAGTGAGGAACACTGTAGGCTGGAAGACAGCCCCAGGCCCTCACTCTGTGATATTTTGGGTCAGTTAAGGGAATACCCTCCCAGATGATGGGAGATGTAGTTCTGAGAAGGAAGTTGCCTCATCCAAGGTTCAGGGAGTTTTCCTGGCTTATTTACCTTCAAAGGGCTTGAGGTGTTTGTGTACTCACCAGGTGAAAGCCTTCCTGTCCTCCAAAGTGTGGGGTCCAGATTGGGAGTAGTTTGGAAGAAGTCAGAAATGTCATGCCAGTTGAACCTTGAATGATCTGAGGAGGGAACGTGGAGGAGAAAAGCAATTCCCAGATCACAAGTTCTTGCCAGGAAACTGCCACACAAATGGCTGGAGACTGAAGGGAGAGGGGCCATAGAGGCAGTGCTTACGTGGTCTGACCAATCAGGACAGACTTGGTTGTGATGTCACAGTGGGATCCCAGCCACTGCAACATACACATTCCCGAGGCAGCTCCTGCCTGGCCTCTTGCTATGGTAGCGCAGCCAGCCAAGCATGGAGAAGCTGGAGGTAGGTGCCACTGTCTCGTGTGGAAGACTTCTCTTTTATTTGGGTCCTCGATATACGGGGCACACGTGGCCTGAGCACACGGGTGACCTGAGCATCCTAGGATCGGGTGATACCATTCCTCAGTAGAGATCTTCATAAACTTTTTTGGTTTTGGTGGAACTGTTGGGACTGGTAATACTGGCGTTGAAACTCAATGCTTTACACTTGCAAAGCAGTTGCTCTACCCTTTTAGCAACACCTCCTGTCAAACTTCCATAAATCTTTAGATTAAAGAAGTACAGTGAACCCCGAAAAGAATAAACAGAGCCAAACCATCCAACACCAATCACTATATTGTTTAGGAATGGATCGGTATGTGATAAAATACCCATAGTAATGTACCAGAAATTTGGGCTGTTTGCCCGTGACGTATACCTGCATTTCTCTCACCTCAGCAGGTAGAAACAGGAGGATCGCAGTTCAAACCAGCTCTTGCAAATATTTTCCACAAGCCTCTGTTGAAAATACTCAACGCACAGAAGGTGTGCTGGAGTGGTATGGTTTTTCTTTTTTTAAATATTGTTTATTGAGTACTGTTGTACTGGGTATATGTTGTTACATTTACAAAAGTTTTTTACACTATGTCATAGTTAAAATCATCCCTTCCATCATTTTCCTTTATTATCTCCCTCCCTATTCCTGGAATAGTTTCACAGGTCTCATGTTTCCATTTTCATACATGAGTACACAATATTTCCATCCTATTCACCCTCACAACCATTTACTAATAATCCTCCCTGCTCCCAATGTAACTAACCGCGAGACAAGACCAGGTTTACTTTCTTGTGTTGTGTTTTTTATTAGTTTATATGTTTGTGTTTGGTGGGACTGGGTCTGTTTTCTTCTTTTGAAAAAAAATGATATTTTTTTGTTTAAGATGGGTCTATAGGGAGTTTCACTGTGACATTTCCATGTACATACGTCTTATGATCCTAATTGTTTCATCCCTTCCTGTTGTCCTTTTTACTTTATTCCCCTTCCATTTTTGATGTATAGAAAATACATCAACCGACCGTATTCACATTCTTAACTTCGTTCTTTGAAATGTTCTCCCTCCCATTAGGGACTCCCCGTCAGATTGAGTTGTTTTTCATAGCACTCTTTGTATATTTATTGGGCCTATATTCTACATCTGAGAGAAAACATGCAGTGTTTGGTTTCAGAACCTGGCTAATTTCACTTAAGATAATCTCCATTGCCATCCATTTCTCTGCAAAGGATAAAATCTCATTCTTTATTGTGGCTGAATCAAATTCCATTGAAAATTCTTGTTTTTCTAATTTACAGATAAAAAGAAAGTTATGCAGTGACACAGATTATCAGGAAATTACCACATGGTTTCTGTTCCACTGGAATTTCAGATTCCACAAACTCAGGTGAGTTAAGGAGCATGTTTGATCAGAGATCTTTCTCTGTGAGATAAACAACTCCCATACCCCCGCTTCTAGCAGTGACTGAGTTGAGGACGAGTTCATGAGCCCTGGGTCCCTTAGCATGTATGTATCATTGAAGCATTGTTTGTCAGCACCCCAGCAAATGCACTGGTAGGATTTTTGCAGAGGCCATAGATGCTTTATTGCAGGGCAGATGTCAAGATGCCCCTGGGCTTTCAGTGTAAGCCCCTGAGTTTATGGAGGCCTCTTGGATGCCACCAGTAGTTAGCAGATGGGCCTGTCATCTTCCATGTGTTAGTTACCTATATGTGTGTAACAAATTCCTCCAACTTTTAGCATAGTAAACAAGAAAACATAATTCACTCATTTTCTGTGGGTCAGGCATTTGGGAAGTGCCCAGTTGAGCAAAAGTGACCCAAAATGTTAGTAGAATAGGAGAAGCCAAACTGACCTTATATGTCATTTAGACCAACCTTCTTATTTGATAGGGAAATGTATGCAGAGAGTTTGAATGATTACCTGTGCTGGTGCAGCTATTTTCAGAGGTGTTTGGAGCACAGGGCTCTGTTCCTCACATCTGCTGTTGGGTGATGTGAGTGTGATGTCAGTGCTATAATGTTTGTGTGGAGGTATGAGGTCATGAGAACTAACATGCATAGTCAGTCATTTGGGTGTTAGTTTGTGGGAAACCTGGCCGATTCAGTTTGGTTGTGTAACTTCTGTCTGTGAAGGTCAGTGAAATGAACACAATGATTAAAAACACTTTTTTCCATTCCTGAGTTTTAACAAACTTACTGTAGTGGGGGTACATTGTGACTTTTGCCAAAGTTCTTATAATATGCCATAGTTGAATTCATCCCTCCACATTCTCCTTTATTCTCTCTCACCGTATTCCTGGAATAGTTTCATCACGTCTCGTTTTTCCATTTTCATACATGAGTATATAATATTTATACCATATCCTACACCCTTTCCTTATATCCTCACCCCTCCCACAAGTAACAACTCCCTATACAGGACCTATTTTCCATTTCTGTTACCAAAAATCCCTTTTTGTGTTTATTTTGTTTTAGTGTGGGGAGCAGAACTGGGGCTTGAACTCAGGGACTCTACCTTGAGGCAGTTCACCAGCCGTTTTTTTGTGATAGGTGTTTCTGAGACAGGGTCTTGCAAACTATTTGCCCAAGCTGTGTTTGAACCAAGATCTTCCTTATCTCTCCCTTCTGAGTCACAGGGACTGCGGGTGTGAGCCACTGGTGACCCGCACGTTTTTGTTTGTTTAATTAAGATAGCTATTCGGGATGTTTCATTGTGACATTTGCTCATACATATATAGCTCTATGCATATATATATATATGTACACGTTATAACACAAATTGGGTCATTCCCTCTATTTTTTGCTTTTCTACTTTATTCTCCTTCTTATGGTAGTTTCAAAAGTTTTTAAAATTCTGCATTCCTCTACAGAAAGTACAACAACCATATTGACCTGGTTAACCTCCTCCTTTTACCCTCTCTCTCTCATAAATGAGCTCCCCTTAGACCTGTTGTTCATACTACTGCTTGTATGTGTGTCAGGTCTCTAGTGCATGTGTGAGAAAAAACATGTGGCCTTTGGTTTCCCCAACCTGACTAATTTAACTTAAGGTGATGTTCTCTAGTTCCATCCATTTACCTGCAAACAACAAAATTTCATGCATATTTAAGGCTGAATAAAATTCCATTGTGTGTAAATGCCACAGTTTTGGATCCATGTATCAGTTGTGAGGCATCTTGGCTGTTTACATATGTTAGCTGTTGTGAGTAATGCTGCAGTAAACATGGATGTGCAGGTGTCTGTCTTGTTACCTGGCTTGCATTCATTCAGGTATATCCCTATGAATGATAATGCTGGATCACACAGCAATTCTACTTTGAGTTTCGAGAAGCCTCCATATTGTTTTCCACAGTTGTTGTACTAATTTGCATTCCCACTAACTGCATATGAGGGTTCCTTTTTTTTAGACATCCTTGAAAACATTAGTTGTTTGTATTCTTGATAGCCATTACAATGGGAGTGGTTTGGAATCTTGGTATGGTTTTCATTTTTGTTTTCTTTCTGACGAGCGATGGTGAGCATTTCTTTATGTAGTTGTAGGTCCTTTGGACTTCTGCCTTGGAACAAGCTCTGTTAAGTTCATTTGTGTATTTCTTCATTGGGTCACTGATTTTTACGGGAATTTAGTTTTTGAGTATATTCTCGGTATTAATTTCAGTCAGATGTATACCTGGCAAAGATTTCCCCATTCTGGAGCCTTGGTTTCTGCTTCTATTCCTCACCACGTCATCTCAAGGTGTGGTTCTAGTGGACTGGCAAGGGAGGAAAAGGTTCCATGGAGGCACAGCACAGACACCTGTTGATCTGATATAAATTCTTCTCTGGTCTGCAGAGTACATCAAAGCACAGGCAGTGAAGGTTGGAAGGAATTCACCTCATTCACCGGTGTTTCCAGGTGTTCATAAGTATGGGTTCTGCTGAAAGGTACTTTTTTTTGATGAAAGCCCAGAAATTGACTTCCACAAAGTAGTTAATATTCATGGGTCACATTCATTGTGTGGGTGTGTTTGTGTGTGGGGCCGCATGTGTGGTTGAAAATAGTTCCTGGATCATTGTCCGTGGATGCTGTGTTCCTAATAATGCCAGTCAGGAATGCTCCTTCGGAAGGCAGTAATTTTCGGTTTTTCTCTGTGTTGTTACTCCCTAGGTAAACTGTAATCAATTCACTGAGGAGGAAAGATTCAGGGATCCTTGAATATGTGCAGGGTATGTGAGGCTATCGTGATGCATATATGTATGTGCCTCGTTACCCTGCTAGAAGTGATTTGAGTTCAAGTGATGGCTTTGGACACTGACTCTCGATTAGCCTTTAGTTGTTCCTTGGCATAATGGTGGTAGTATGTCTTCCTTCCAAGGACAATGTTGGAACTGATGTCACTTCTTGGGTTTTTCTAAGTTTGATCCTTCCTAAAGTGCTTAAAGTGTCGCCTCAGTAGGGTAACGCCAGGATTTCAGCCTTTGCAGATAACATTCGACTTGCGTTGAATAGAGGCCAGGTTCCTGGGTGTCTGTGTCTACCTTTCTGTGTGCCTTTCTTGTGTGTATGTGTCTGTCTTTGTCTGTGTGCTTAATATTTCTCATTTGTTCATGTATTAATTTCTTTGCTATTTGTCATAAATTCTCATATTACCAATTGTTTCACACTCTTTGAGTGTATCCCCTGCTTAGGCATGCAGAAGTGTCTTTGAATCAAAATCTATCATTAACGTTGAGGAAATAGACGGAACGAACAAGGCTGGGTGATGTTCTATGACTTCTGGTCTTGCACAAAGTTGTAATTAACTCCATAGAATGTAAGAAATTCACATACAAGATAAATATTAGTATGTCACTCATTCTCTGTGTGTGAGTGTGTGTGGGATGTTTGTTGTTTAGTTTCCCAACACTGGTTGGTAGAATATAGGTTCCTTCCCCAAGTCACTTGAGGAACAGCCTTGTGTGGCACTGACTTTATGTCTTGGGTTCCATGAATGAAAGGTGAACTGTGATGTCCCTCAGAGAACCATTGCAGATTTGAAT
Organism: Castor canadensis; assembly: GCF_047511655.1. NCBI lineage: Eukaryota > Metazoa > Chordata > Mammalia > Rodentia > Castoridae > Castor > Castor canadensis. The sequence goes on from NC_133399.1 coordinate 43,871,844, forward strand.
GTCCTTCCTGAGAGTTTCATGTTTATTCCATAGGTTGTGGTGTTCCTGAAATCTGCCATTCTTCCGAGAGGTGGTAAGCATTTCAGTCACTAGAGAACCCTAAGCATTCCTTGGCTATAGCGTGTGTGTGCCTGTGTACTTCTCAGATCAAAGTGAAGTAATTTCTGTGTCGTTAGGAAGTGAATTCTTGTGGTCACCTTGAGGCTCTTGGCAGCCAGTGTGTGCTTTTGCGTGTTTTGTTCAAGTGAGGAACACTGTAGGCTGGAAGACAGCCCCAGGCCCTCACTCTGTGATATTTTGGGTCAGTTAAGGGAATACCCTCCCAGATGATGGGAGATGTAGTTCTGAGAAGGAAGTTGCCTCATCCAAGGTTCAGGGAGTTTTCCTGGCTTATTTACCTTCAAAGGGCTTGAGGTGTTTGTGTACTCACCAGGTGAAAGCCTTCCTGTCCTCCAAAGTGTGGGGTCCAGATTGGGAGTAGTTTGGAAGAAGTCAGAAATGTCATGCCAGTTGAACCTTGAATGATCTGAGGAGGGAACGTGGAGGAGAAAAGCAATTCCCAGATCACAAGTTCTTGCCAGGAAACTGCCACACAAATGGCTGGAGACTGAAGGGAGAGGGGCCATAGAGGCAGTGCTTACGTGGTCTGACCAATCAGGACAGACTTGGTTGTGATGTCACAGTGGGATCCCAGCCACTGCAACATACACATTCCCGAGGCAGCTCCTGCCTGGCCTCTTGCTATGGTAGCGCAGCCAGCCAAGCATGGAGAAGCTGGAGGTAGGTGCCACTGTCTCGTGTGGAAGACTTCTCTTTTATTTGGGTCCTCGATATACGGGGCACACGTGGCCTGAGCACACGGGTGACCTGAGCATCCTAGGATCGGGTGATACCATTCCTCAGTAGAGATCTTCATAAACTTTTTTGGTTTTGGTGGAACTGTTGGGACTGGTAATACTGGCGTTGAAACTCAATGCTTTACACTTGCAAAGCAGTTGCTCTACCCTTTTAGCAACACCTCCTGTCAAACTTCCATAAATCTTTAGATTAAAGAAGTACAGTGAACCCCGAAAAGAATAAACAGAGCCAAACCATCCAACACCAATCACTATATTGTTTAGGAATGGATCGGTATGTGATAAAAAACCCATAGTAATGTACCAGAAATTTGGGCTGTTTGCCCGTGACGTATACCTGCATTTCTCTCACCTCAGCAGGTAGAAACAGGAGGATCGCAGTTCAAACCAGCTCTTGCAAATATTTTCCACAAGCCTCTGTTGAAAATACTCAACGCACAGAAGGTGTGCTGGAGTGGTATGGTTTTTCTTTTTTGAAATATTGTTTATTGAGTACTGTTGTACTGGGTATATGTTGTTACATTTACAAAAGTTTTTTACACTATGTCATAGTTAAAATCATCCCTTCCATCATTTTCCTTTATTATCTCCCTCCCTATTCCTGGAATAGTTTCACAGGTCTCATGTTTCCATTTTCATACATGAGTACACAATATTTCCATCCTATTCACCCTCACAACCATTTACTAATAATCCTCCCTGCTCCCAATGTAACTAACCGCGAGACAAGACCAGGTTTACTTTCTTGTGTTGTGTTTTTTATTAGTTTATATGTTTGTGTTTGGTGGGACTGGGTCTGTTTTCTTCTTTTGAAAAAAAATGATATTTTTTTGTTTAAGATGGGTCTATAGGGAGTTTCACTGTGACATTTCCATGTACATACGTCTTATGATCCTAATTGTTTCATCCCTTCCTGTTGTCCTTTTTACTTTATTCCCCTTCCATTTTTGATGTATAGAAAATACATCAACCGACCGTATTCACATTCTTAACTTCGTTCTTTGAAATGTTCTCCCTCCCATTAGGGACTCCCCGTCAGATTGAGTTGTTTTTCATAGCACTCTTTGTATATTTATTGGGCCTATATTCTACATCTGAGAGAAAACATGCAGTGTTTGGTTTCAGAACCTGGCTAATTTCACTTAAGATAATCTCCATTGCCATCCATTTCTCTGCAAAGGATAAAATCTCATTCTTTATTGTGGCTGAATCAAATTCCATTGAAAATTCTTGTTTTTCTAATTTACAGATAAAAAGAAAGTTATGCAGTGACACAGATTATCAGGAAATTACCACATGGTTTCTGTTCCACTGGAATTTCAGATTCCACAAACTCAGGTGAGTTAAGGAGCATGTTTGATCAGAGATCTTTCTCTGTGAGATAAACAACTCCCATACCCCCGCTTCTAGCAGTGACTGAGTTGAGGACGAGTTCATGAGCCCTGGGTCCCTTAGCATGTATGTATCATTGAAGCATTGTTTGTCAGCACCCCAGCAAATGCACTGGTAGGATTTTTGCAGAGGCCATAGATGCTTTATTGCAGGGCAGATGTCAAGATGCCCCTGGGCTTTCAGTGTAAGCCCCTGAGTTTATGGAGGCCTCTTGGATGCCACCAGTAGTTAGCAGATGGGCCTGTCATCTTCCATGTGTTAGTTACCTATATGTGTGTAACAAATTCCTCCAACTTTTAGCATAGTAAACAAGAAAACATAATTCACTCATTTTCTGTGGGTCAGGCATTTGGGAAGTGCCCAGTTGAGCAAAAGTGACCCAAAATGTTAGTAGAATAGGAGAAGCCAAACTGACCTTATATGTCATTTAGACCAACCTTCTTATTTGATAGGGAAATGTATGCAGAGAGTTTGAATGATTACCTGTGCTGGTGCAGCTATTTTCAGAGGTGTTTGGAGCACAGGGCTCTGTTCCTCACATCTGCTGTTGGGTGATGTGAGTGTGATGTCAGTGCTATAATGTTTGTGTGGAGGTATGAGGTCATGAGAACTAACATGCATAGTCAGTCATTTGGGTGTTAGTTTGTGGGAAACCTGGCCGATTCAGTTTGGTTGTGTAACTTCTGTCTGTGAAGGTCAGTGAAATGAACACAATGATTAAAAACACTTTTTTCCATTCCTGAGTTTTAACAAACTTACTGTAGTGGGGGTACATTGTGACTTTTGCCAAAGTTCTTATAATATGCCATAGTTGAATTCATCCCTCCACATTCTCCTTTATTCTCTCTCACCGTATTCCTGGAATAGTTTCATCACGTCTCGTTTTTCCATTTTCATACATGAGTATATAATATTTATACCATATCCTACACCCTTTCCTTATATCCTCACCCCTCCCACAAGTAACAACTCCCTATACAGGACCTATTTTCCATTTCTGTTACCAAAAATCCCTTTTTGTGTTTATTTTGTTTTAGTGTGGGGAGCAGAACTGGGGCTTGAACTCAGGGACTCTACCTTGAGGCAGTTCACCAGCCGTTTTTTTGTGATAGGTGTTTCTGAGACAGGGTCTTGCAAACTATTTGCCCAAGCTGTGTTTGAACCAAGATCTTCCTTATCTCTCCCTTCTGAGTCACAGGGACTGCGGGTGTGAGCCACTGGTGACCCGCACGTTTTTGTTTGTTTAATTAAGATAGCTATTCGGGATGTTTCATTGTGACATTTGCTCATACATATATAGCTCTATGCATATATATATATGTACACGTTATAACACAAATTGGGTCATTCCCTCTATTTTTTGCTTTTCTACTTTATTCTCCTTCTTATGGTAGTTTCAAAAGTTTTTAAAATTCTGCATTCCTCTACAGAAAGTACAACAACCATATTGACCTGGTTAACCTCCTCCTTTTACCCTCTCTCTCTCATAAATGAGCTCCCCTTAGACCTGTTGTTCATACTACTGCTTGTATGTGTGTCAGGTCTCTAGTGCATGTGTGAGAAAAAACATGTGGCCTTTGGTTTCCCCAACCTGACTAATTTAACTTAAGGTGATGTTCTCTAGTTCCATCCATTTACCTGCAAACAACAAAATTTCATGCATATTTAAGGCTGAATAAAATTCCATTGTGTGTAAATGCCACAGTTTTGGATCCATGTATCAGTTGTGAGGCATCTTGGCTGTTTACATATGTTAGCTGTTGTGAGTAATGCTGCAGTAAACATGGATGTGCAGGTGTCTGTCTTGTTACCTGGCTTGCATTCATTCAGGTATATCCCTATGAATGATAATGCTGGATCACACAGCAATTCTACTTTGAGTTTCGAGAAGCCTCCATATTGTTTTCCACAGTTGTTGTACTAATTTGCATTCCCACTAACTGCATATGAGGGTTCCTTTTTTTTAGACATCCTTGAAAACATTAGTTGTTTGTATTCTTGATAGCCATTACAATGGGAGTGGTTTGGAATCTTGGTATGGTTTTCATTTTTGTTTTCTTTCTGACGAGCGATGGTGAGCATTTCTTTATGTAGTTGTAGGTCCTTTGGACTTCTGCCTTGGAACAAGCTCTGTTAAGTTCATTTGTGTATTTCTTCATTGGGTCACTGATTTTTACGGGAATTTAGTTTTTGAGTATATTCTCGGTATTAATTTCAGTCAGATGTATACCTGGCAAAGATTTCCCCATTCTGGAGCCTTGGTTTCTGCTTCTATTCCTCACCACGTCATCTCAAGGTGTGGTTCTAGTGGACTGGCAAGGGAGGAAAAGGTTCCATGGAGGCACAGCACAGACACCTGTTGATCTGATATAAATTCTTCTCTGGTCTGCAGAGTACATCAAAGCACAGGCAGTGAAGGTTGGAAGGAATTCACCTCATTCACCGGTGTTTCCAGGTGTTCATAAGTATGGGTTCTGCTGAAAGGTACTTTTTTTTGATGAAAGCCCAGAAATTGACTTCCACAAAGTAGTTAATATTCATGGGTCACATTCATTGTGTGGGTGTGTTTGTGTGTGGGGCCGCATGTGTGGTTGAAAATAGTTCCTGGATCATTGTCCGTGGATGCTGTGTTCCTAATAATGCCAGTCAGGAATGCTCCTTCGGAAGGCAGTAATTTTGGGTTTTTCTCTGTGTTGTTACTCCCTAGGTAAACTGTAATCAATTCACTGAGGAGGAAAGATTCAGGGATCCTTGAATATGTGCAGGGTATGTGAGGCTATCGTGATGCATATATGTATGTGCCTCGTTACCCTGCTAGAAGTGATTTGAGTTCAAGTGATGGCTTTGGACACTGACTCTCGATTAGCCTTTAGTTGTTCCTTGGCATAATGGTGGTAGTATGTCTTCCTTCCAAGGACAATGTTGGAACTGATGTCACTTCTTGGGTTTTTCTAAGTTTGATCCTTCCTAAAGTGCTTAAAGTGTCGCCTCAGTAGGGTAACGCCAGGATTTCAGCCTTTGCAGATAACATTCGACTTGCGTTGAATAGAGGCCAGGTTCCTGGGTGTCTGTGTCTACCTTTCTGTGTGCCTTTCTTGTGTGTATGTGTCTGTCTTTGTCTGTGTGCTTAATATTTCTCATTTGTTCATGTATTAATTTCTTTGCTATTTGTCATAAATTCTCATATTACCAATTGTTTCACACTCTTTGAGTGTATCCCCTGCTTAGGCATGCAGAAGTGTCTTTGAATCAAAATCTATCATTAACGTTGAGGAAATAGACGGAACGAACAAGGCTGGGTGATGTTCTATGACTTCTGGTCTTGCACAAAGTTGTAATTAACTCCATAGAATGTAAGAAATTCACATACAAGAGAAATATTAGTATGTCACTCATTCTCTGTGTGTGAGTGTGTGTGGGATGTTTGTTGTTTAGTTTCCCAACACTGGTTGGTAGAATATAGGTTCCTTCCCCAAGTCACTTGAGGAACAGCCTTGTGTGGCACTGACTTTATGTCTTGGGTTCCATGAATGAAAGGTGAACTGTGATGTCCCTCAGAGAACCATTGCAGATTTGAATGTCCTTCCTGAGAGTTTCATGTTTATTCCATAGGTTGTGGTGTTCCTGAAATCTGCCATTCTTCCGAGAGGTGGTAAGCATTTCAGTCACTAGAGAACCCTAAGCATTCCTTGGCTATAGCGTGTGTGTGCCTGTGTACTTCTCAGATCAAAGTGAAGTAATTTCTGTGTCGTTAGGAAGTGAATTCTTGTGGTGACCTTGAGGCTCTTGGCAGCCAGTGTGTGCTTTTGCGTGTTTTGTTCAAGTGAGGAACACTGTAGGCTGGAAGACAGCCCCAGGCCCTCACTCTGTGATATTTTGGGTCAGTTAAGGGAATACCCTCCCAGATGATGGGAGATGTAGTTCTGAGAAGGAAGTTGCCTCATCCAAGGTTCAGGGAGTTTTCCTGGCTTATTTACCTTCAAAGGGCTTGAGGTGTTTGTGTACTCACCAGGTGAAAGCCTTCCTGTCCTCCAAAGTGTGGGGTCCAGATTGGGAGTAGTTTGGAAGAAGTCAGAAATGTCATGCCAGTTGAACCTTGAATGATCTGAGGAGGGAACGTGGAGGAGAAAAGCAATTCCCAGATCACAAGTTCTTGCCAGGAAACTGCCACACAAATGGCTGGAGACTGAAGGGAGAGGGGCCATAGAGGCAGTGCTTACGTGGTCTGACCAATCAGGACAGACTTGGTTGTGATGTCACAGTGGGATCCCAGCCACTGCAACATACACATTCCCGAGGCAGCTCCTGCCTGGCCTCTTGCTATGGTAGCGCAGCCAGCCAAGCATGGAGAAGCTGGAGGTAGGTGCCACTGTCTCGTGTGGAAGACTTCTCTTTTATTTGGGTCCTCGATATACGGGGCACACGTGGCCTGAGCACACGGGTGACCTGAGCATCCTAGGATCGGGTGATACCATTCCTCAGTAGAGATCTTCATAAACTTTTTTGGTTTTGGTGGAACTGTTGGGACTGGTAATACTGGCGTTGAAACTCAATGCTTTACACTTGCAAAGCAGTTGCTCTACCCTTTTAGCAACACCTCCTGTCAAACTTCCATAAATCTTTAGATTAAAGAAGTACAGTGAACCCCGAAAAGAAGAAACAGAGCCAAACCATCCAACACCAATCACTATATTGTTTAGGAATGGATCGGTATGTGATAAAAAACCCATAGTAATGTACCAGAAATTTGGGCTGTTTGCCCGTGACGTATACCTGCATTTCTCTCACCTCAGCAGGTAGAAACAGGAGGATCGCAGTTCAAACCAGCTCTTGCAAATATTTTCCACAAGCCTCTGTTGAAAATACTCAACGCACAGAAGGTGTGCTGGAGTGGTATGGTTTTTCTTTTTTGAAATATTGTTTATTGAGTACTGTTGTACTGGGTATATGTTGTTACATTTACAAAAGTTTTTTACACTATGTCATAGTTAAAATCATCCCTTCCATCATTTTCCTTTATTATCTCCCTCCCTATTCCTGGAATAGTTTCACAGGTCTCATGTTTCCATTTTCATACATGAGTACACAATATTTCCATCCTATTCACCCTCACAACCATTTACTAATAATCCTCCCTGCTCCCAATGTAACTAACCGCGAGACAAGACCAGGTTTACTTTCTTGTGTTGTGTTTTTTATTAGTTTATATGTTTGTGTTTGGTGGGACTGGGTCTGTTTTCTTCTTTTGAAAAAAAATGATATTTTTTTGTTTAAGATGGGTCTATAGGGAGTTTCACTGTGACATTTCCATGTACATACGTCTTATGATCCTAATTGTTTCATCCCTTCCTGTTGTCCTTTTTACTTTATTCCCCTTCCATTTTTGATGTATAGAAAATACATCAACCGACCGTATTCACATTCTTAACTTCGTTCTTTGAAATGTTCTCCCTCCCATTAGGGACTCCCCGTCAGATTGAGTTGTTTTTCATAGCACTCTTTGTATATTTATTGGGCCTATATTCTACATCTGAGAGAAAACATGCAGTGTTTGGTTTCAGAACCTGGCTAATTTCACTTAAGATAATCTCCATTGCCATCCATTTCTCTGCAAAGGATAAAATCTCATTCTTTATTGTGGCTGAATCAAATTCCATTGAAAATTCTTGTTTTTCTAATTTACAGATAAAAAGAAAGTTATGCAGTGACACAGATTATCAGGAAATTACCACATGGTTTCTGTTCCACTGGAATTTCAGATTCCACAAACTCAGGTGAGTTAAGGAGCATGTTTGATCAGAGATCTTTCTCTGTGAGATAAACAACTCCCATACCCCCGCTTCTAGCAGTGACTGAGTTGAGGACGAGTTCATGAGCCCTGGGTCCCTTAGCATGTATGTATCATTGAAGCATTGTTTGTCAGCACCCCAGCAAATGCACTGGTAGGATTTTTGCAGAGGCCATAGATGCTTTATTGCAGGGCAGATGTCAAGATGCCCCTGGGCTTTCAGTGTAAGCCCCTGAGTTTATGGAGGCCTCTTGGATGCCACCAGTAGTTAGCAGATGGGCCTGTCATCTTCCATGTGTTAGTTACCTATATGTGTGTAACAAATTCCTCCAACTTTTAGCATAGTAAACAAGAAAACATAATTCACTCATTTTCTGTGGGTCAGGCATTTGGGAAGTGCCCAGTTGAGCAAAAGTGACCCAAAATGTTAGTAGAATAGGAGAAGCCAAACTGACCTTATATGTCATTTAGACCAACCTTCTTATTTGATAGGGAAATGTATGCAGAGAGTTTGAATGATTACCTGTGCTGGTGCAGCTATTTTCAGAGGTGTTTGGAGCACAGGGCTCTGTTCCTCACATCTGCTGTTGGGTGATGTGAGTGTGATGTCAGTGCTATAATGTTTGTGTGGAGGTATGAGGTCATGAGAACTAACATGCATAGTCAGTCATTTGGGTGTTAGTTTGTGGGAAACCTGGCCGATTCAGTTTGGTTGTGTAACTTCTGTCTGTGAAGGTCAGTGAAATGAACACAATGATTAAAAACACTTTTTTCCATTCCTGAGTTTTAACAAACTTACTGTAGTGGGGGTACATTGTGACTTTTGCCAAAGTTCTTATAATATGCCATAGTTGAATTCATCCCTCCACATTCTCCTTTATTCTCTCTCACCGTATTCCTGGAATAGTTTCATCACGTCTCGTTTTTCCATTTTCATACATGAGTATATAATATTTATACCATATCCTACACCCTTTCCTTATATCCTCACCCCTCCCACAAGTAACAACTCCCTATACAGGACCTATTTTCCATTTCTGTTACCAAAAATCCCTTTTTGTGTTTATTTTGTTTTAGTGTGGGGAGCAGAACTGGGGCTTGAACTCAGGGACTCTACCTTGAGGCAGTTCACCAGCCGTTTTTTTGTGATAGGTGTTTCTGAGACAGGGTCTTGCAAACTATTTGCCCAAGCTGTGTTTGAACCAAGATCTTCCTTATCTCTCCCTTCTGAGTCACAGGGACTGCGGGTGTGAGCCACTGGTGACCCGCACGTTTTTGTTTGTTTAATTAAGATAGCTATTCGGGATGTTTCATTGTGACATTTGCTCATACATATATAGCTCTATGCATATATATATATGTACACGTTATAACACAAATTGGGTCATTCCCTCTATTTTTTGCTTTTCTACTTTATTCTCCTTCTTATGGTAGTTTCAAAAGTTTTTAAAATTCTGCATTCCTCTACAGAAAGTACAACAACCATATTGACCTGGTTAACCTCCTCCTTTTACCCTCTCTCTCTCATAAATGAGCTCCCCTTAGACCTGTTGTTCATACTACTGCTTGTATGTGTGTCAGGTCTCTAGTGCATGTGTGAGAAAAAACATGTGGCCTTTGGTTTCCCCAACCTGACTAATTTAACTTAAGGTGATGTTCTCTAGTTCCATCCATTTACCTGCAAACAACAAAATTTCATGCATATTTAAGGCTGAATAAAATTCCATTGTGTGTAAATGCCACAGTTTTGGATCCATGTATCAGTTGTGAGGCATCTTGGCTGTTTACATATGTTAGCTGTTGTGAGTAATGCTGCAGTAAACATGGATGTGCAGGTGTCTGTCTTGTTACCTGGCTTGCATTCATTCAGGTATATCCCTATGAATGATAATGCTGGATCACACAGCAATTCTACTTTGAGTTTCGAGAAGCCTCCATATTGTTTTCCACAGTTGTTGTACTAATTTGCATTCCCACTAACTGCATATGAGGGTTCCTTTTTTTTAGACATCCTTGAAAACATTAGTTGTTTGTATTCTTGATAGCCATTACAATGGGAGTGGTTTGGAATCTTGGTATGGTTTTCATTTTTGTTTTCTTTCTGACGAGCGATGGTGAGCATTTCTTTATGTAGTTGTAGGTCCTTTGGACTTCTGCCTTGGAACAAGCTCTGTTAAGTTCATTTGTGTATTTCTTCATTGGGTCACTGATTTTTACGGGAATTTAGTTTTTGAGTATATTCTCGGTATTAATTTCAGTCAGATGTATACCTGGCAAAGATTTCCCCATTCTGGAGCCTTGGTTTCTGCTTCTATTCCTCACCACGTCATCTCAAGGTGTGGTTCTAGTGGACTGGCAAGGGAGGAAAAGGTTCCATGGAGGCACAGCACAGACACCTGTTGATCTGATATAAATTCTTCTCTGGTCTGCAGAGTACATCAAAGCACAGGCAGTGAAGGTTGGAAGGAATTCACCTCATTCACCGGTGTTTCCAGGTGTTCATAAGTATGGGTTCTGCTGAAAGGTACTTTTTTTTGATGAAAGCCCAGAAATTGACTTCCACAAAGTAGTTAATATTCATGGGTCACATTCATTGTGTGGGTGTGTTTGTGTGTGGGGCCGCATGTGTGGTTGAAAATAGTTCCTGGATCATTGTCCGTGGATGCTGTGTTCCTAATAATGCCAGTCAGGAATGCTCCTTCGGAAGGCAGTAATTTTGGGTTTTTCTCTGTGTTGTTACTCCCTAGGTAAACTGTAATCAATTCACTGAGGAGGAAAGATTCAGGGATCCTTGAATATGTGCAGGGTATGTGAGGCTATCGTGATGCATATATGTATGTGCCTCGTTACCCTGCTAGAAGTGATTTGAGTTCAAGTGATGGCTTTGGACACTGACTCTCGATTAGCCTTTAGTTGTTCCTTGGCATAATGGTGGTAGTATGTCTTCCTTCCAAGGACAATGTTGGAACTGATGTCACTTCTTGGGTTTTTCTAAGTTTGATCCTTCCTAAAGTGCTTAAAGTGTCGCCTCAGTAGGGTAACGCCAGGATTTCAGCCTTTGCAGATAACATTCGACTTGCGTTGAATAGAGGCCAGGTTCCTGGGTGTCTGTGTCTACCTTTCTGTGTGCCTTTCTTGTGTGTATGTGTCTGTCTTTGTCTGTGTGCTTAATATTTCTCATTTGTTCATGTATTAATTTCTTTGCTATTTGTCATAAATTCTCATATTACCAATTGTTTCACACTCTTTGAGTGTATCCCCTGCTTAGGCATGCAGAAGTGTCTTTGAATCAAAATCTATCATTAACGTTGAGGAAATAGACGGAACGAACAAGGCTGGGTGATGTTCTATGACTTCTGGTCTTGCACAAAGTTGTAATTAACTCCATAGAATGTAAGAAATTCACATACAAGATAAATATTAGTATGTCACTCATTCTCTGTGTGTGAGTGTGTGTGGGATGTTTGTTGTTTAGTTTCCCAACACTGGTTGGTAGAATATAGGTTCCTTCCCCAAGTCACTTGAGGAACAGCCTTGTGTGGCACTGACTTTATGTCTTGGGTTCCATGAATGAAAGGTGAACTGTGATGTCCCTCAGAGAACCATTGCAGATTTGAATGTCCTTCCTGAGAGTTTCATGTTTATTCCATAGGTTGTGGTGTTCCTGAAATCTGCCATTCTTCCGAGAGGTGGTAAGCATTTCAGTCACTAGAGAACCCTAAGCATTCCTTGGCTATAGCGTGTGTGTGCCTGTGTACTTCTCAGATCAAAGTGAAGTAATTTCTGTGTCGTTAGGAAGTGAATTCTTGTGGTGACCTTGAGGCTCTTGGCAGCCAGTGTGTGCTTTTGCGTGTTTTGTTCAAGTGAGGAACACTGTAGGCTGGAAGACAGCCCCAGGCCCTCACTCTGTGATATTTTGGGTCAGTTAAGGGAATACCCTCCCAGATGATGGGAGATGTAGTTCTGAGAAGGAAGTTGCCTCATCCAAGGTTCAGGGAGTTTTCCTGGCTTATTTACCTTCAAAGGGCTTGAGGTGTTTGTGTACTCACCAGGTGAAAGCCTTCCTGTCCTCCAAAGTGTGGGGTCCAGATTGGGAGTAGTTTGGAAGAAGTCAGAAATGTCATGCCAGTTGAACCTTGAATGATCTGAGGAGGGAACGTGGAGGAGAAAAGCAATTCCCAGATCACAAGTTCTTGCCAGGAAACTGCCACACAAATGGCTGGAGACTGAAGGGAGAGGGGCCATAGAGGCAGTGCTTACGTGGTCTGACCAATCAGGACAGACTTGGTTGTGATGTCACAGTGGGATCCCAGCCACTGCAACATACACATTCCCGAGGCAGCTCCTGCCTGGCCTCTTGCTATGGTAGCGCAGCCAGCCAAGCATGGAGAAGCTGGAGGTAGGTGCCACTGTCTCGTGTGGAAGACTTCTCTTTTATTTGGGTCCTCGATATACGGGGCACACGTGGCCTGAGCACACGGGTGACCTAAGCATCCTAGGATCGGGTGATACCATTCCTCAGTAGAGATCTTCATAAACTTTTTTGGTTTTGGTGGAACTGTTGGGACTGGTAATACTGGCGTTGAAACTCAATGCTTTACACTTGCAAAGCAGTTGCTCTACCCTTTTAGCAACACCTCCTGTCAAACTTCCATAAATCTTTAGATTAAAGAAGTACAGTGAACCCCGAAAAGAATAAACAGAGCCAAACCATCCAACACCAATCACTATATTGTTTAGGAATGGATCGGTATGTGATAAAAAACCCATAGTAATGTACCAGAAATTTGGGCTGTTTGCCCGTGACGTATACCTGCATTTCTCTCACCTCAGCAGGTAGAAACAGGAGGATCGCAGTTCAAACCAGCTCTTGCAAATATTTTCCACAAGCCTCTGTTGAAAATACTCAACGCACAGAAGGTGTGCTGGAGTGGTATGGTTTTTCTTTTTTGAAATATTGTTTATTGAGTACTGTTGTACTGGGTATATGTTGTTACATTTACAAAAGTTTTTTACACTATGTCATAGTTAAAATCATCCCTTCCATCATTTTCCTTTATTATCTCCCTCCCTATTCCTGGAATAGTTTCACAGGTCTCATGTTTCCATTTTCATACATGAGTACACAATATTTCCATCCTATTCACCCTCACAACCATTTACTAATAATCCTCCCTGCTCCCAATGTAACTAACCGCGAGACAAGACCAGGTTTACTTTCTTGTGTTGTGTTTTTTATTAGTTTATATGTTTGTGTTTGGTGGGACTGGGTCTGTTTTCTTCTTTTGAAAAAAAATGATATTTTTTTGTTTAAGATGGGTCTATAGGGAGTTTCACTGTGACATTTCCATGTACATACGTCTTATGATCCTAATTGTTTCATCCCTTCCTGTTGTCCTTTTTACTTTATTCCCCTTCCATTTTTGATGTATAGAAAATACATCAACCGACCGTATTCACATTCTTAACTTCGTTCTTTGAAATGTTCTCCCTCCCATTAGGGACTCCCCGTCAGATTGAGTTGTTTTTCATAGCACTCTTTGTATATTTATTGGGCCTATATTCTACATCTGAGAGAAAACATGCAGTGTTTGGTTTCAGAACCTGGCTAATTTCACTTAAGATAATCTCCATTGCCATCCATTTCTCTGCAAAGGATAAAATCTCATTCTTTATTGTGGCTGAATCAAATTCCATTGAAAATTCTTGTTTTTCTAATTTACAGATAAAAAGAAAGTTATGCAGTGACACAGATTATCAGGAAATTACCACATGGTTTCTGTTCCACTGGAATTTCAGATTCCACAAACTCAGGTGAGTTAAGGAGCATGTTTGATCAGAGATCTTTCTCTGTGAGATAAACAACTCCCATACCCCCGCTTCTAGCAGTGACTGAGTTGAGGACGAGTTCATGAGCCCTGGGTCCCTTAGCATGTATGTATCATTGAAGCATTGTTTGTCAGCACCCCAGCAAATGCACTGGTAGGATTTTTGCAGAGGCCATAGATGCTTTATTGCAGGGCAGATGTCAAGATGCCCCTGGGCTTTCAGTGTAAGCCCCTGAGTTTATGGAGGCCTCTTGGATGCCACCAGTAGTTAGCAGATGGGCCTGTCATCTTCCATGTGTTAGTTACCTATATGTGTGTAACAAATTCCTCCAACTTTTAGCATAGTAAACAAGAAAACATAATTCACTCATTTTCTGTGGGTCAGGCATTTGGGAAGTGCCCAGTTGAGCAAAAGTGACCCAAAATGTTAGTAGAATAGGAGAAGCCAAACTGACCTTATATGTCATTTAGACCAACCTTCTTATTTGATAGGGAAATGTATGCAGAGAGTTTGAATGATTACCTGTGCTGGTGCAGCTATTTTCAGAGGTGTTTGGAGCACAGGGCTCTGTTCCTCACATCTGCTGTTGGGTGATGTGAGTGTGATGTCAGTGCTATAATGTTTGTGTGGAGGTATGAGGTCATGAGAACTAACATGCATAGTCAGTCATTTGGGTGTTAGTTTGTGGGAAACCTGGCCGATTCAGTTTGGTTGTGTAACTTCTGTCTGTGAAGGTCAGTGAAATGAACACAATGATTAAAAACACTTTTTTCCATTCCTGAGTTTTAACAAACTTACTGTAGTGGGGGTACATTGTGACTTTTGCCAAAGTTCTTATAATATGCCATAGTTGAATTCATCCCTCCACATTCTCCTTTATTCTCTCTCACCGTATTCCTGGAATAGTTTCATCACGTCTCGTTTTTCCATTTTCATACATGAGTATATAATATTTATACCATATCCTACACCCTTTCCTTATATCCTCACCCCTCCCACAAGTAACAACTCCCTATACAGGACCTATTTTCCATTTCTGTTACCAAAAATCCCTTTTTGTGTTTATTTTGTTTTAGTGTGGGGAGCAGAACTGGGGCTTGAACTCAGGGACTCTACCTTGAGGCAGTTCACCAGCCGTTTTTTTGTGATGGGTGTTTCTGAGACCGGGTCTTGCAAACTATTTGCCCAAGCTGTGTTTGAACCAAGATCTTCCTTATCTCTCCCTTCTGAGTCACAGGGACTGCGGGTGTGAGCCACTGGTGACCCGCACGTTTTTGTTTGTTTAATTAAGATAGCTATTCGGGATGTTTCATTGTGACATTTGCTCATACATATATAGCTCTATGCATATATATATATATGTACACGTTATAACACAAATTGGGTCATTCCCTCTATTTTTTGCTTTTCTACTTTATTCTCCTTCTTATGGTAGTTTCAAAAGTTTTTAAAATTCTGCATTCCTCTACAGAAAGTACAACAACCATATTGACCTGGTTAACCTCCTCCTTTTACCCTCTCTCTCTCATAAATGAGCTCCCCTTAGACCTGTTGTTCATACTACTGCTTGTATGTGTGTCAGGTCTCTAGTGCATGTGTGAGAAAAAACATGTGGCCTTTGGTTTCCCCAACCTGACTAATTTAACTTAAGGTGATGTTCTCTAGTTCCATCCATTTACCTGCAAACAACAAAATTTCATGCATATTTAAGGCTGAATAAAATTCCATTGTGTGTAAATGCCACAGTTTTGGATCCATGTATCAGTTGTGAGGCATCTTGGCTGTTTACATATGTTAGCTGTTGTGAGTAATGCTGCAGTAAACATGGATGTGCAGGTGTCTGTCTTGTTACCTGGCTTGCATTCATTCAGGTATATCCCTATGAATGATAATGCTGGATCACACAGCAATTCTACTTTGAGTTTCGAGAAGCCTCCATATTGTTTTCCACAGTTGTTGTACTAATTTGCATTCCCACTAACTGCATATGAGGGTTCCTTTTTTTTAGACATCCTTGAAAACATTAGTTGTTTGTATTCTTGATAGCCATTACAATGGGAGTGGTTTGGAATCTTGGTATGGTTTTCATTTTTGTTTTCTTTCTGACGAGCGATGGTGAGCATTTCTTTATGTAGTTGTAGGTCCTTTGGACTTCTGCCTTGGAACAAGCTCTGTTAAGTTCATTTGTGTATTTCTTCATTGGGTCACTGATTTTTACGGGAATTTAGTTTTTGAGTATATTCTCGGTATTAATTTCAGTCAGATGTATACCTGGCAAAGATTTCCCCATTCTGGAGCCTTGGTTTCTGCTTCTATTCCTCACCACGTCATCTCAAGGTGTGGTTCTAGTGGACTGGCAAGGGAGGAAAAGGTTCCATGGAGGCACAGCACAGACACCTGTTGATCTGATATAAATTCTTCTCTGGTCTGCAGAGTACATCAAAGCACAGGCAGTGAAGGTTGGAAGGAATTCACCTCATTCACCGGTGTTTCCAGGTGTTCATAAGTATGGGTTCTGCTGAAAGGTACTTTTTTTTGATGAAAGCCCAGAAATTGACTTCCACAAAGTAGTTAATATTCATGGGTCACATTCATTGTGTGGGTGTGTTTGTGTGTGGGGCCGCATGTGTGGTTGAAAATAGTTCCTGGATCATTGTCCGTGGATGCTGTGTTCCTAATAATGCCAGTCAGGAATGCTCCTTCGGAAGGCAGTAATTTTGGGTTTTTCTCTGTGTTGTTACTCCCTAGGTAAACTGTAATCAATTCACTGAGGAGGAAAGATTCAGGGATCCTTGAATATGTGCAGGGTATGTGAGGCTATCGTGATGCATATATGTATGTGCCTCGTTACCCTGCTAGAAGTGATTTGAGTTCAAGTGATGGCTTTGGACACTGACTCTCGATTAGCCTTTAGTTGTTCCTTGGCATAATGGTGGTAGTATGTCTTCCTTCCAAGGACAATGTTGGAACTGATGTCACTTCTTGGGTTTTTCTAAGTTTGATCCTTCCTAAAGTGCTTAAAGTGTCGCCTCAGTAGGGTAACGCCAGGATTTCAGCCTTTGCAGATAACATTCGACTTGCGTTGAATAGAGGCCAGGTTCCTGGGTGTCTGTGTCTACCTTTCTGTGTGCCTTTCTTGTGTGTATGTGTCTGTCTTTGTCTGTGTGCTTAATATTTCTCATTTGTTCATGTATTAATTTCTTTGCTATTTGTCATAAATTCTCATATTACCAATTGTTTCACACTCTTTGAGTGTATCCGCTGCTTAGGCATGCAGAAGTGTCTTTGAATCAAAATCTATCATTAACGTTGAGGAAATAGACGGAACGAACAAGGCTGGGTGATGTTCTATGACTTCTGGTCTTGCACAAAGTTGTAATTAACTCCATAGAATGTAAGAAATTCACATACAAGATAAATATTAGTATGTCACTCATTCTCTGTGTGTGAGTGTGTGTGGGATGTTTGTTGTTTAGTTTCCCAACACTGGTTGGTAGAATATAGGTTCCTTCCCCAAGTCACTTGAGGAACAGCCTTGTGTGGCACTGACTTTATGTCTTGGGTTCCATGAATGAAAGGTGAACTGTGATGTCCCTCAGAGAACCATTGCAGATTTGAATGTCCTTCCTGAGAGTTTCATGTTTATTCCATAGGTTGTGGTGTTCCTGAAATCTGCCATTCTTCCGAGAGGTGGTAAGCATTTCAGTCACTAGAGAACCTTAAGCATTCCTTGGCTATAGCGTGTGTGTGCCTGTGTACTTCTCAGATCAAAGTGAAGTAATTTCTGTGTCGTTAGGAAGTGAATTCTTGTGGTCACCTTGAGGCTCTTGGCAGCCAGTGTGTGCTTTTGCGTGTTTTGTTCAAGTGAGGAACACTGTAGGCTGGAAGACAGCCCCAGGCCCTCACTCTGTGATATTTTGGGTCAGTTAAGGGAATACCCTCCCAGATGATGGGAGATGTAGTTCTGAGAAGGAAGTTGCCTCATCCAAGGTTCAGGGAGTTTTCCTGGCTTATTTACCTTCAAAGGGCTTGAGGTGTTTGTGTACTCACCAGGTGAAAGCCTTCCTGTCCTCCAAAGTGTGGGGTCCAGATTGGGAGTAGTTTGGAAGAAGTCAGAAATGTCATGCCAGTTGAACCTTGAATGATCTGAGGAGGGAACGTGGAGGAGAAAAGCAATTCCCAGATCACAAGTTCTTGCCAGGAAACTGCCACACAAATGGCTGGAGACTGAAGGGAGAGGGGCCATAGAGGCAGTGCTTACGTGGTCTGACCAATCAGGACAGACTTGGTTGTGATGTCACAGTGGGATCCCAGCCACTGCAACATACACATTCCCGAGGCAGCTCCTGCCTGGCCTCTTGCTATGGTAGCGCAGCCAGCCAAGCATGGAGAAGCTGGAGGTAGGTGCCACTGTCTCGTGTGGAAGACTTCTCTTTTATTTGGGTCCTCGATATACGGGGCACACGTGGCCTGAGCACACGGGTGACCTGAGCATCCTAGGATCGGGTGATACCATTCCTCAGTAGAGATCTTCATAAACTTTTTTGGTTTTGGTGGAACTGTTGGGACTGGTAATACTGGCGTTGAAACTCAATGCTTTACACTTGCAAAGCAGTTGCTCTACCCTTTTAGCAACACCTCCTGTCAAACTTCCATAAATCTTTAGATTAAAGAAGTACAGTGAACCCCGAAAAGAAGAAACAGAGCCAAACCATCCAACACCAATCACTATATTGTTTAGGAATGGATCGGTATGTGATAAAAAACCCATAGTAATGTACCTGAAATTTGGGCTGTTTGCCCGTGACGTATACCTGCATTTCTCTCACCTCAGCAGGTAGAAACAGGAGGATCGCAGTTCAAACCAGCTCTTGCAAATATTTTCCACAAGCCTCTGTTGAAAATACTCAACGCACAGAAGGTGTGCTGGAGTGGTATGGTTTTTCTTTTTTGAAATATTGTTTATTGAGTACTGTTGTACTGGGTATATGTTGTTACATTTACAAAAGTTTTTTACACTATGTCATAGTTAAAATCATCCCTTCCATCATTTTCCTTTATTATCTCCCTCCCTATTCCTGGAATAGTTTCACAGGTCTCATGTTTCCATTTTCATACATGAGTACACAATATTTCCATCCTATTCACCCTCACAACCATTTACTAATAATCCTCCCTGCTCCCAATGTAACTAACCGCGAGACAAGACCAGGTTTACTTTCTTGTGTTGTGTTTTTTATTAGTTTATATGTTTGTGTTTGGTGGGACTGGGTCTGTTTTCTTCTTTTGAAAAAAAATGATATTTTTTTGTTTAAGATGGGTCTATAGGGAGTTTCACTGTGACATTTCCATGTACATACGTCTTATGATCCTAATTGTTTCATCCCTTCCTGTTGTCCTTTTTACTTTATTCCCCTTCCATTTTTGATGTATAGAAAATACATCAACCGACCGTATTCACATTCTTAACTTCGTTCTTTGAAATGTTCTCCCTCCCATTAGGGACTCCCCGTCAGATTGAGTTGTTTTTCATAGCACTCTTTGTATATTTATTGGGCCTATATTCTACATCTGAGAGAAAACATGCAGTGTTTGGTTTCAGAACCTGGCTAATTTCACTTAAGATAATCTCCATTGCCATCCATTTCTCTGCAAAGGATAAAATCTCATTCTTTATTGTGGCTGAATCAAATTCCATTGAAAATTCTTGTTTTTCTAATTTACAGATAAAAAGAAAGTTATGCAGTGACACAGATTATCAGGAAATTACCACATGGTTTCTGTTCCACTGGAATTTCAGATTCCACAAACTCAGGTGAGTTAAGGAGCATGTTTGATCAGAGATCTTTCTCTGTGAGATAAACAACTCCCATACCCCCGCTTCTAGCAGTGACTGAGTTGAGGACGAGTTCATGAGCCCTGGGTCCCTTAGCATGTATGTATCATTGAAGCATTGTTTGTCAGCACCCCAGCAAATGCACTGGTAGGATTTTTGCAGAGGCCATAGATGCTTTATTGCAGGGCAGATGTCAAGATGCCCCTGGGCTTTCAGTGTAAGCCCCTGAGTTTATGGAGGCCTCTTGGATGCCACCAGTAGTTAGCAGATGGGCCTGTCATCTTCCATGTGTTAGTTACCTATATGTGTGTAACAAATTCCTCCAACTTTTAGCATAGTAAACAAGAAAACATAATTCACTCATTTTCTGTGGGTCAGGCATTTGGGAAGTGCCCAGTTGAGCAAAAGTGACCCAAAATGTTAGTAGAATAGGAGAAGCCAAACTGACCTTATATGTCATTTAGACCAACCTTCTTATTTGATAGGGAAATGTATGCAGAGAGTTTGAATGATTACCTGTGCTGGTGCAGCTATTTTCAGAGGTGTTTGGAGCACAGGGCTCTGTTCCTCACATCTGCTGTTGGGTGATGTGAGTGTGATGTCAGTGCTATAATGTTTGTGTGGAGGTATGAGGTCATGAGAACTAACATGCATAGTCAGTCATTTGGGTGTTAGTTTGTGGGAAACCTGGCCGATTCAGTTTGGTTGTGTAACTTCTGTCTGTGAAGGTCAGTGAAATGAACACAATGATTAAAAACACTTTTTTCCATTCCTGAGTTTTAACAAACTTACTGTAGTGGGGGTACATTGTGACTTTTGCCAAAGTTCTTATAATATGCCATAGTTGAATTCATCCCTCCACATTCTCCTTTATTCTCTCTCACCGTATTCCTGGAATAGTTTCATCACGTCTCGTTTTTCCATTTTCATACATGAGTATATAATATTTATACCATATCCTACACCCTTTCCTTATATCCTCACCCCTCCCACAAGTAACAACTCCCTATACAGGACCTATTTTCCATTTCTGTTACCAAAAATCCCTTTTTGTGTTTATTTTGTTTTAGTGTGGGGAGCAGAACTGGGGCTTGAACTCAGGGACTCTACCTTGAGGCAGTTCAAAAGCCGTTTTTTTGTGATGGGTGTTTCTGAGACCGGGTCTTGCAAACTATTTGCCCAAGCTGTGTTTGAACCAAGATCTTCCTTATCTCTCCCTTCTGAGTCACAGGGACTGCGGGTGTGAGCCACTGGTGACCCGCACGTTTTTGTTTGTTTAATTAAGATAGCTATTCGGGATGTTTCATTGTGACATTTGCTCATACATATATAGCTCTATGCATATATATATATATGTACACGTTATAACACAAATTGGGTCATTCCCTCTATTTTTTGCTTTTCTACTTTATTCTCCTTCTTATGGTAGTTTCAAAAGTTTTTAAAATTCTGCATTCCTCTACAGAAAGTACAACAACCATATTGACCTGGTTAACCTCCTCCTTTTACCCTCTCTCTCTCATAAATGAGCTCCCCTTAGACCTGTTGTTCATACTACTGCTTGTATGTGTGTCAGGTCTCTAGTGCATGTGTGAGAAAAAACATGTGGCCTTTGGTTTCCCCAACCTGACTAATTTAACTTAAGGTGATGTTCTCTAGTTCCATCCATTTACCTGCAAACAACAAAATTTCATGCATATTTAAGGCTGAATAAAATTCCATTGTGTGTAAATGCCACAGTTTTGGATCCATGTATCAGTTGTGAGGCATCTTGGCTGTTTACATATGTTAGCTGTTGTGAGTAATGCTGCAGTAAACATGGATGTGCAGGTGTCTGTCTTGTTACCTGGCTTGCATTCATTCAGGTATATCCCTATGAATGATAATGCTGGATCACACAGCAATTCTACTTTGAGTTTCGAGAAGCCTCCATATTGTTTTCCACAGTTGTTGTACTAATTTGCATTCCCACTAACTGCATATGAGGGTTCCTCTTTTTTAGACATCCTTGAAAACATTAGTTGTTTGTATTCTTGATAGCCATTACAATGGGAGTGGTTTGGAATCTTGGTATGGTTTTCATTTTTGTTTTCTTTCTGACGAGCGATGGTGAGCATTTCTTTATGTAGTTGTAGGTCCTTTGGACTTCTGCCTTGGAACAAGCTCTGTTAAGTTCATTTGTGTATTTCTTCATTGGGTCACTGATTTTTACGGGAATTTAGTTTTTGAGTATATTCTCGGTATTAATTTCAGTCAGATGTATACCTGGCAAAGATTTCCCCATTCTGGAGCCTTGGTTTCTGCTTCTATTCCTCACCACGTCATCTCAAGGTGTGGTTCTAGTGGACTGGCAAGGGAGGAAAAGGTTCCATGGAGGCACAGCACAGACACCTGTTGATCTGATATAAATTCTTCTCTGGTCTGCAGAGTACATCAAAGCACAGGCAGTGAAGGTTGGAAGGAATTCACCTCATTCACCGGTGTTTCCAGGTGTTCATAAGTATGGGTTCTGCTGAAAGGTACTTTTTTTTGATGAAAGCCCAGAAATTGACTTCCACAAAGTAGTTAATATTCATGGGTCACATTCATTGTGTGGGTGTGTTTGTGTGTGGGGCCGCATGTGTGGTTGAAAATAGTTCCTGGATCATTGTCCGTGGATGCTGTGTTCCTAATAATGCCAGTCAGGAATGCTCCTTCGGAAGGCAGTAATTTTGGGTTTTTCTCTGTGTTGTTACTCCCTAGGTAAACTGTAATCAATTCACTGAGGAGGAAAGATTCAGGGATCCTTGAATATGTGCAGGGTATGTGAGGCTATCGTGATGCATATATGTATGTGCCTCGTTACCCTGCTAGAAGTGATTTGAGTTCAAGTGATGGCTTTGGACACTGACTCTCGATTAGCCTTTAGTTGTTCCTTGGCATAATGGTGGTAGTATGTCTTCCTTCCAAGGACAATGTTGGAACTGATGTCACTTCTTGGGTTTTTCTAAGTTTGATCCTTCCTAAAGTGCTTAAAGTGTCGCCTCAGTAGGGTAACGCCAGGATTTCAGCCTTTGCAGATAACATTCGACTTGCGTTGAATAGAGGCCAGGTTCCTGGGTGTCTGTGTCTACCTTTCTGTGTGCCTTTCTTGTGTGTATGTGTCTGTCTTTGTCTGTGTGCTTAATATTTCTCATTTGTTCATGTATTAATTTCTTTGCTATTTGTCATAAATTCTCATATTACCAATTGTTTCACACTCTTTGAGTGTATCCGCTGCTTAGGCATGCAGAAGTGTCTTTGAATCAAAATCTATCATTAACGTTGAGGAAATAGACGGAACGAACAAGGCTGGGTGATGTTCTATGACTTCTGGTCTTGCACAAAGTTGTAATTAACTCCATAGAATGTAAGAAATTCACATACAAGATAAATATTAGTATGTCACTCATTCTCTGTGTGTGAGTGTGTGTGGGATGTTTGTTGTTTAGTTTCCCAACACTGGTTGGTAGAATATAGGTTCCTTCCCCAAGTCACTTGAGGAACAGCCTTGTGTGGCACTGACTTTATGTCTTGGGTTCCATGAATGAAAGGTGAACTGTGATGTCCCTCAGAGAACCATTGCAGATTTGAATGTCCTTCCTGAGAGTTTCATGTTTATTCCATAGGTTGTGGTGTTCCTGAAATCTGCCATTCTTCCGAGAGGTGGTAAGCATTTCAGTCACTAGAGAACCTTAAGCATTCCTTGGCTATAGCGTGTGTGTGCCTGTGTACTTCTCAGATCAAAGTGAAGTAATTTCTGTGTCGTTAGGAAGTGAATTCTTGTGGTGACCTTGAGGCTCTTGGCAGCCAGTGTGTGCTTTTGCGTGTTTTGTTCAAGTGAGGAACACTGTAGGCTGGAAGACAGCCCCAGGCCCTCACTCTGTGATATTTTGGGTCAGTTAAGGGAATACCCTCCCAGATGATGGGAGATGTAGTTCTGAGAAGGAAGTTGCCTCATCCAAGGTTCAGGGAGTTTTCCTGGCTTATTTACCTTCAAAGGGCTTGAGGTGTTTGTGTACTCACCAGGTGAAAGCCTTCCTGTCCTCCAAAGTGTGGGGTCCAGATTGGGAGTAGTTTGGAAGAAGTCAGAAATGTCATGCCAGTTGAACCTTGAATGATCTGAGGAGGGAACGTGGAGGAGAAAAGCAATTCCCAGATCACAAGTTCTTGCCAGGAAACTGCCACACAAATGGCTGGAGACTGAAGGGAGAGGGGCCATAGAGGCAGTGCTTACGTGGTCTGACCAATCAGGACAGACTTGGTTGTGATGTCACAGTGGGATCCCAGCCACTGCAACATACACATTCCCGAGGCAGCTCCTGCCTGGCCTCTTGCTATGGTAGCGCAGCCAGCCAAGCATGGAGAAGCTGGAGGTAGGTGCCACTGTCTCGTGTGGAAGACTTCTCTTTTATTTGGGTCCTCGATATACGGGGCACACGTGGCCTGAGCACACGGGTGACCTGAGCATCCTAGGATCGGGTGATACCATTCCTCAGTAGAGATCTTCATAAACTTTTTTGGTTTTGGTGGAACTGTTGGGACTGGTAATACTGGCGTTGAAACTCAATGCTTTACACTTGCAAAGCAGTTGCTCTACCCTTTTAGCAACACCTCCTGTCAAACTTCCATAAATCTTTAGATTAAAGAAGTACAGTGAACCCCGAAAAGAATAAACAGAGCCAAACCATCCAACACCAATCACTATATTGTTTAGGAATGGATCGGTATGTGATAAAAAACCCATAGTAATGTACCTGAAATTTGGGCTGTTTGCCCGTGACGTATACCTGCATTTCTCTCACCTCAGCAGGTAGAAACAGGAGGATCGCAGTTCAAACCAGCTCTTGCAAATATTTTCCACAAGCCTCTGTTGAAAATACTCAACGCACAGAAGGTGTGCTGGAGTGGTATGGTTTTTCTTTTTTGAAATATTGTTTATTGAGTACTGTTGTACTGGGTATATGTTGTTACATTTACAAAAGTTTTTTACACTATGTCATAGTTAAAATCATCCCTTCCATCATTTTCCTTTATTATCTCCCTCCCTATTCCTGGAATAGTTTCACAGGTCTCATGTTTCCATTTTCATACATGAGTACACAATATTTCCATCCTATTCACCCTCACAACCATTTACTAATAATCCTCCCTGCTCCCAATGTAACTAACCGCGAGACAAGACCAGGTTTACTTTCTTGTGTTGTGTTTTTTATTAGTTTATATGTTTGTGTTTGGTGGGACTGGGTCTGTTTTCTTCTTTTGAAAAAAAATGATATTTTTTTGTTTAAGATGGGTCTATAGGGAGTTTCACTGTGACATTTCCATGTACATACGTCTTATGATCCTAATTGTTTCATCCCTTCCTGTTGTCCTTTTTACTTTATTCCCCTTCCATTTTTGATGTATAGAAAATACATCAACCGACCGTATTCACATTCTTAACTTCGTTCTTTGAAATGTTCTCCCTCCCATTAGGGACTCCCCGTCAGATTGAGTTGTTTTTCATAGCACTCTTTGTATATTTATTGGGCCTATATTCTACATCTGAGAGAAAACATGCAGTGTTTGGTTTCAGAACCTGGCTAATTTCACTTAAGATAATCTCCATTGCCATCCATTTCTCTGCAAAGGATAAAATCTCATTCTTTATTGTGGCTGAATCAAATTCCATTGAAAATTCTTGTTTTTCTAATTTACAGATAAAAAGAAAGTTATGCAGTGACACAGATTATCAGGAAATTACCACATGGTTTCTGTTCCACTGGAATTTCAGATTCCACAAACTCAGGTGAGTTAAGGAGCATGTTTGATCAGAGATCTTTCTCTGTGAGATAAACAACTCCCATACCCCCGCTTCTAGCAGTGACTGAGTTGAGGACGAGTTCATGAGCCCTGGGTCCCTTAGCATGTATGTATCATTGAAGCATTGTTTGTCAGCACCCCAGCAAATGCACTGGTAGGATTTTTGCAGAGGCCATAGATGCTTTATTGCAGGGCAGATGTCAAGATGCCCCTGGGCTTTCAGTGTAAGCCCCTGAGTTTATGGAGGCCTCTTGGATGCCACCAGTAGTTAGCAGATGGGCCTGTCATCTTCCATGTGTTAGTTACCTATATGTGTGTAACAAATTCCTCCAACTTTTAGCATAGTAAACAAGAAAACATAATTCACTCATTTTCTGTGGGTCAGGCATTTGGGAAGTGCCCAGTTGAGCAAAAGTGACCCAAAATGTTAGTAGAATAGGAGAAGCCAAACTGACCTTATATGTCATTTAGACCAACCTTCTTATTTGATAGGGAAATGTATGCAGAGAGTTTGAATGATTACCTGTGCTGGTGCAGCTATTTTCAGAGGTGTTTGGAGCACAGGGCTCTGTTCCTCACATCTGCTGTTGGGTGATGTGAGTGTGATGTCAGTGCTATAATGTTTGTGTGGAGGTATGAGGTCATGAGAACTAACATGCATAGTCAGTCATTTGGGTGTTAGTTTGTGGGAAACCTGGCCGATTCAGTTTGGTTGTGTAACTTCTGTCTGTGAAGGTCAGTGAAATGAACACAATGATTAAAAACACTTTTTTCCATTCCTGAGTTTTAACAAACTTACTGTAGTGGGGGTACATTGTGACTTTTGCCAAAGTTCTTATAATATGCCATAGTTGAATTCATCCCTCCACATTCTCCTTTATTCTCTCTCACCGTATTCCTGGAATAGTTTCATCACGTCTCGTTTTTCCATTTTCATACATGAGTATATAATATTTATACCATATCCTACACCCTTTCCTTATATCCTCACCCCTCCCACAAGTAACAACTCCCTATACAGGACCTATTTTCCATTTCTGTTACCAAAAATCCCTTTTTGTGTTTATTTTGTTTTAGTGTGGGGAGCAGAACTGGGGCTTGAACTCAGGGACTCTACCTTGAGGCAGTTCGCCAGCCGTTTTTTTGTGATAGGTGTTTCTGAGACAGGGTCTTGCAAACTATTTGCCCAAGCTGTGTTTGAACCAAGATCTTCCTTATCTCTCCCTTCTGAGTCACAGGGACTGCGGGTGTGAGCCACTGGTGACCCGCACGTTTTTGTTTGTTTAATTAAGATAGCTATTCGGGATGTTTCATTGTGACATTTGCTCATACATATATAGCTCTATGCATATATATATATATGTACACGTTATAACACAAATTGGGTCATTCCCTCTATTTTTTGCTTTTCTACTTTATTCTCCTTCTTATGGTAGTTTCAAAAGTTTTTAAAATTCTGCATTCCTCTACAGAAAGTACAACAACCATATTGACCTGGTTAACCTCCTCCTTTTACCCTCTCTCTCTCATAAATGAGCTCCCCTTAGACCTGTTGTTCATACTACTGCTTGTATGTGTGTCAGGTCTCTAGTGCATGTGTGAGAAAAAACATGTGGCCTTTGGTTTCCCCAACCTGACTAATTTAACTTAAGGTGATGTTCTCTAGTTCCATCCATTTACCTGCAAACAACAAAATTTCATGCATATTTAAGGCTGAATAAAATTCCATTGTGTGTAAATGCCACAGTTTTGGATCCATGTATCAGTTGTGAGGCATCTTGGCTGTTTACATATGTTAGCTGTTGTGAGTAATGCTGCAGTAAACATGGATGTGCAGGTGTCTGTCTTGTTACCTGGCTTGCATTCATTCAGGTATATCCCTATGAATGATAATGCTGGATCACACAGCAATTCTACTTTGAGTTTCGAGAAGCCTCCATATTGTTTTCCACAGTTGTTGTACTAATTTGCATTCCCACTAACTGCATATGAGGGTTCCTCTTTTTTAGACATCCTTGAAAACATTAGTTGTTTGTATTCTTGATAGCCATTACAATGGGAGTGGTTTGGAATCTTGGTATGGTTTTCATTTTTGTTTTCTTTCTGACGAGCGATGGTGAGCATTTCTTTATGTAGTTGTAGGTCCTTTGGACTTCTGCCTTGGAACAAGCTCTGTTAAGTTCATTTGTGTATTTCTTCATTGGGTCACTGATTTTTACGGGAATTTAGTTTTTGAGTATATTCTCGGTATTAATTTCAGTCAGATGTATACCTGGCAAAGATTTCCCCATTCTGGAGCCTTGGTTTCTGCTTCTATTCCTCACCACGTCATCTCAAGGTGTGGTTCTAGTGGACTGGCAAGGGAGGAAAAGGTTCCATGGAGGCACAGCACAGACACCTGTTGATCTGATATAAATTCTTCTCTGGTCTGCAGAGTACATCAAAGCACAGGCAGTGAAGGTTGGAAGGAATTCACCTCATTCACCGGTGTTTCCAGGTGTTCATAAGTATGGGTTCTGCTGAAAGGTACTTTTTTTTGATGAAAGCCCAGAAATTGACTTCCACAAAGTAGTTAATATTCATGGGTCACATTCATTGTGTGGGTGTGTTTGTGTGTGGGGCCGCATGTGTGGTTGAAAATAGTTCCTGGATCATTGTCCGTGGATGCTGTGTTCCTAATAATGCCAGTCAGGAATGCTCCTTCGGAAGGCAGTAATTTTGGGTTTTTCTCTGTGTTGTTACTCCCTAGGTAAACTGTAATCAATTCACTGAGGAGGAAAGATTCAGGGATCCTTGAATATGTGCAGGGTATGTGAGGCTATCGTGATGCATATATGTATGTGCCTCGTTACCCTGCTAGAAGTGATTTGAGTTCAAGTGATGGCTTTGGACACTAACTCTCGATTAGCCTTTAGTTGTTCCTTGGCATAATGGTGGTAGTATGTCTTCCTTCCAAGGACAATGTTGGAACTGATGTCACTTCTTGGGTTTTTCTAAGTTTGATCCTTCCTAAAGTGCTTAAAGTGTCGCCTCAGTAGGGTAACGCCAGGATTTCAGCCTTTGCAGATAACATTCGACTTGCGTTGAATAGAGGCCAGGTTCCTGGGTGTCTGTGTCTACCTTTCTGTGTGCCTTTCTTGTGTGTATGTGTCTGTCTTTGTCTGTGTGCTTAATATTTCTCATTTGTTCATGTATTAATTTCTTTGCTATTTGTCATAAATTCTCATATTACCAATTGTTTCACACTCTTTGAGTGTATCCCCTGCTTAGGCATGCAGAAGTGTCTTTGAATCAAAATCTATCATTAACGTTGAGGAAATAGACGGAACGAACAAGGCTGGGTGATGTTCTATGACTTCTGGTCTTGCACAAAGTTGTAATTAACTCCATAGAATGTAAGAAATTCACATACAAGATAAATATTAGTATGTCACTCATTCTCTGTGTGTGAGTGTGTGTGGGATGTTTGTTGTTTAGTTTCCCAACACTGGTTGGTAGAATATAGGTTCCTTCCCCAAGTCACTTGAGGAACAGCCTTGTGTGGCACTGACTTTATGTCTTGGGTTCCATGAATGAAAGGTGAACTGTGATGTCCCTCAGAGAACCATTGCAGATTTGAATGTCCTTCCTGAGAGTTTCATGTTTATTCCATAGGTTGTGGTGTTCCTGAAATCTGCCATTCTTCCGAGAGGTGGTAAGCATTTCAGTCACTAGAGAACCCTAAGCATTCCTTGGCTATAGCGTGTGTGTGCCTGTGTACTTCTCAGATCAAAGTGAAGTAATTTCTGTGTCGTTAGGAAGTGAATTCTTGTGGTCACCTTGAGGCTCTTGGCAGCCAGTGTGTGCTTTTGCGTGTTTTGTTCAAGTGAGGAACACTGTAGGCTGGAAGACAGCCCCAGGCCCTCACTCTGTGATATTTTGGGTCAGTTAAGGGAATACCCTCCCAGATGATGGGAGATGTAGTTCTGAGAAGGAAGTTGCCTCATCCAAGGTTCAGGGAGTTTTCCTGGCTTATTTACCTTCAAAGGGCTTGAGGTGTTTGTGTACTCACCAGGTGAAAGCCTTCCTGTCCTCCAAAGTGTGGGGTCCAGATTGGGAGTAGTTTGGAAGAAGTCAGAAATGTCATGCCAGTTGAACCTTGAATGATCTGAGGAGGGAACGTGGAGGAGAAAAGCAATTCCCAGATCACAAGTTCTTGCCAGGAAACTGCCACACAAATGGCTGGAGACTGAAGGGAGAGGGGCCATAGAGGCAGTGCTTACGTGGTCTGACCAATCAGGACAGACTTGGTTGTGATGTCACAGTGGGATCCCAGCCACTGCAACATACACATTCCCGAGGCAGCTCCTGCCTGGCCTCTTGCTATGGTAGCGCAGCCAGCCAAGCATGGAGAAGCTGGAGGTAGGTGCCACTGTCTCGTGTGGAAGACTTCTCTTTTATTTGGGTCCTCGATATACGGGGCACACGTGGCCTGAGCACACGGGTGACCTGAGCATCCTAGGATCGGGTGATACCATTCCTCAGTAGAGATCTTCATAAACTTTTTTGGTTTTGGTGGAACTGTTGGGACTGGTAATACTGGCGTTGAAACTCAATGCTTTACACTTGCAAAGCAGTTGCTCTACCCTTTTAGCAACACCTCCTGTCAAACTTCCATAAATCTTTAGATTAAAGAAGTACAGTGAACCCCGAAAAGAAGAAACAGAGCCAAACCATCCAACACCAATCACTATATTGTTTAGGAATGGATCGGTATGTGATAAAAAACCCATAGTAATGTACCAGAAATTTGGGCTGTTTGCCCGTGACGTATACCTGCATTTCTCTCACCTCAGCAGGTAGAAACAGGAGGATCGCAGTTCAAACCAGCTCTTGCAAATATTTTCCACAAGCCTCTGTTGAAAATACTCAACGCACAGAAGGTGTGCTGGAGTGGTATGGTTTTTCTTTTTTGAAATATTGTTTATTGAGTACTGTTGTACTGGGTATATGTTGTTACATTTACAAAAGTTTTTTACACTATGTCATAGTTAAAATCATCCCTTCCATCATTTTCCTTTATTATCTCCCTCCCTATTCCTGGAATAGTTTCACAGGTCTCATGTTTCCATTTTCATACATGAGTACACAATATTTCCATCCTATTCACCCTCACAACCATTTACTAATAATCCTCCCTGCTCCCAATGTAACTAACCGCGAGACAAGACCAGGTTTACTTTCTTGTGTTGTGTTTTTTATTAGTTTATATGTTTGTGTTTGGTGGGACTGGGTCTGTTTTCTTCTTTTGAAAAAAAATGATATTTTTTTGTTTAAGATGGGTCTATAGGGAGTTTCACTGTGACATTTCCATGTACATACGTCTTATGATCCTAATTGTTTCATCCCTTCCTGTTGTCCTTTTTACTTTATTCCCCTTCCATTTTTGATGTATAGAAAATACATCAACCGACCGTATTCACATTCTTAACTTCGTTCTTTGAAATGTTCTCCCTCCCATTAGGGACTCCCCGTCAGATTGAGTTGTTTTTCATAGCACTCTTTGTATATTTATTGGGCCTATATTCTACATCTGAGAGAAAACATGCAGTGTTTGGTTTCAGAACCTGGCTAATTTCACTTAAGATAATCTCCATTGCCATCCATTTCTCTGCAAAGGATAAAATCTCATTCTTTATTGTGGCTGAATCAAATTCCATTGAAAATTCTTGTTTTTCTAATTTACAGATAAAAAGAAAGTTATGCAGTGACACAGATTATCAGGAAATTACCACATGGTTTCTGTTCCACTGGAATTTCAGATTCCACAAACTCAGGTGAGTTAAGGAGCATGTTTGATCAGAGATCTTTCTCTGTGAGATAAACAACTCCCATACCCCCGCTTCTAGCAGTGACTGAGTTGAGGACGAGTTCATGAGCCCTGGGTCCCTTAGCATGTATGTATCATTGAAGCATTGTTTGTCAGCACCCCAGCAAATGCACTGGTAGGATTTTTGCAGAGGCCATAGATGCTTTATTGCAGGGCAGATGTCAAGATGCCCCTGGGCTTTCAGTGTAAGCCCCTGAGTTTATGGAGGCCTCTTGGATGCCACCAGTAGTTAGCAGATGGGCCTGTCATCTTCCATGTGTTAGTTACCTATATGTGTGTAACAAATTCCTCCAACTTTTAGCATAGTAAACAAGAAAACATAATTCACTCATTTTCTGTGGGTCAGGCATTTGGGAAGTGCCCAGTTGAGCAAAAGTGACCCAAAATGTTAGTAGAATAGGAGAAGCCAAACTGACCTTATATGTCATTTAGACCAACCTTCTTATTTGATAGGGAAATGTATGCAGAGAGTTTGAATGATTACCTGTGCTGGTGCAGCTATTTTCAGAGGTGTTTGGAGCACAGGGCTCTGTTCCTCACATCTGCTGTTGGGTGATGTGAGTGTGATGTCAGTGCTATAATGTTTGTGTGGAGGTATGAGGTCATGAGAACTAACATGCATAGTCAGTCATTTGGGTGTTAGTTTGTGGGAAACCTGGCCGATTCAGTTTGGTTGTGTAACTTCTGTCTGTGAAGGTCAGTGAAATGAACACAATGATTAAAAACACTTTTTTCCATTCCTGAGTTTTAACAAACTTACTGTAGTGGGGGTACATTGTGACTTTTGCCAAAGTTCTTATAATATGCCATAGTTGAATTCATCCCTCCACATTCTCCTTTATTCTCTCTCACCGTATTCCTGGAATAGTTTCATCACGTCTCGTTTTTCCATTTTCATACATGAGTATATAATATTTATACCATATCCTACACCCTTTCCTTATATCCTCACCCCTCCCACAAGTAACAACTCCCTATACAGGACCTATTTTCCATTTCTGTTACCAAAAATCCCTTTTTGTGTTTATTTTGTTTTAGTGTGGGGAGCAGAACTGGGGCTTGAACTCAGGGACTCTACCTTGAGGCAGTTCACCAGCCGTTTTTTTGTGATAGGTGTTTCTGAGACAGGGTCTTGCAAACTATTTGCCCAAGCTGTGTTTGAACCAAGATCTTCCTTATCTCTCCCTTCTGAGTCACAGGGACTGCGGGTGTGAGCCACTGGTGACCCGCACGTTTTTGTTTGTTTAATTAAGATAGCTATTCGGGATGTTTCATTGTGACATTTGCTCATACATATATAGCTCTATGCATATATATATATATGTACACGTTATAACACAAATTGGGTCATTCCCTCTATTTTTTGCTTTTCTACTTTATTCTCCTTATGGTAGTTTCAAAAGTTTTTAAAATTCTGCATTCCTCTACAGAAAGTACAACAACCATATTGACCTGGTTAACCTCCTCCTTTTACCCTCTCTCTCTCATAAATGAGCTCCCCTTAGACCTGTTGTTCATACTACTGCTTGTATGTGTGTCAGGTCTCTAGTGCATGTGTGAGAAAAAACATGTGGCCTTTGGTTTCCCCAACCTGACTAATTTAACTTAAGGTGATGTTCTCTAGTTCCATCCATTTACCTGCAAACAACAAAATTTCATGCATATTTAAGGCTGAATAAAATTCCATTGTGTGTAAATGCCACAGTTTTGGATCCATGTATCAGTTGTGAGGCATCTTGGCTGTTTACATATGTTAGCTGTTGTGAGTAATGCTGCAGTAAACATGGATGTGCAGGTGTCTGTCTTGTTACCTGGCTTGCATTCATTCAGGTATATCCCTATGAATGATAATGCTGGATCACACAGCAATTCTACTTTGAGTTTCGAGAAGCCTCCATATTGTTTTCCACAGTTGTTGTACTAATTTGCATTCCCACTAACTGCATATGAGGGTTCCTCTTTTTTAGACATCCTTGAAAACATTAGTTGTTTGTATTCTTGATAGCCATTACAATGGGAGTGGTTTGGAATCTTGGTATGGTTTTCATTTTTGTTTTCTTTCTGACGAGCGATGGTGAGCATTTCTTTATGTAGTTGTAGGTCCTTTGGACTTCTGCCTTGGAACAAGCTCTGTTAAGTTCATTTGTGTATTTCTTCATTGGGTCACTGATTTTTACGGGAATTTAGTTTTTGAGTATATTCTCGGTATTAATTTCAGTCAGATGTATACCTGGCAAAGATTTCCCCATTCTGGAGCCTTGGTTTCTGCTTCTATTCCTCACCACGTCATCTCAAGGTGTGGTTCTAGTGGACTGGCAAGGGAGGAAAAGGTTCCATGGAGGCACAGCACAGACACCTGTTGATCTGATATAAATTCTTCTCTGGTCTGCAGAGTACATCAAAGCACAGGCAGTGAAGGTTGGAAGGAATTCACCTCATTCACCGGTGTTTCCAGGTGTTCATAAGTATGGGTTCTGCTGAAAGGTACTTTTTTTTGATGAAAGCCCAGAAATTGACTTCCACAAAGTAGTTAATATTCATGGGTCACATTCATTGTGTGGGTGTGTTTGTGTGTGGGGCCGCATGTGTGGTTGAAAATAGTTCCTGGATCATTGTCCGTGGATGCTGTGTTCCTAATAATGCCAGTCAGGAATGCTCCTTCGGAAGGCAGTAATTTTGGGTTTTTCTCTGTGTTGTTACTCCCTAGGTAAACTGTAATCAATTCACTGAGGAGGAAAGATTCAGGGATCCTTGAATATGTGCAGGGTATGTGAGGCTATCGTGATGCATATATGTATGTGCCTCGTTACCCTGCTAGAAGTGATTTGAGTTCAAGTGATGGCTTTGGACACTAACTCTCGATTAGCCTTTAGTTGTTCCTTGGCATAATGGTGGTAGTATGTCTTCCTTCCAAGGACAATGTTGGAACTGATGTCACTTCTTGGGTTTTTCTAAGTTTGATCCTTCCTAAAGTGCTTAAAGTGTCGCCTCAGTAGGGTAACGCCAGGATTTCAGCCTTTGCAGATAACATTCGACTTGCGTTGAATAGAGGCCAGGTTCCTGGGTGTCTGTGTCTACCTTTCTGTGTGCCTTTCTTGTGTGTATGTGTCTGTCTTTGTCTGTGTGCTTAATATTTCTCATTTGTTCATGTATTAATTTCTTTGCTATTTGTCATAAATTCTCATATTACCAATTGTTTCACACTCTTTGAGTGTATCCCCTGCTTAGGCATGCAGAAGTGTCTTTGAATCAAAATCTATCATTAACGTTGAGGAAATAGACGGAACGAACAAGGCTGGGTGATGTTCTATGACTTCTGGTCTTGCACAAAGTTGTAATTAACTCCATAGAATGTAAGAAATTCACATACAAGATAAATATTAGTATGTCACTCATTCTCTGTGTGTGAGTGTGTGTGGGATGTTTGTTGTTTAGTTTCCCAACACTGGTTGGTAGAATATAGGTTCCTTCCCCAAGTCACTTGAGGAACAGCCTTGTGTGGCACTGACTTTATGTCTTGGGTTCCATGAATGAAAGGTGAACTGTGATGTCCCTCAGAGAACCATTGCAGATTTGAATGTCCTTCCTGAGAGTTTCATGTTTATTCCATAGGTTGTGGTGTTCCTGAAATCTGCCATTCTTCCGAGAGGTGGTAAGCATTTCAGTCACTAGAGAACCCTAAGCATTCCTTGGCTATAGCGTGTGTGTGCCTGTGTACTTCTCAGATCAAAGTGAAGTAATTTCTGTGTCGTTAGGAAGTGAATTCTTGTGGTGACCTTGAGGCTCTTGGCAGCCAGTGTGTGCTTTTGCGTGTTTTGTTCAAGTGAGGAACACTGTAGGCTGGAAGACAGCCCCAGGCCCTCACTCTGTGATATTTTGGGTCAGTTAAGGGAATACCCTCCCAGATGATGGGAGATGTAGTTCTGAGAAGGAAGTTGCCTCATCCAAGGTTCAGGGAGTTTTCCTGGCTTATTTACCTTCAAAGGGCTTGAGGTGTTTGTGTACTCACCAGGTGAAAGCCTTCCTGTCCTCCAAAGTGTGGGGTCCAGATTGGGAGTAGTTTGGAAGAAGTCAGAAATGTCATGCCAGTTGAACCTTGAATGATCTGAGGAGGGAACGTGGAGGAGAAAAGCAATTCCCAGATCACAAGTTCTTGCCAGGAAACTGCCACACAAATGGCTGGAGACTGAAGGGAGAGGGGCCATAGAGGCAGTGCTTACGTGGTCTGACCAATCAGGACAGACTTGGTTGTGATGTCACAGTGGGATCCCAGCCACTGCAACATACACATTCCCGAGGCAGCTCCTGCCTGGCCTCTTGCTATGGTAGCGCAGCCAGCCAAGCATGGAGAAGCTGGAGGTAGGTGCCACTGTCTCGTGTGGAAGACTTCTCTTTTATTTGGGTCCTCGATATACGGGGCACACGTGGCCTGAGCACACGGGTGACCTGAGCATCCTAGGATCGGGTGATACCATTCCTCAGTAGAGATCTTCATAAACTTTTTTGGTTTTGGTGGAACTGTTGGGACTGGTAATACTGGCGTTGAAACTCAATGCTTTACACTTGCAAAGCAGTTGCTCTACCCTTTTAGCAACACCTCCTGTCAAACTTCCATAAATCTTTAGATTAAAGAAGTACAGTGAACCCCGAAAAGAAGAAACAGAGCCAAACCATCCAACACCAATCACTATATTGTTTAGGAATGGATCGGTATGTGATAAAAAACCCATAGTAATGTACCAGAAATTTGGGCTGTTTGCCCGTGACGTATACCTGCATTTCTCTCACCTCAGCAGGTAGAAACAGGAGGATCGCAGTTCAAACCAGCTCTTGCAAATATTTTCCACAAGCCTCTGTTGAAAATACTCAACGCACAGAAGGTGTGCTGGAGTGGTATGGTTTTTCTTTTTTGAAATATTGTTTATTGAGTACTGTTGTACTGGGTATATGTTGTTACATTTACAAAAGTTTTTTACACTATGTCATAGTTAAAATCATCCCTTCCATCATTTTCCTTTATTATCTCCCTCCCTATTCCTGGAATAGTTTCACAGGTCTCATGTTTCCATTTTCATACATGAGTACACAATATTTCCATCCTATTCACCCTCACAACCATTTACTAATAATCCTCCCTGCTCCCAATGTAACTAACCGCGAGACAAGACCAGGTTTACTTTCTTGTGTTGTGTTTTTTATTAGTTTATATGTTTGTGTTTGGTGGGACTGGGTCTGTTTTCTTCTTTTGAAAAAAAATGATATTTTTTTGTTTAAGATGGGTCTATAGGGAGTTTCACTGTGACATTTCCATGTACATACGTCTTATGATCCTAATTGTTTCATCCCTTCCTGTTGTCCTTTTTACTTTATTCCCCTTCCATTTTTGATGTATAGAAAATACATCAACCGACCGTATTCACATTCTTAACTTCGTTCTTTGAAATGTTCTCCCTCCCATTAGGGACTCCCCGTCAGATTGAGTTGTTTTTCATAGCACTCTTTGTATATTTATTGGGCCTATATTCTACATCTGAGAGAAAACATGCAGTGTTTGGTTTCAGAACCTGGCTAATTTCACTTAAGATAATCTCCATTGCCATCCATTTCTCTGCAAAGGATAAAATCTCATTCTTTATTGTGGCTGAATCAAATTCCATTGAAAATTCTTGTTTTTCTAATTTACAGATAAAAAGAAAGTTATGCAGTGACACAGATTATCAGGAAATTACCACATGGTTTCTGTTCCACTGGAATTTCAGATTCCACAAACTCAGGTGAGTTAAGGAGCATGTTTGATCAGAGATCTTTCTCTGTGAGATAAACAACTCCCATACCCCCGCTTCTAGCAGTGACTGAGTTGAGGACGAGTTCATGAGCCCTGGGTCCCTTAGCATGTATGTATCATTGAAGCATTGTTTGTCAGCACCCCAGCAAATGCACTGGTAGGATTTTTGCAGAGGCCATAGATGCTTTATTGCAGGGCAGATGTCAAGATGCCCCTGGGCTTTCAGTGTAAGCCCCTGAGTTTATGGAGGCCTCTTGGATGCCACCAGTAGTTAGCAGATGGGCCTGTCATCTTCCATGTGTTAGTTACCTATATGTGTGTAACAAATTCCTCCAACTTTTAGCATAGTAAACAAGAAAACATAATTCACTCATTTTCTGTGGGTCAGGCATTTGGGAAGTGCCCAGTTGAGCAAAAGTGACCCAAAATGTTAGTAGAATAGGAGAAGCCAAACTGACCTTATATGTCATTTAGACCAACCTTCTTATTTGATAGGGAAATGTATGCAGAGAGTTTGAATGATTACCTGTGCTGGTGCAGCTATTTTCAGAGGTGTTTGGAGCACAGGGCTCTGTTCCTCACATCTGCTGTTGGGTGATGTGAGTGTGATGTCAGTGCTATAATGTTTGTGTGGAGGTATGAGGTCATGAGAACTAACATGCATAGTCAGTCATTTGGGTGTTAGTTTGTGGGAAACCTGGCCGATTCAGTTTGGTTGTGTAACTTCTGTCTGTGAAGGTCAGTGAAATGAACACAATGATTAAAAACACTTTTTTCCATTCCTGAGTTTTAACAAACTTACTGTAGTGGGGGTACATTGTGACTTTTGCCAAAGTTCTTATAATATGCCATAGTTGAATTCATCCCTCCACATTCTCCTTTATTCTCTCTCACCGTATTCCTGGAATAGTTTCATCACGTCTCGTTTTTCCATTTTCATACATGAGTATATAATATTTATACCATATCCTACACCCTTTCCTTATATCCTCACCCCTCCCACAAGTAACAACTCCCTATACAGGACCTATTTTCCATTTCTGTTACCAAAAATCCCTTTTTGTGTTTATTTTGTTTTAGTGTGGGGAGCAGAACTGGGGCTTGAACTCAGGGACTCTACCTTGAGGCAGTTCGCCAGCCGTTTTTTTGTGATAGGTGTTTCTGAGACAGGGTCTTGCAAACTATTTGCCCAAGCTGTGTTTGAACCAAGATCTTCCTTATCTCTCCCTTCTGAGTCACAGGGACTGCGGGTGTGAGCCACTGGTGACCCGCACGTTTTTGTTTGTTTAATTAAGATAGCTATTCGGGATGTTTCATTGTGACATTTGCTCATACATATATAGCTCTATGCATATATATATATATGTACACGTTATAACACAAATTGGGTCATTCCCTCTATTTTTTGCTTTTCTACTTTATTCTCCTTCTTATGGTAGTTTCAAAAGTTTTTAAAATTCTGCATTCCTCTACAGAAAGTACAACAACCATATTGACCTGGTTAACCTCCTCCTTTTACCCTCTCTCTCTCATAAATGAGCTCCCCTTAGACCTGTTGTTCATACTACTGCTTGTATGTGTGTCAGGTCTCTAGTGCATGTGTGAGAAAAAACATGTGGCCTTTGGTTTCCCCAACCTGACTAATTTAACTTAAGGTGATGTTCTCTAGTTCCATCCATTTACCTGCAAACAACAAAATTTCATGCATATTTAAGGCTGAATAAAATTCCATTGTGTGTAAATGCCACAGTTTTGGATCCATGTATCAGTTGTGAGGCATCTTGGCTGTTTACATATGTTAGCTGTTGTGAGTAATGCTGCAGTAAACATGGATGTGCAGGTGTCTGTCTTGTTACCTGGCTTGCATTCATTCAGGTATATCCCTATGAATGATAATGCTGGATCACACAGCAATTCTACTTTGAGTTTCGAGAAGCCTCCATATTGTTTTCCACAGTTGTTGTACTAATTTGCATTCCCACTAACTGCATATGAGGGTTCCTCTTTTTTAGACATCCTTGAAAACATTAGTTGTTTGTATTCTTGATAGCCATTACAATGGGAGTGGTTTGGAATCTTGGTATGGTTTTCATTTTTGTTTTCTTTCTGACGAGCGATGGTGAGCATTTCTTTATGTAGTTGTAGGTCCTTTGGACTTCTGCCTTGGAACAAGCTCTGTTAAGTTCATTTGTGTATTTCTTCATTGGGTCACTGATTTTTACGGGAATTTAGTTTTTGAGTATATTCTCGGTATTAATTTCAGTCAGATGTATACCTGGCAAAGATTTCCCCATTCTGGAGCCTTGGTTTCTGCTTCTATTCCTCACCACGTCATCTCAAGGTGTGGTTCTAGTGGACTGGCAAGGGAGGAAAAGGTTCCATGGAGGCACAGCACAGACACCTGTTGATCTGATATAAATTCTTCTCTGGTCTGCAGAGTACATCAAAGCACAGGCAGTGAAGGTTGGAAGGAATTCACCTCATTCACCGGTGTTTCCAGGTGTTCATAAGTATGGGTTCTGCTGAAAGGTACTTTTTTTTGATGAAAGCCCAGAAATTGACTTCCACAAAGTAGTTAATATTCATGGGTCACATTCATTGTGTGGGTGTGTTTGTGTGTGGGGCCGCATGTGTGGTTGAAAATAGTTCCTGGATCATTGTCCGTGGATGCTGTGTTCCTAATAATGCCAGTCAGGAATGCTCCTTCGGAAGGCAGTAATTTTGGGTTTTTCTCTGTGTTGTTACTCCCTAGGTAAACTGTAATCAATTCACTGAGGAGGAAAGATTCAGGGATCCTTGAATATGTGCAGGGTATGTGAGGCTATCGTGATGCATATATGTATGTGCCTCGTTACCCTGCTAGAAGTGATTTGAGTTCAAGTGATGGCTTTGGACACTAACTCTCGATTAGCCTTTAGTTGTTCCTTGGCATAATGGTGGTAGTATGTCTTCCTTCCAAGGACAATGTTGGAACTGATGTCACTTCTTGGGTTTTTCTAAGTTTGATCCTTCCTAAAGTGCTTAAAGTGTCGCCTCAGTAGGGTAACGCCAGGATTTCAGCCTTTGCAGATAACATTCGACTTGCGTTGAATAGAGGCCAGGTTCCTGGGTGTCTGTGTCTACCTTTCTGTGTGCCTTTCTTGTGTGTATGTGTCTGTCTTTGTCTGTGTGCTTAATATTTCTCATTTGTTCATGTATTAATTTCTTTGCTATTTGTCATAAATTCTCATATTACCAATTGTTTCACACTCTTTGAGTGTATCCCCTGCTTAGGCATGCAGAAGTGTCTTTGAATCAAAATCTATCATTAACGTTGAGGAAATAGACGGAACGAACAAGGCTGGGTGATGTTCTATGACTTCTGGTCTTGCACAAAGTTGTAA
This sequence comes from Castor canadensis, assembly GCF_047511655.1. Taxonomy (NCBI): domain Eukaryota; kingdom Metazoa; phylum Chordata; class Mammalia; order Rodentia; family Castoridae; genus Castor; species Castor canadensis. The sequence continues at coordinate 43,912,406 of NC_133399.1, forward strand.
TTAACTCCATAGAATGTAAGAAATTCACATACAAGATAAATATTAGTATGTCACTCATTCTCTGTGTGTGAGTGTGTGTGGGATGTTTGTTGTTTAGTTTCCCAACACTGGTTGGTAGAATATAGGTTCCTTCCCCAAGTCACTTGAGGAACAGCCTTGTGTGGCACTGACTTTATGTCTTGGGTTCCATGAATGAAAGGTGAACTGTGATGTCCCTCAGAGAACCATTGCAGATTTGAATGTCCTTCCTGAGAGTTTCATGTTTATTCCATAGGTTGTGGTGTTCCTGAAATCTGCCATTCTTCCGAGAGGTGGTAAGCATTTCAGTCACTAGAGAACCCTAAGCATTCCTTGGCTATAGCGTGTGTGTGCCTGTGTACTTCTCAGATCAAAGTGAAGTAATTTCTGTGTCGTTAGGAAGTGAATTCTTGTGGTCACCTTGAGGCTCTTGGCAGCCAGTGTGTGCTTTTGCGTGTTTTGTTCAAGTGAGGAACACTGTAGGCTGGAAGACAGCCCCAGGCCCTCACTCTGTGATATTTTGGGTCAGTTAAGGGAATACCCTCCCAGATGATGGGAGATGTAGTTCTGAGAAGGAAGTTGCCTCATCCAAGGTTCAGGGAGTTTTCCTGGCTTATTTACCTTCAAAGGGCTTGAGGTGTTTGTGTACTCACCAGGTGAAAGCCTTCCTGTCCTCCAAAGTGTGGGGTCCAGATTGGGAGTAGTTTGGAAGAAGTCAGAAATGTCATGCCAGTTGAACCTTGAATGATCTGAGGAGGGAACGTGGAGGAGAAAAGCAATTCCCAGATCACAAGTTCTTGCCAGGAAACTGCCACACAAATGGCTGGAGACTGAAGGGAGAGGGGCCATAGAGGCAGTGCTTACGTGGTCTGACCAATCAGGACAGACTTGGTTGTGATGTCACAGTGGGATCCCAGCCACTGCAACATACACATTCCCGAGGCAGCTCCTGCCTGGCCTCTTGCTATGGTAGCGCAGCCAGCCAAGCATGGAGAAGCTGGAGGTAGGTGCCACTGTCTCGTGTGGAAGACTTCTCTTTTATTTGGGTCCTCGATATACGGGGCACACGTGGCCTGAGCACACGGGTGACCTGAGCATCCTAGGATCGGGTGATACCATTCCTCAGTAGAGATCTTCATAAACTTTTTTGGTTTTGGTGGAACTGTTGGGACTGGTAATACTGGCGTTGAAACTCAATGCTTTACACTTGCAAAGCAGTTGCTCTACCCTTTTAGCAACACCTCCTGTCAAACTTCCATAAATCTTTAGATTAAAGAAGTACAGTGAACCCCGAAAAGAAGAAACAGAGCCAAACCATCCAACACCAATCACTATATTGTTTAGGAATGGATCGGTATGTGATAAAAAACCCATAGTAATGTACCAGAAATTTGGGCTGTTTGCCCGTGACGTATACCTGCATTTCTCTCACCTCAGCAGGTAGAAACAGGAGGATCGCAGTTCAAACCAGCTCTTGCAAATATTTTCCACAAGCCTCTGTTGAAAATACTCAACGCACAGAAGGTGTGCTGGAGTGGTATGGTTTTTCTTTTTTTAAATATTGTTTATTGAGTACTGTTGTACTGGGTATATGTTGTTACATTTACAAAAGTTTTTTACACTATGTCATAGTTAAAATCATCCCTTCCATCATTTTCCTTTATTATCTCCCTCCCTATTCCTGGAATAGTTTCACAGGTCTCATGTTTCCATTTTCATACATGAGTACACAATATTTCCATCCTATTCACCCTCACAACCATTTACTAATAATCCTCCCTGCTCCCAATGTAACTAACCGCGAGACAAGACCAGGTTTACTTTCTTGTGTTGTGTTTTTTATTAGTTTATATGTTTGTGTTTGGTGGGACTGGGTCTGTTTTCTTCTTTTGAAAAAAAATGATATTTTTTTGTTTAAGATGGGTCTATAGGGAGTTTCACTGTGACATTTCCATGTACATACGTCTTATGATCCTAATTGTTTCATCCCTTCCTGTTGTCCTTTTTACTTTATTCCCCTTCCATTTTTGATGTATAGAAAATACATCAACCGACCGTATTCACATTCTTAACTTCGTTCTTTGAAATGTTCTCCCTCCCATTAGGGACTCCCCGTCAGATTGAGTTGTTTTTCATAGCACTCTTTGTATATTTATTGGGCCTATATTCTACATCTGAGAGAAAACATGCAGTGTTTGGTTTCAGAACCTGGCTAATTTCACTTAAGATAATCTCCATTGCCATCCATTTCTCTGCAAAGGATAAAATCTCATTCTTTATTGTGGCTGAATCAAATTCCATTGAAAATTCTTGTTTTTCTAATTTACAGATAAAAAGAAAGTTATGCAGTGACACAGATTATCAGGAAATTACCACATGGTTTCTGTTCCACTGGAATTTCAGATTCCACAAACTCAGGTGAGTTAAGGAGCATGTTTGATCAGAGATCTTTCTCTGTGAGATAAACAACTCCCATACCCCCGCTTCTAGCAGTGACTGAGTTGAGGACGAGTTCATGAGCCCTGGGTCCCTTAGCATGTATGTATCATTGAAGCATTGTTTGTCAGCACCCCAGCAAATGCACTGGTAGGATTTTTGCAGAGGCCATAGATGCTTTATTGCAGGGCAGATGTCAAGATGCCCCTGGGCTTTCAGTGTAAGCCCCTGAGTTTATGGAGGCCTCTTGGATGCCACCAGTAGTTAGCAGATGGGCCTGTCATCTTCCATGTGTTAGTTACCTATATGTGTGTAACAAATTCCTCCAACTTTTAGCATAGTAAACAAGAAAACATAATTCACTCATTTTCTGTGGGTCAGGCATTTGGGAAGTGCCCAGTTGAGCAAAAGTGACCCAAAATGTTAGTAGAATAGGAGAAGCCAAACTGACCTTATATGTCATTTAGACCAACCTTCTTATTTGATAGGGAAATGTATGCAGAGAGTTTGAATGATTACCTGTGCTGGTGCAGCTATTTTCAGAGGTGTTTGGAGCACAGGGCTCTGTTCCTCACATCTGCTGTTGGGTGATGTGAGTGTGATGTCAGTGCTATAATGTTTGTGTGGAGGTATGAGGTCATGAGAACTAACATGCATAGTCAGTCATTTGGGTGTTAGTTTGTGGGAAACCTGGCCGATTCAGTTTGGTTGTGTAACTTCTGTCTGTGAAGGTCAGTGAAATGAACACAATGATTAAAAACACTTTTTTCCATTCCTGAGTTTTAACAAACTTACTGTAGTGGGGGTACATTGTGACTTTTGCCAAAGTTCTTATAATATGCCATAGTTGAATTCATCCCTCCACATTCTCCTTTATTCTCTCTCACCGTATTCCTGGAATAGTTTCATCACGTCTCGTTTTTCCATTTTCATACATGAGTATATAATATTTATACCATATCCTACACCCTTTCCTTATATCCTCACCCCTCCCACAAGTAACAACTCCCTATACAGGACCTATTTTCCATTTCTGTTACCAAAAATCCCTTTTTGTGTTTATTTTGTTTTAGTGTGGGGAGCAGAACTGGGGCTTGAACTCAGGGACTCTACCTTGAGGCAGTTCACCAGCCGTTTTTTTGTGATAGGTGTTTCTGAGACAGGGTCTTGCAAACTATTTGCCCAAGCTGTGTTTGAACCAAGATCTTCCTTATCTCTCCCTTCTGAGTCACAGGGACTGCGGGTGTGAGCCACTGGTGACCCGCACGTTTTTGTTTGTTTAATTAAGATAGCTATTCGGGATGTTTCATTGTGACATTTGCTCATACATATATAGCTCTATGCATATATATATATATGTACACGTTATAACACAAATTGGGTCATTCCCTCTATTTTTTGCTTTTCTACTTTATTCTCCTTATGGTAGTTTCAAAAGTTTTTAAAATTCTGCATTCCTCTACAGAAAGTACAACAACCATATTGACCTGGTTAACCTCCTCCTTTTACCCTCTCTCTCTCATAAATGAGCTCCCCTTAGACCTGTTGTTCATACTACTGCTTGTATGTGTGTCAGGTCTCTAGTGCATGTGTGAGAAAAAACATGTGGCCTTTGGTTTCCCCAACCTGACTAATTTAACTTAAGGTGATGTTCTCTAGTTCCATCCATTTACCTGCAAACAACAAAATTTCATGCATATTTAAGGCTGAATAAAATTCCATTGTGTGTAAATGCCACAGTTTTGGATCCATGTATCAGTTGTGAGGCATCTTGGCTGTTTACATATGTTAGCTGTTGTGAGTAATGCTGCAGTAAACATGGATGTGCAGGTGTCTGTCTTGTTACCTGGCTTGCATTCATTCAGGTATATCCCTATGAATGATAATGCTGGATCACACAGCAATTCTACTTTGAGTTTCGAGAAGCCTCCATATTGTTTTCCACAGTTGTTGTACTAATTTGCATTCCCACTAACTGCATATGAGGGTTCCTCTTTTTTAGACATCCTTGAAAACATTAGTTGTTTGTATTCTTGATAGCCATTACAATGGGAGTGGTTTGGAATCTTGGTATGGTTTTCATTTTTGTTTTCTTTCTGACGAGCGATGGTGAGCATTTCTTTATGTAGTTGTAGGTCCTTTGGACTTCTGCCTTGGAACAAGCTCTGTTAAGTTCATTTGTGTATTTCTTCATTGGGTCACTGATTTTTACGGGAATTTAGTTTTTGAGTATATTCTCGGTATTAATTTCAGTCAGATGTATACCTGGCAAAGATTTCCCCATTCTGGAGCCTTGGTTTCTGCTTCTATTCCTCACCACGTCATCTCAAGGTGTGGTTCTAGTGGACTGGCAAGGGAGGAAAAGGTTCCATGGAGGCACAGCACAGACACCTGTTGATCTGATATAAATTCTTCTCTGGTCTGCAGAGTACATCAAAGCACAGGCAGTGAAGGTTGGAAGGAATTCACCTCATTCACCGGTGTTTCCAGGTGTTCATAAGTATGGGTTCTGCTGAAAGGTACTTTTTTTTGATGAAAGCCCAGAAATTGACTTCCACAAAGTAGTTAATATTCATGGGTCACATTCATTGTGTGGGTGTGTTTGTGTGTGGGGCCGCATGTGTGGTTGAAAATAGTTCCTGGATCATTGTCCGTGGATGCTGTGTTCCTAATAATGCCAGTCAGGAATGCTCCTTCGGAAGGCAGTAATTTTGGGTTTTTCTCTGTGTTGTTACTCCCTAGGTAAACTGTAATCAATTCACTGAGGAGGAAAGATTCAGGGATCCTTGAATATGTGCAGGGTATGTGAGGCTATCGTGATGCATATATGTATGTGCCTCGTTACCCTGCTAGAAGTGATTTGAGTTCAAGTGATGGCTTTGGACACTAACTCTCGATTAGCCTTTAGTTGTTCCTTGGCATAATGGTGGTAGTATGTCTTCCTTCCAAGGACAATGTTGGAACTGATGTCACTTCTTGGGTTTTTCTAAGTTTGATCCTTCCTAAAGTGCTTAAAGTGTCGCCTCAGTAGGGTAACGCCAGGATTTCAGCCTTTGCAGATAACATTCGACTTGCGTTGAATAGAGGCCAGGTTCCTGGGTGTCTGTGTCTACCTTTCTGTGTGCCTTTCTTGTGTGTATGTGTCTGTCTTTGTCTGTGTGCTTAATATTTCTCATTTGTTCATGTATTAATTTCTTTGCTATTTGTCATAAATTCTCATATTACCAATTGTTTCACACTCTTTGAGTGTATCCCCTGCTTAGGCATGCAGAAGTGTCTTTGAATCAAAATCTATCATTAACGTTGAGGAAATAGACGGAACGAACAAGGCTGGGTGATGTTCTATGACTTCTGGTCTTGCACAAAGTTGTAATTAACTCCATAGAATGTAAGAAATTCACATACAAGATAAATATTAGTATGTCACTCATTCTCTGTGTGTGAGTGTGTGTGGGATGTTTGTTGTTTAGTTTCCCAACACTGGTTGGTAGAATATAGGTTCCTTCCCCAAGTCACTTGAGGAACAGCCTTGTGTGGCACTGACTTTATGTCTTGGGTTCCATGAATGAAAGGTGAACTGTGATGTCCCTCAGAGAACCATTGCAGATTTGAATGTCCTTCCTGAGAGTTTCATGTTTATTCCATAGGTTGTGGTGTTCCTGAAATCTGCCATTCTTCCGAGAGGTGGTAAGCATTTCAGTCACTAGAGAACCCTAAGCATTCCTTGGCTATAGCGTGTGTGTGCCTGTGTACTTCTCAGATCAAAGTGAAGTAATTTCTGTGTCGTTAGGAAGTGAATTCTTGTGGTGACCTTGAGGCTCTTGGCAGCCAGTGTGTGCTTTTGCGTGTTTTGTTCAAGTGAGGAACACTGTAGGCTGGAAGACAGCCCCAGGCCCTCACTCTGTGATATTTTGGGTCAGTTAAGGGAATACCCTCCCAGATGATGGGAGATGTAGTTCTGAGAAGGAAGTTGCCTCATCCAAGGTTCAGGGAGTTTTCCTGGCTTATTTACCTTCAAAGGGCTTGAGGTGTTTGTGTACTCACCAGGTGAAAGCCTTCCTGTCCTCCAAAGTGTGGGGTCCAGATTGGGAGTAGTTTGGAAGAAGTCAGAAATGTCATGCCAGTTGAACCTTGAATGATCTGAGGAGGGAACGTGGAGGAGAAAAGCAATTCCCAGATCACAAGTTCTTGCCAGGAAACTGCCACACAAATGGCTGGAGACTGAAGGGAGAGGGGCCATAGAGGCAGTGCTTACGTGGTCTGACCAATCAGGACAGACTTGGTTGTGATGTCACAGTGGGATCCCAGCCACTGCAACATACACATTCCCGAGGCAGCTCCTGCCTGGCCTCTTGCTATGGTAGCGCAGCCAGCCAAGCATGGAGAAGCTGGAGGTAGGTGCCACTGTCTCGTGTGGAAGACTTCTCTTTTATTTGGGTCCTCGATATACGGGGCACACGTGGCCTGAGCACACGGGTGACCTGAGCATCCTAGGATCGGGTGATACCATTCCTCAGTAGAGATCTTCATAAACTTTTTTGGTTTTGGTGGAACTGTTGGGACTGGTAATACTGGCGTTGAAACTCAATGCTTTACACTTGCAAAGCAGTTGCTCTACCCTTTTAGCAACACCTCCTGTCAAACTTCCATAAATCTTTAGATTAAAGAAGTACAGTGAACCCCGAAAAGAAGAAACAGAGCCAAACCATCCAACACCAATCACTATATTGTTTAGGAATGGATCGGTATGTGATAAAAAACCCATAGTAATGTACCAGAAATTTGGGCTGTTTGCCCGTGACGTATACCTGCATTTCTCTCACCTCAGCAGGTAGAAATAGGAGGATCGCAGTTCAAACCAGCTCTTGCAAATATTTTCCACAAGCCTCTGTTGAAAATACTCAACGCACAGAAGGTGTGCTGGAGTGGTATGGTTTTTCTTTTTTGAAATATTGTTTATTGAGTACTGTTGTACTGGGTATATGTTGTTACATTTACAAAAGTTTTTTACACTATGTCATAGTTAAAATCATCCCTTCCATCATTTTCCTTTATTATCTCCCTCCCTATTCCTGGAATAGTTTCACAGGTCTCATGTTTCCATTTTCATACATGAGTACACAATATTTCCATCCTATTCACCCTCACAACCATTTACTAATAATCCTCCCTGCTCCCAATGTAACTAACCGCGAGACAAGACCAGGTTTACTTTCTTGTGTTGTGTTTTTTATTAGTTTATATGTTTGTGTTTGGTGGGACTGGGTCTGTTTTCTTCTTTTGAAAAAAAATGATATTTTTTTGTTTAAGATGGGTCTATAGGGAGTTTCACTGTGACATTTCCATGTACATACGTCTTATGATCCTAATTGTTTCATCCCTTCCTGTTGTCCTTTTTACTTTATTCCCCTTCCATTTTTGATGTATAGAAAATACATCAACCGACCGTATTCACATTCTTAACTTCGTTCTTTGAAATGTTCTCCCTCCCATTAGGGACTCCCCGTCAGATTGAGTTGTTTTTCATAGCACTCTTTGTATATTTATTGGGCCTATATTCTACATCTGAGAGAAAACATGCAGTGTTTGGTTTCAGAACCTGGCTAATTTCACTTAAGATAATCTCCATTGCCATCCATTTCTCTGCAAAGGATAAAATCTCATTCTTTATTGTGGCTGAATCAAATTCCATTGAAAATTCTTGTTTTTCTAATTTACAGATAAAAAGAAAGTTATGCAGTGACACAGATTATCAGGAAATTACCACATGGTTTCTGTTCCACTGGAATTTCAGATTCCACAAACTCAGGTGAGTTAAGGAGCATGTTTGATGAGAGATCTTTCTCTGTGAGATAAACAACTCCCATACCCCCGCTTCTAGCAGTGACTGAGTTGAGGACGAGTTCATGAGCCCTGGGTCCCTTAGCATGTATGTATCATTGAAGCATTGTTTGTCAGCACCCCAGCAAATGCACTGGTAGGATTTTTGCAGAGGCCATAGATGCTTTATTGCAGGGCAGATGTCAAGATGCCCCTGGGCTTTCAGTGTAAGCCCCTGAGTTTATGGAGGCCTCTTGGATGCCACCAGTAGTTAGCAGATGGGCCTGTCATCTTCCATGTGTTAGTTACCTATATGTGTGTAACAAATTCCTCCAACTTTTAGCATAGTAAACAAGAAAACATAATTCACTCATTTTCTGTGGGTCAGGCATTTGGGAAGTGCCCAGTTGAGCAAAAGTGACCCAAAATGTTAGTAGAATAGGAGAAGCCAAACTGACCTTATATGTCATTTAGACCAACCTTCTTATTTGATAGGGAAATGTATGCAGAGAGTTTGAATGATTACCTGTGCTGGTGCAGCTATTTTCAGAGGTGTTTGGAGCACAGGGCTCTGTTCCTCACATCTGCTGTTGGGTGATGTGAGTGTGATGTCAGTGCTATAATGTTTGTGTGGAGGTATGAGGTCATGAGAACTAACATGCATAGTCAGTCATTTGGGTGTTAGTTTGTGGGAAACCTGGCCGATTCAGTTTGGTTGTGTAACTTCTGTCTGTGAAGGTCAGTGAAATGAACACAATGATTAAAAACACTTTTTTCCATTCCTGAGTTTTAACAAACTTACTGTAGTGGGGGTACATTGTGACTTTTGCCAAAGTTCTTATAATATGCCATAGTTGAATTCATCCCTCCACATTCTCCTTTATTCTCTCTCACCGTATTCCTGGAATAGTTTCATCACGTCTCGTTTTTCCATTTTCATACATGAGTATATAATATTTATACCATATCCTACACCCTTTCCTTATATCCTCACCCCTCCCACAAGTAACAACTCCCTATACAGGACCTATTTTCCATTTCTGTTACCAAAAATCCCTTTTTGTGTTTATTTTGTTTTAGTGTGGGGAGCAGAACTGGGGCTTGAACTCAGGGACTCTACCTTGAGGCAGTTCACCAGCCGTTTTTTTGTGATAGGTGTTTCTGAGACAGGGTCTTGCAAACTATTTGCCCAAGCTGTGTTTGAACCAAGATCTTCCTTATCTCTCCCTTCTGAGTCACAGGGACTGCGGGTGTGAGCCACTGGTGACCCGCACGTTTTTGTTTGTTTAATTAAGATAGCTATTCGGGATGTTTCATTGTGACATTTGCTCATACATATATAGCTCTATGCATATATATATATATGTACACGTTATAACACAAATTGGGTCATTCCCTCTATTTTTTGCTTTTCTACTTTATTCTCCTTATGGTAGTTTCAAAAGTTTTTAAAATTCTGCATTCCTCTACAGAAAGTACAACAACCATATTGACCTGGTTAACCTCCTCCTTTTACCCTCTCTCTCTCATAAATGAGCTCCCCTTAGACCTGTTGTTCATACTACTGCTTGTATGTGTGTCAGGTCTCTAGTGCATGTGTGAGAAAAAACATGTGGCCTTTGGTTTCCCCAACCTGACTAATTTAACTTAAGGTGATGTTCTCTAGTTCCATCCATTTACCTGCAAACAACAAAATTTCATGCATATTTAAGGCTGAATAAAATTCCATTGTGTGTAAATGCCACAGTTTTGGATCCATGTATCAGTTGTGAGGCATCTTGGCTGTTTACATATGTTAGCTGTTGTGAGTAATGCTGCAGTAAACATGGATGTGCAGGTGTCTGTCTTGTTACCTGGCTTGCATTCATTCAGGTATATCCCTATGAATGATAATGCTGGATCACACAGCAATTCTACTTTGAGTTTCGAGAAGCCTCCATATTGTTTTCCACAGTTGTTGTACTAATTTGCATTCCCACTAACTGCATATGAGGGTTCCTCTTTTTTAGACATCCTTGAAAACATTAGTTGTTTGTATTCTTGATAGCCATTACAATGGGAGTGGTTTGGAATCTTGGTATGGTTTTCATTTTTGTTTTCTTTCTGACGAGCGATGGTGAGCATTTCTTTATGTAGTTGTAGGTCCTTTGGACTTCTGCCTTGGAACAAGCTCTGTTAAGTTCATTTGTGTATTTCTTCATTGGGTCACTGATTTTTACGGGAATTTAGTTTTTGAGTATATTCTCGGTATTAATTTCAGTCAGATGTATACCTGGCAAAGATTTCCCCATTCTGGAGCCTTGGTTTCTGCTTCTATTCCTCACCACGTCATCTCAAGGTGTGGTTCTAGTGGACTGGCAAGGGAGGAAAAGGTTCCATGGAGGCACAGCACAGACACCTGTTGATCTGATATAAATTCTTCTCTGGTCTGCAGAGTACATCAAAGCACAGGCAGTGAAGGTTGGAAGGAATTCACCTCATTCACCGGTGTTTCCAGGTGTTCATAAGTATGGGTTCTGCTGAAAGGTACTTTTTTTTGATGAAAGCCCAGAAATTGACTTCCACAAAGTAGTTAATATTCATGGGTCACATTCATTGTGTGGGTGTGTTTGTGTGTGGGGCCGCATGTGTGGTTGAAAATAGTTCCTGGATCATTGTCCGTGGATGCTGTGTTCCTAATAATGCCAGTCAGGAATGCTCCTTCGGAAGGCAGTAATTTTGGGTTTTTCTCTGTGTTGTTACTCCCTAGGTAAACTGTAATCAATTCACTGAGGAGGAAAGATTCAGGGATCCTTGAATATGTGCAGGGTATGTGAGGCTATCGTGATGCATATATGTATGTGCCTCGTTACCCTGCTAGAAGTGATTTGAGTTCAAGTGATGGCTTTGGACACTAACTCTCGATTAGCCTTTAGTTGTTCCTTGGCATAATGGTGGTAGTATGTCTTCCTTCCAAGGACAATGTTGGAACTGATGTCACTTCTTGGGTTTTTCTAAGTTTGATCCTTCCTAAAGTGCTTAAAGTGTCGCCTCAGTAGGGTAACGCCAGGATTTCAGCCTTTGCAGATAACATTCGACTTGCGTTGAATAGAGGCCAGGTTCCTGGGTGTCTGTGTCTACCTTTCTGTGTGCCTTTCTTGTGTGTATGTGTCTGTCTTTGTCTGTGTGCTTAATATTTCTCATTTGTTCATGTATTAATTTCTTTGCTATTTGTCATAAATTCTCATATTACCAATTGTTTCACACTCTTTGAGTGTATCCCCTGCTTAGGCATGCAGAAGTGTCTTTGAATCAAAATCTATCATTAACGTTGAGGAAATAGACGGAACGAACAAGGCTGGGTGATGTTCTATGACTTCTGGTCTTGCACAAAGTTGTAATTAACTCCATAGAATGTAAGAAATTCACATACAAGATAAATATTAGTATGTCACTCATTCTCTGTGTGTGAGTGTGTGTGGGATGTTTGTTGTTTAGTTTCCCAACACTGGTTGGTAGAATATAGGTTCCTTCCCCAAGTCACTTGAGGAACAGCCTTGTGTGGCACTGACTTTATGTCTTGGGTTCCATGAATGAAAGGTGATCTGTGATGTCCCTCAGAGAACCATTGCAGATTTGAATGTCCTTCCTGAGAGTTTCATGTTTATTCCATAGGTTGTGGTGTTCCTGAAATCTGCCATTCTTCCGAGAGGTGGTAAGCATTTCAGTCACTAGAGAACCCTAAGCATTCCTTGGCTATAGCGTGTGTGTGCCTGTGTACTTCTCAGATCAAAGTGAAGTAATTTCTGTGTCGTTAGGAAGTGAATTCTTGTGGTGACCTTGAGGCTCTTGGCAGCCAGTGTGTGCTTTTGCGTGTTTTGTTCAAGTGAGGAACACTGTAGGCTGGAAGACAGCCCCAGGCCCTCACTCTGTGATATTTTGGGTCAGTTAAGGGAATACCCTCCCAGATGATGGGAGATGTAGTTCTGAGAAGGAAGTTGCCTCATCCAAGGTTCAGGGAGTTTTCCTGGCTTATTTACCTTCAAAGGGCTTGAGGTGTTTGTGTACTCACCAGGTGAAAGCCTTCCTGTCCTCCAAAGTGTGGGGTCCAGATTGGGAGTAGTTTGGAAGAAGTCAGAAATGTCATGCCAGTTGAACCTTGAATGATCTGAGGAGGGAACGTGGAGGAGAAAAGCAATTCCCAGATCACAAGTTCTTGCCAGGAAACTGCCACACAAATGGCTGGAGACTGAAGGGAGAGGGGCCATAGAGGCAGTGCTTACGTGGTCTGACCAATCAGGACAGACTTGGTTGTGATGTCACAGTGGGATCCCAGCCACTGCAACATACACATTCCCGAGGCAGCTCCTGCCTGGCCTCTTGCTATGGTAGCGCAGCCAGCCAAGCATGGAGAAGCTGGAGGTAGGTGCCACTGTCTCGTGTGGAAGACTTCTCTTTTATTTGGGTCCTCGATATACGGGGCACACGTGGCCTGAGCACACGGGTGACCTGAGCATCCTAGGATCGGGTGATACCATTCCTCAGTAGAGATCTTCATAAACTTTTTTGGTTTTGGTGGAACTGTTGGGACTGGTAATACTGGCGTTGAAACTCAATGCTTTACACTTGCAAAGCAGTTGCTCTACCCTTTTAGCAACACCTCCTGTCAAACTTCCATAAATCTTTAGATTAAAGAAGTACAGTGAACCCCGAAAAGAATAAACAGAGCCAAACCATCCAACACCAATCACTATATTGTTTAGGAATGGATCGGTATGTGATAAAAAACCCATAGTAATGTACCAGAAATTTGGGCTGTTTGCCCGTGACGTATACCTGCATTTCTCTCACCTCAGCAGGTAGAAACAGGAGGATCGCAGTTCAAACCAGCTCTTGCAAATATTTTCCACAAGCCTCTGTTGAAAATACTCAACGCACAGAAGGTGTGCTGGAGTGGTATGGTTTTTCTTTTTTTAAATATTGTTTATTGAGTACTGTTGTACTGGGTATATGTTGTTACATTTACAAAAGTTTTTTACACTATGTCATAGTTAAAATCATCCCTTCCATCATTTTCCTTTATTATCTCCCTCCCTATTCCTGGAATAGTTTCACAGGTCTCATGTTTCCATTTTCATACATGAGTACACAATATTTCCATCCTATTCACCCTCACAACCATTTACTAATAATCCTCCCTGCTCCCAATGTAACTAACCGCGAGACAAGACCAGGTTTACTTTCTTGTGTTGTGTTTTTTATTAGTTTATATGTTTGTGTTTGGTGGGACTGGGTCTGTTTTCTTCTTTTGAAAAAAAATGATATTTTTTTGTTTAAGATGGGTCTATAGGGAGTTTCACTGTGACATTTCCATGTACATACGTCTTATGATCCTAATTGTTTCATCCCTTCCTGTTGTCCTTTTTACTTTATTCCCCTTCCATTTTTGATGTATAGAAAATACATCAACCGACCGTATTCACATTCTTAACTTCGTTCTTTGAAATGTTCTCCCTCCCATTAGGGACTCCCCGTCAGATTGAGTTGTTTTTCATAGCACTCTTTGTATATTTATTGGGCCTATATTCTACATCTGAGAGAAAACATGCAGTGTTTGGTTTCAGAACCTGGCTAATTTCACTTAAGATAATCTCCATTGCCATCCATTTCTCTGCAAAGGATAAAATCTCATTCTTTATTGTGGCTGAATCAAATTCCATTGAAAATTCTTGTTTTTCTAATTTACAGATAAAAAGAAAGTTATGCAGTGACACAGATTATCAGGAAATTACCACATGGTTTCTGTTCCACTGGAATTTCAGATTCCACAAACTCAGGTGAGTTAAGGAGCATGTTTGATCAGAGATCTTTCTCTGTGAGATAAACAACTCCCATACCCCCGCTTCTAGCAGTGACTGAGTTGAGGACGAGTTCATGAGCCCTGGGTCCCTTAGCATGTATGTATCATTGAAGCATTGTTTGTCAGCACCCCTGCAAATGCACTGGTAGGATTTTTGCAGAGGCCATAGATGCTTTATTGCAGGGCAGATGTCAAGATGCCCCTGGGCTTTCAGTGTAAGCCCCTGAGTTTATGGAGGCCTCTTGGATGCCACCAGTAGTTAGCAGATGGGCCTGTCATCTTCCATGTGTTAGTTACCTATATGTGTGTAACAAATTCCTCCAACTTTTAGCATAGTAAACAAGAAAACATAATTCACTCATTTTCTGTGGGTCAGGCATTTGGGAAGTGCCCAGTTGAGCAAAAGTGACCCAAAATGTTAGTAGAATAGGAGAAGCCAAACTGACCTTATATGTCATTTAGACCAACCTTCTTATTTGATAGGGAAATGTATGCAGAGAGTTTGAATGATTACCTGTGCTGGTGCAGCTATTTTCAGAGGTGTTTGGAGCACAGGGCTCTGTTCCTCACATCTGCTGTTGGGTGATGTGAGTGTGATGTCAGTGCTATAATGTTTGTGTGGAGGTATGAGGTCATGAGAACTAACATGCATAGTCAGTCATTTGGGTGTTAGTTTGTGGGAAACCTGGCCGATTCAGTTTGGTTGTGTAACTTCTGTCTGTGAAGGTCAGTGAAATGAACACAATGATTAAAAACACTTTTTTCCATTCCTGAGTTTTAACAAACTTACTGTAGTGGGGGTACATTGTGACTTTTGCCAAAGTTCTTATAATATGCCATAGTTGAATTCATCCCTCCACATTCTCCTTTATTCTCTCTCACCGTATTCCTGGAATAGTTTCATCACGTCTCGTTTTTCCATTTTCATACATGAGTATATAATATTTATACCATATCCTACACCCTTTCCTTATATCCTCACCCCTCCCACAAGTAACAACTCCCTATACAGGACCTATTTTCCATTTCTGTTACCAAAAATCCCTTTTTGTGTTTATTTTGTTTTAGTGTGGGGAGCAGAACTGGGGCTTGAACTCAGGGACTCTACCTTGAGGCAGTTCACCAGCCGTTTTTTTGTGATAGGTGTTTCTGAGACAGGGTCTTGCAAACTATTTGCCCAAGCTGTGTTTGAACCAAGATCTTCCTTATCTCTCCCTTCTGAGTCACAGGGACTGCGGGTGTGAGCCACTGGTGACCCGCACGTTTTTGTTTGTTTAATTAAGATAGCTATTCGGGATGTTTCATTGTGACATTTGCTCATACATATATAGCTCTATGCATATATATATATGTACACGTTATAACACAAATTGGGTCATTCCCTCTATTTTTTGCTTTTCTACTTTATTCTCCTTCTTATGGTAGTTTCAAAAGTTTTTAAAATTCTGCATTCCTCTACAGAAAGTACAACAACCATATTGACCTGGTTAACCTCCTCCTTTTACCCTCTCTCTCTCATAAATGAGCTCCCCTTAGACCTGTTGTTCATACTACTGCTTGTATGTGTGTCAGGTCTCTAGTGCATGTGTGAGAAAAAACATGTGGCCTTTGGTTTCCCCAACCTGACTAATTTAACTTAAGGTGATGTTCTCTAGTTCCATCCATTTACCTGCAAACAACAAAATTTCATGCATATTTAAGGCTGAATAAAATTCCATTGTGTGTAAATGCCACAGTTTTGGATCCATGTATCAGTTGTGAGGCATCTTGGCTGTTTACATATGTTAGCTGTTGTGAGTAATGCTGCAGTAAACATGGATGTGCAGGTGTCTGTCTTGTTACCTGGCTTGCATTCATTCAGGTATATCCCTATGAATGATAATGCTGGATCACACAGCAATTCTACTTTGAGTTTCGAGAAGCCTCCATATTGTTTTCCACAGTTGTTGTACTAATTTGCATTCCCACTAACTGCATATGAGGGTTCCTTTTTTTTAGACATCCTTGAAAACATTAGTTGTTTGTATTCTTGATAGCCATTACAATGGGAGTGGTTTGGAATCTTGGTATGGTTTTCATTTTTGTTTTCTTTCTGACGAGCGATGGTGAGCATTTCTTTATGTAGTTGTAGGTCCTTTGGACTTCTGCCTTGGAACAAGCTCTGTTAAGTTCATTTGTGTATTTCTTCATTGGGTCACTGATTTTTACGGGAATTTAGTTTTTGAGTATATTCTCGGTATTAATTTCAGTCAGATGTATACCTGGCAAAGATTTCCCCATTCTGGAGCCTTGGTTTCTGCTTCTATTCCTCACCACGTCATCTCAAGGTGTGGTTCTAGTGGACTGGCAAGGGAGGAAAAGGTTCCATGGAGGCACAGCACAGACACCTGTTGATCTGATATAAATTCTTCTCTGGTCTGCAGAGTACATCAAAGCACAGGCAGTGAAGGTTGGAAGGAATTCACCTCATTCACCGGTGTTTCCAGGTGTTCATAAGTATGGGTTCTGCTGAAAGGTACTTTTTTTTGATGAAAGCCCAGAAATTGACTTCCACAAAGTAGTTAATATTCATGGGTCACATTCATTGTGTGGGTGTGTTTGTGTGTGGGGCCGCATGTGTGGTTGAAAATAGTTCCTGGATCATTGTCCGTGGATGCTGTGTTCCTAATAATGCCAGTCAGGAATGCTCCTTCGGAAGGCAGTAATTTTGGGTTTTTCTCTGTGTTGTTACTCCCTAGGTAAACTGTAATCAATTCACTGAGGAGGAAAGATTCAGGGATCCTTGAATATGTGCAGGGTATGTGAGGCTATCGTGATGCATATATGTATGTGCCTCGTTACCCTGCTAGAAGTGATTTGAGTTCAAGTGATGGCTTTGGACACTGACTCTCGATTAGCCTTTAGTTGTTCCTTGGCATAATGGTGGTAGTATGTCTTCCTTCCAAGGACAATGTTGGAACTGATGTCACTTCTTGGGTTTTTCTAAGTTTGATCCTTCCTAAAGTGCTTAAAGTGTCGCCTCAGTAGGGTAACGCCAGGATTTCAGCCTTTGCAGATAACATTCGACTTGCGTTGAATAGAGGCCAGGTTCCTGGGTGTCTGTGTCTACCTTTCTGTGTGCCTTTCTTGTGTGTATGTGTCTGTCTTTGTCTGTGTGCTTAATATTTCTCATTTGTTCATGTATTAATTTCTTTGCTATTTGTCATAAATTCTCATATTACCAATTGTTTCACACTCTTTGAGTGTATCCGCTGCTTAGGCATGCAGAAGTGTCTTTGAATCAAAATCTATCATTAACGTTGAGGAAATAGACGGAACGAACAAGGCTGGGTGATGTTCTATGACTTCTGGTCTTGCACAAAGTTGTAATTAACTCCATAGAATGTAAGAAATTCACATACAAGATAAATATTAGTATGTCACTCATTCTCTGTGTGTGAGTGTGTGTGGGATGTTTGTTGTTTAGTTTCCCAACACTGGTTGGTAGAATATAGGTTCCTTCCCCAAGTCACTTGAGGAACAGCCTTGTGTGGCACTGACTTTACGTCTTGGGTTCCATGAATGAAAGGTGAACTGTGATGTCCCTCAGAGAACCATTGCAGATTTGAATGTCCTTCCTGAGAGTTTCATGTTTATTCCATAGGTTGTGGTGTTCCTGAAATCTGCCATTCTTCCGAGAGGTGGTAAGCATTTCAGTCACTAGAGAACCCTAAGCATTCCTTGGCTATAGCGTGTGTGTGCCTGTGTACTTCTCAGATCAAAGTGAAGTAATTTCTGTGTCGTTAGGAAGTGAATTCTTGTGGTGACCTTGAGGCTCTTGGCAGCCAGTGTGTGCTTTTGCGTGTTTTGTTCAAGTGAGGAACACTGTAGGCTGGAAGACAGCCCCAGGCCCTCACTCTGTGATATTTTGGGTCAGTTAAGGGAATACCCTCCCAGATGATGGGAGATGTAGTTCTGAGAAGGAAGTTGCCTCATCCAAGGTTCAGGGAGTTTTCCTGGCTTATTTACCTTCAAAGGGCTTGAGGTGTTTGTGTACTCACCAGGTGAAAGCCTTCCTGTCCTCCAAAGTGTGGGGTCCAGATTGGGAGTAGTTTGGAAGAAGTCAGAAATGTCATGCCAGTTGAACCTTGAATGATCTGAGGAGGGAACGTGGAGGAGAAAAGCAATTCCCAGATCACAAGTTCTTGCCAGGAAACTGCCACACAAATGGCTGGAGACTGAAGGGAGAGGGGCCATAGAGGCAGTGCTTACGTGGTCTGACCAATCAGGACAGACTTGGTTGTGATGTCACAGTGGGATCCCAGCCACTGCAACATACACATTCCCGAGGCAGCTCCTGCCTGGCCTCTTGCTATGGTAGCGCAGCCAGCCAAGCATGGAGAAGCTGGAGGTAGGTGCCACTGTCTCGTGTGGAAGACTTCTCTTTTATTTGGGTCCTCGATATACGGGGCACACGTGGCCTGAGCACACGGGTGACCTGAGCATCCTAGGATCGGGTGATACCATTCCTCAGTAGAGATCTTCATAAACTTTTTTGGTTTTGGTGGAACTGTTGGGACTGGTAATACTGGCGTTGAAACTCAATGCTTTACACTTGCAAAGCAGTTGCTCTACCCTTTTAGCAACACCTCCTGTCAAACTTCCATAAATCTTTAGATTAAAGAAGTACAGTGAACCCCGAAAAGAATAAACAGAGCCAAACCATCCAACACCAATCACTATATTGTTTAGGAATGGATCGGTATGTGATAAAAAACCCATAGTAATGTACCAGAAATTTGGGCTGTTTGCCCGTGACGTATACCTGCATTTCTCTCACCTCAGCAGGTAGAAACAGGAGGATCGCAGTTCAAACCAGCTCTTGCAAATATTTTCCACAAGCCTCTGTTGAAAATACTCAACGCACAGAAGGTGTGCTGGAGTGGTATGGTTTTTCTTTTTTGAAATATTGTTTATTGAGTACTGTTGTACTGGGTATATGTTGTTACATTTACAAAAGTTTTTTATACTATGTCATAGTTAAAATCATCCCTTCCATCATTTTCCTTTATTATCTCCCTCCCTATTCCTTTAATAGTTTCACAGGTCTCATGTTTCCATTTTCATACATGAGTACACAATATTTCCATCCTATTCACCCTCACAACCATTTACTAATAATCCTCCCTGCTCCCAATGTAACTAACCGCGAGACAAGACCAGGTTTACTTTCTTGTGTTGTGTTTTTTATTAGTTTATATGTTTGTGTTTGGTGGGACTGGGTCTGTTTTCTTCTTTTGAAAAAAAATGATATTTTTTTGTTTAAGATGGGTCTATAGGGAGTTTCACTGTGACATTTCCATGTACATACGTCTTATGATCCTAATTGTTTCATCCCTTCCTGTTGTCCTTTTTACTTTATTCCCCTTCCATTTTTGATGTATAGAAAATACATCAACCGACCGTATTCACATTCTTAACTTCGTTCTTTGAAATGTTCTCCCTCCCATTAGGGACTCCCCGTCAGATTGAGTTGTTTTTCATAGCACTCTTTGTATATTTATTGGGCCTATATTCTACATCTGAGAGAAAACATGCAGTGTTTGGTTTCAGAACCTGGCTAATTTCACTTAAGATAATCTCCATTGCCATCCATTTCTCTGCAAAGGATAAAATCTCATTCTTTATTGTGGCTGAATCAAATTCCATTGAAAATTCTTGTTTTTCTAATTTACAGATAAAAAGAAAGTTATGCAGTGACACACATTATCAGGAAATTACCACATGGTTTCTGTTCCACTGGAATTTCAGATTCCACAAACTCAGGTGAGTTAAGGAGCATGTTTGATCAGAGATCTTTCTCTGTGAGATAAACAACTCCCATACCCCCGCTTCTAGCAGTGACTGAGTTGAGGACGAGTTCATGAGCCCTGGGTCCCTTAGCATGTATGTATCATTGAAGCATTGTTTGTCAGCACCCCAGCAAATGCACTGGTAGGATTTTTGCAGAGGCCATAGATGCTTTATTGCAGGGCAGATGTCAAGATGCCCCTGGGCTTTCAGTGTAAGCCCCTGAGTTTATGGAGGCCTCTTGGATGCCACCAGTAGTTAGCAGATGGGCCTGTCATCTTCCATGTGTTAGTTACCTATATGTGTGTAACAAATTCCTCCAACTTTTAGCATAGTAAACAAGAAAACATAATTCACTCATTTTCTGTGGGTCAGGCATTTGGGAAGTGCCCAGTTGATCAAAAGTGACCCAAAATGTTAGTAGAATAGGAGAAGCCAAACTGACCTTATATGTCATTTAGACCAACCTTCTTATTTGATAGGGAAATGTATGCAGAGAGTTTGAATGATTACCTGTGCTGGTGCAGCTATTTTCAGAGGTGTTTGGAGCACAGGGCTCTGTTCCTCACATCTGCTGTTGGGTGATGTGAGTGTGATGTCAGTGCTATAATGTTTGTGTGGAGGTATGAGGTCATGAGAACTAACATGCATAGTCAGTCATTTGGGTGTTAGTTTGTGGGAAACCTGGCCGATTCAGTTTGGTTGTGTAACTTCTGTCTGTGAAGGTCAGTGAAATGAACACAATGATTAAAAACACTTTTTTCCATTCCTGAGTTTTAACAAACTTACTGTAGTGGGGGTACATTGTGACTTTTGCCAAAGTTCTTATAATATGCCATAGTTGAATTCATCCCTCCACATTCTCCTTTATTCTCTCTCACCGTATTCCTGGAATAGTTTCATCACATCTCGTTTTTCCATTTTCATACATGAGTATATAATATTTATACCATATCCTACACCCTTTCCTTATATCCTCACCCCTCCCACAAGTAACAACTCCCTATACAGGACCTATTTTCCATTTCTGTTACCAAAAATCCCTTTTTGTGTTTATTTTGTTTTAGTGTGGGGAGCAGAACTGGGGCTTGAACTCAGGGACTCTACCTTGAGGCAGTTCACCAGCCGTTTTTTTGTGATAGGTGTTTCTGAGACAGGGTCTTGCAAACTATTTGCCCAAGCTGTGTTTGAACCAAGATCTTCCTTATCTCTCCCTTCTGAGTCACAGGGACTGCGGGTGTGAGCCACTGGTGACCCGCACGTTTTTGTTTGTTTAATTAAGATAGCTATTCGGGATGTTTCATTGTGACATTTGCTCATACATATATAGCTCTATGCATATATATATATGTACACGTTATAACACAAATTGGGTCATTCCCTCTATTTTTTGCTTTTCTACTTTATTCTCCTTCTTATGGTAGTTTCAAAAGTTTTTAAAATTCTGCATTCCTCTACAGAAAGTACAACAACCATATTGACCTGGTTAACCTCCTCCTTTTACCCTCTCTCTCTCATAAATGAGCTCCCCTTAGACCTGTTGTTCATACTACTGCTTGTATGTGTGTCAGGTCTCTAGTGCATGTGTGAGAAAAAACATGTGGCCTTTGGTTTCCCCAACCTGACTAATTTAACTTAAGGTGATGTTCTCTAGTTCCATCCATTTACCTGCAAACAACAAAATTTCATGCATATTTAAGGCTGAATAAAATTCCATTGTGTGTAAATGCCACAGTTTTGGATCCATGTATCAGTTGTGAGGCATCTTGGCTGTTTACATATGTTAGCTGTTGTGAGTAATGCTGCAGTAAACATGGATGTGCAGGTGTCTGTCTTGTTACCTGGCTTGCATTCATTCAGGTATATCCCTATGAATGATAATGCTGGATCACACAGCAATTCTACTTTGAGTTTCGAGAAGCCTCCATATTGTTTTCCACAGTTGTTGTACTAATTTGCATTCCCACTAACTGCATATGAGGGTTCCTTTTTTTTAGACATCCTTAAAAACATTAGTTGTTTGTATTCTTGATAGCCATTACAATGGGAGTGGTTTGGAATCTTGGTATGGTTTTCATTTTTGTTTTCTTTCTGACGAGCGATGGTGAGCATTTCTTTATGTAGTTGTAGGTCCTTTGGACTTCTGCCCTGGAACAAGCTCTGTTAAGTTCATTTGTGTATTTCTTCATTGGGTCACTGATTTTTACGGGAATTTAGTTTTTGAGTATATTCTCGGTATTAATTTCAGTCAGATGTATACCTGGCAAAGATTTCCCCATTCTGGAGCCTTGGTTTCTGCTTCTATTCCTCACCACGTCATCTCAAGGTGTGGTTCTAGTGGACTGGCAAGGGAGGAAAAGGTTCCATGGAGGCACAGCACAGACACCTGTTGATCTGATATAAATTCTTCTCTGGTCTGCAGAGTACATCAAAGCACAGGCAGTGAAGGTTGGAAGGAATTCACCTCATTCACCGGTGTTTCCAGGTGTTCATAAGTATGGGTTCTGCTGAAAGGTACTTTTTTTTGATGAAAGCCCAGAAATTGACTTCCACAAAGTAGTTAATATTCATGGGTCACATTCATTGTGTGGGTGTGTTTGTGTGTGGGGCCGCATGTGTGGTTGAAAATAGTTCCTGGATCATTGTCCGTGGATGCTGTGTTCCTAATAATGCCAGTCAGGAATGCTCCTTCGGAAGGCAGTAATTTTGGGTTTTTCTCTGTGTTGTTACTCCCTAGGTAAACTGTAATCAATTCACTGAGGAGGAAAGATTCAGGGATCCTTGAATATGTGCAGGGTATGTGAGGCTATCGTGATGCATATATGTATGTGCCTCGTTACCCTGCTAGAAGTGATTTGAGTTCAAGTGATGGCTTTGGACACTGACTCTCGATTAGCCTTTAGTTGTTCCTTGGCATAATGGTGGTAGTATGTCTTCCTTCCAAGGACAATGTTGGAACTGATGTCACTTCTTGGGTTTTTCTAAGTTTGATCCTTCCTAAAGTGCTTAAAGTGTCGCCTCAGTAGGGTAACGCCAGGATTTCAGCCTTTGCAGATAACATTCGACTTGCGTTGAATAGAGGCCAGGTTCCTGGGTGTCTGTGTCTACCTTTCTGTGTGCCTTTCTTGTGTGTATGTGTCTGTCTTTGTCTGTGTGCTTAATATTTCTCATTTGTTCATGTATTAATTTCTTTGCTATTTGTCATAAATTCTCATATTACCAATTGTTTCACACTCTTTGAGTGTATCCCCTGCTTAGGCATGCAGAAGTGTCTTTGAATCAAAATCTATCATTAACGTTGAGGAAATAGACGGAACGAACAAGGCTGGGTGATGTTCTATGACTTCTGGTCTTGCACAAAGTTGTAATTAACTCCATAGAATGTAAGAAATTCACATACAAGATAAATATTAGTATGTCACTCATTCTCTGTGTGTGAGTGTGTGTGGGATGTTTGTTGTTTAGTTTCCCAACACTGGTTGGTAGAATATAGGTTCCTTCCCCAAGTCACTTGAGGAACAGCCTTGTGTGGCACTGACTTTATGTCTTGGGTTCCATGAATGAAAGGTGAACTGTGATGTCCCTCAGAGAACCATTGCAGATTTGAATGTCCTTCCTGAGAGTTTCATGTTTATTCCATAGGTTGTGGTGTTCCTGAAATCTGCCATTCTTCCGAGAGGTGGTAAGCATTTCAGTCACTAGAGAACCCTAAGCATTCCTTGGCTATAGCGTGTGTGTGCCTGTGTACTTCTCAGATCAAAGTGAAGTAATTTCTGTGTCGTTAGGAAGTGAATTCTTGTGGTGACCTTGAGGCTCTTGGCAGCCAGTGTGTGCTTTTGCGTGTTTTGTTCAAGTGAGGAACACTGTAGGCTGGAAGACAGCCCCAGGCCCTCACTCTGTGATATTTTGGGTCAGTTAAGGGAATACCCTCCCAGATGATGGGAGATGTAGTTCTGAGAAGGAAGTTGCCTCATCCAAGGTTCAGGGAGTTTTCCTGGCTTATTTACCTTCAAAGGGCTTGAGGTGTTTGTGTACTCACCAGGTGAAAGCCTTCCTGTCCTCCAAAGTGTGGGGTCCAGATTGGGAGTAGTTTGGAAGAAGTCAGAAATGTCATGCCAGTTGAACCTTGAATGATCTGAGGAGGGAACGTGGAGGAGAAAAGCAATTCCCAGATCACAAGTTCTTGCCAGGAAACTGCCACACAAATGGCTGGAGACTGAAGGGAGAGGGGCCATAGTGGCAGTGCTTACGTGGTCTGACCAATCAGGACAGACTTGGTTGTGATGTCACAGTGGGATCCCAGCCACTGCAACATACACATTCCCGAGGCAGCTCCTGCCTGGCCTCTTGCTATGGTAGCGCAGCCAGCCAAGCATGGAGAAGCTGGAGGTAGGTGCCACTGTCTCGTGTGGAAGACTTCTCTTTTATTTGGGTCCTCGATATACGGGGCACACGTGGCCTGAGCACACGGGTGACCTGAGCATCCTAGGATCGGGTGATACCATTCCTCAGTAGAGATCTTCATAAACTTTTTTGGTTTTGGTGGAACTGTTGGGACTGGTAATACTGGCGTTGAAACTCAATGCTTTACACTTGCAAAGCAGTTGCTCTACCCTTTTAGCAACACCTCCTGTCAAACTTCCATAAATCTTTAGATTAAAGAAGTACAGTGAACCCCGAAAAGAATAAACAGAGCCAAACCATCCAACACCAATCACTATATTGTTTAGGAATGGATCGGTATGTGATAAAAAACCCATAGTAATGTACCAGAAATTTGGGCTGTTTGCCCGTGACGTATACCTGCATTTCTCTCACCTCAGCAGGTAGAAACAGGAGGATCGCAGTTCAAACCAGCTCTTGCAAATATTTTCCACAAGCCTCTGTTGAAAATACTCAACGCACAGAAGGTGTGCTGGAGTGGTATGGTTTTTCTTTTTTGAAATATTGTTTATTGAGTACTGTTGTACTGGGTATATGTTGTTACATTTACAAAAGTTTTTTACACTATGTCATAGTTAAAATCATCCCTTCCATCATTTTCCTTTATTATCTCCCTCCCTATTCCTGGAATAGTTTCACAGGTCTCATGTTTCCATTTTCATACATGAGTACACAATATTTCCATCCTATTCACCCTCACAACCATTTACTAATAATCCTCCCTGCTCCCAATGTAACTAACCGCGAGACAAGACCAGGTTTACTTTCTTGTGTTGTGTTTTTTATTAGTTTATATGTTTGTGTTTGGTGGGACTGGGTCTGTTTTCTTCTTTTGAAAAAAAATGATATTTTTTTGTTTAAGATGGGTCTATAGGGAGTTTCACTGTGACATTTCCATGTACATACGTCTTATGATCCTAATTGTTTCATCCCTTCCTGTTGTCCTTTTTACTTTATTCCCCTTCCATTTTTGATGTATAGAAAATACATCAACCGACCGTATTCACATTCTTAACTTCGTTCTTTGAAATGTTCTCCCTCCCATTAGGGACTCCCCGTCAGATTGAGTTGTTTTTCATAGCACTCTTTGTATATTTATTGGGCCTATATTCTACATCTGAGAGAAAACATGCAGTGTTTGGTTTCAGAACCTGGCTAATTTCACTTAAGATAATCTCCATTGCCATCCATTTCTCTGCAAAGGATAAAATCTCATTCTTTATTGTGGCTGAATCAAATTCCATTGAAAATTCTTGTTTTTCTAATTTACAGATAAAAAGAAAGTTATGCAGTGACACAGATTATCAGGAAATTACCACATGTTTTCTGTTCCACTGGAATTTCAGATTCCACAAACTCAGGTGAGTTAAGGAGCATGTTTGATCAGAGATCTTTCTCTGTGAGATAAACAACTCCCATACCCCCGCTTCTAGCAGTGACTGAGTTGAGGACGAGTTCATGAGCCCTGGGTCCCTTAGCATGTATGTATCATTGAAGCATTGTTTGTCAGCACCCCAGCAAATGCACTGGTAGGATTTTTGCAGAGGCCATAGATGCTTTATTGCAGGGCAGATGTCAAGATGCCCCTGGGCTTTCAGTGTAAGCCCCTGAGTTTATGGAGGCCTCTTGGATGCCACCAGTAGTTAGCAGATGGGCCTGTCATCTTCCATGTGTTAGTTACCTATATGTGTGTAACAAATTCCTCCAACTTTTAGCATAGTAAACAAGAAAACATAATTCACTCATTTTCTGTGGGTCAGGCATTTGGGAAGTGCCCAGTTGAGCAAAAGTGACCCAAAATGTTAGTAGAATAGGAGAAGCCAAACTGACCTTATATGTCATTTAGACCAACCTTCTTATTTGATAGGGAAATGTATGCAGAGAGTTTGAATGATTACCTGTGCTGGTGCAGCTATTTTCAGAGGTGTTTGGAGCACAGGGCTCTGTTCCTCACATCTGCTGTTGGGTGATGTGAGTGTGATGTCAGTGCTATAATGTTTGTGTGGAGGTATGAGGTCATGAGAACTAACATGCATAGTCAGTCATTTGGGTGTTAGTTTGTGGGAAACCTGGCCGATTCAGTTTGGTTGTGTAACTTCTGTCTGTGAAGGTCAGTGAAATGAACACAATGATTAAAAACACTTTTTTCCATTCCTGAGTTTTAACAAACTTACTGTAGTGGGGGTACATTGTGACTTTTGCCAAAGTTCTTATAATATGCCATAGTTGAATTCATCCCTCCACATTCTCCTTTATTCTCTCTCACCGTATTCCTGGAATAGTTTCATCACGTCTCGT
This sequence comes from Castor canadensis, assembly GCF_047511655.1. Taxonomy (NCBI): domain Eukaryota; kingdom Metazoa; phylum Chordata; class Mammalia; order Rodentia; family Castoridae; genus Castor; species Castor canadensis. The sequence continues at coordinate 43,939,089 of NC_133399.1, forward strand.
TTTTCCATTTTCATACATGAGTATATAATATTTATACCATATCCTACACCCTTTCCTTATATCCTCACCCCTCCCACAAGTAACAACTCCCTATACAGGACCTATTTTCCATTTCTGTTACCAAAAATCCCTTTTTGTGTTTATTTTGTTTTAGTGTGGGGAGCAGAACTGGGGCTTGAACTCAGGGACTCTACCTTGAGGCAGTTCACCAGCCGTTTTTTTGTGATAGGTGTTTCTGAGACAGGGTCTTGCAAACTATTTGCCCAAGCTGTGTTTGAACCAAGATCTTCCTTATCTCTCCCTTCTGAGTCACAGGGACTGCGGGTGTGAGCCACTGGTGACCCGCACGTTTTTGTTTGTTTAATTAAGATAGCTATTCGGGATGTTTCATTGTGACATTTGCTCATACATATATAGCTCTATGCATATATATATATGTACACGTTATAACACAAATTGGGTCATTCCCTCTATTTTTTGCTTTTCTACTTTATTCTCCTTCTTATGGTAGTTTCAAAAGTTTTTAAAATTCTGCATTCCTCTACAGAAAGTACAACAACCATATTGACCTGGTTAACCTCCTCCTTTTACCCTCTCTCTCTCATAAATGAGCTCCCCTTAGACCTGTTGTTCATACTACTGCTTGTATGTGTGTCAGGTCTCTAGTGCATGTGTGAGAAAAAACATGTGGCCTTTGGTTTCCCCAACCTGACTAATTTAACTTAAGGTGATGTTCTCTAGTTCCATCCATTTACCTGCAAACAACAAAATTTCATGCATATTTAAGGCTGAATAAAATTCCATTGTGTGTAAATGCCACAGTTTTGGATCCATGTATCAGTTGTGAGGCATCTTGGCTGTTTACATATGTTAGCTGTTGTGAGTAATGCTGCAGTAAACATGGATGTGCAGGTGTCTGTCTTGTTACCTGGCTTGCATTCATTCAGGTATATCCCTATGAATGATAATGCTGGATCACACAGCAATTCTACTTTGAGTTTCGAGAAGCCTCCATATTGTTTTCCACAGTTGTTGTACTAATTTGCATTCCCACTAACTGCATATGAGGGTTCCTTTTTTTTAGACATCCTTGAAAACATTAGTTGTTTGTATTCTTGATAGCCATTACAATGGGAGTGGTTTGGAATCTTGGTATGGTTTTCATTTTTGTTTTCTTTCTGACGAGCGATGGTGAGCATTTCTTTATGTAGTTGTAGGTCCTTTGGACTTCTGCCTTGGAACAAGCTCTCTTAAGTTCATTTGTGTATTTCTTCATTGGGTCACTGATTTTTACGGGAATTTAGTTTTTGAGTATATTCTCGGTATTAATTTCAGTCAGATGTATACCTGGCAAAGATTTCCCCATTCTGGAGCCTTGGTTTCTGCTTCTATTCCTCACCACGTCATCTCAAGGTGTGGTTCTAGTGGACTGGCAAGGGAGGAAAAGGTTCCATGGAGGCACAGCACAGACACCTGTTGATCTGATATAAATTCTTCTCTGGTCTGCAGAGTACATCAAAGCACAGGCAGTGAAGGTTGGAAGGAATTCACCTCATTCACCGGTGTTTCCAGGTGTTCATAAGTATGGGTTCTGCTGAAAGGTACTTTTTTTTGATGAAAGCCCAGAAATTGACTTCCACAAAGTAGTTAATATTCATGGGTCACATTAATTGTGTGGGTGTGTTTGTGTGTGGGGCCGCATGTGTGGTTGAAAATAGTTCCTGGATCATTGTCCGTGGATGCTGTGTTCCTAATAATGCCAGTCAGGAATGCTCCTTCGGAAGGCAGTAATTTTGGGTTTTTCTCTGTGTTGTTACTCCCTAGGTAAACTGTAATCAATTCACTGAGGAGGAAAGATTCAGGGATCCTTGAATATGTGCAGGGTATGTGAGGCTATCGTGATGCATATATGTATGTGCCTCGTTACCCTGCTAGAAGTGATTTGAGTTCAAGTGATGGCTTTGGACACTGACTCTCGATTAGCCTTTAGTTGTTCCTTGGCATAATGGTGGTAGTATGTCTTCCTTCCAAGGACAATGTTGGAACTGATGTCACTTCTTGGGTTTTTCTAAGTTCGATCCTTCCTAAAGTGCTTAAAGTGTCGCCTCAGTAGGGTAACGCCAGGATTTCAGCCTTTGCAGATAACATTCGACTTGCGTTGAATAGAGGCCAGGTTCCTGGGTGTCTGTGTCTACCTTTCTGTGTGCCTTTCTTGTGTGTATGTGTCTGTCTTTGTCTGTGTGCTTAATATTTCTCATTTGTTCATGTATTAATTTCTTTGCTATTTGTCATAAATTCTCATATTACCAATTGTTTCACACTCTTTGAGTGTATCCGCTGCTTAGGCATGCAGAAGTGTCTTTGAATCAAAATCTATCATTAACGTTGAGGAAATAGACGGAACGAACAAGGCTGGGTGATGTTCTATGACTTCTGGTCTTGCACAAAGTTGTAATTAACTCCATAGAATGTAAGAAATTCACATACAAGATAAATATTAGTATGTCACTCATTCTCTGTGTGTGAGTGTGTGTGGGATGTTTGTTGTTTAGTTTCCCAACACTGGTTGGTAGAATATAGGTTCCTTCCCCAAGTCACTTGAGGAACAGCCTTGTGTGGCACTGACTTTACGTCTTGGGTTCCATGAATGAAAGGTGAACTGTGATGTCCCTCAGAGAACCATTGCAGATTTGAATGTCCTTCCTGAGAGTTTCATGTTTATTCCATAGGTTGTGGTGTTCCTGAAATCTGCCATTCTTCCGAGAGGTGGTAAGCATTTCAGTCACTAGAGAACCCTAAGCATTCCTTGGCTATAGCGTGTGTGTGCCTGTGTACTTCTCAGATCAAAGTGAAGTAATTTCTGTGTCGTTAGGAAGTGAATTCTTGTGGTGACCTTGAGGCTCTTGGCAGCCAGTGTGTGCTTTTGCGTGTTTTGTTCAAGTGAGGAACACTGTAGGCTGGAAGACAGCCCCAGGCCCTCACTCTGTGATATTTTGGGTCAGTTAAGGGAATACCCTCCCAGATGATGGGAGATGTAGTTCTGAGAAGGAAGTTGCCTCATCCAAGGTTCAGGGAGTTTTCCTGGCTTATTTACCTTCAAAGGGCTTGAGGTGTTTGTGTACTCACCAGGTGAAAGCCTTCCTGTCCTCCAAAGTGTGGGGTCCAGATTGGGAGTAGTTTGGAAGAAGTCAGAAATGTCATGCCAGTTGAACCTTGAATGATCTGAGGAGGGAACGTGGAGGAGAAAAGCAATTCCCAGATCACAAGTTCTTGCCAGGAAACTGCCACACAAATGGCTGGAGACTGAAGGGAGAGGGGCCATAGAGGCAGTGCTTACGTGGTCTGACCAATCAGGACAGACTTGGTTGTGATGTCACAGTGGGATCCCAGCCACTGCAACATACACATTCCCGAGGCAGCTCCTGCCTGGCCTCTTGCTATGGTAGCGCAGCCAGCCAAGCATGGAGAAGCTGGAGGTAGGTGCCACTGTCTCGTGTGGAAGACTTCTCTTTTATTTGGGTCCTCGATATACGGGGCACACGTGGCCTGAGCACACGGGTGACCTGAGCATCCTAGGATCGGGTGATACCATTCCTCAGTAGAGATCTTCATAAACTTTTTTGGTTTTGGTGGAACTGTTGGGACTGGTAATACTGGCGTTGAAACTCAATGCTTTACACTTGCAAAGCAGTTGCTCTACCCTTTTAGCAACACCTCCTGTCAAACTTCCATAAATCTTTAGATTAAAGAAGTACAGTGAACCCCGAAAAGAATAAACAGAGCCAAACCATCCAACACCAATCACTATATTGTTTAGGAATGGATCGGTATGTGATAAAAAACCCATAGTAATGTACCAGAAATTTGGGCTGTTTGCCCGTGACGTATACCTGCATTTCTCTCACCTCAGCAGGTAGAAACAGGAGGATCGCAGTTCAAACCAGCTCTTGCAAATATTTTCCACAAGCCTCTGTTGAAAATACTCAACGCACAGAAGGTGTGCTGGAGTGGTATGGTTTTTCTTTTTTGAAATATTGTTTATTGAGTACTGTTGTACTGGGTATATGTTGTTACATTTACAAAAGTTTTTTACACTATGTCATAGTTAAAATCATCCCTTCCATCATTTTCCTTTATTATCTCCCTCCCTATTCCTGGAATAGTTTCACAGGTCTCATGTTTCCATTTTCATACATGAGTACACAATATTTCCATCCTATTCACCCTCACAACCATTTACTAATAATCCTCCCTGCTCCCAATGTAACTAACCGCGAGACAAGACCAGGTTTACTTTCTTGTGTTGTGTTTTTTATTAGTTTATATGTTTGTGTTTGGTGGGACTGGGTCTGTTTTCTTCTTTTGAAAAAAAATGATATTTTTTTGTTTAAGATGGGTCTATAGGGAGTTTCACTGTGACATTTCCATGTACATACGTCTTATGATCCTAATTGTTTCATCCCTTCCTGTTGTCCTTTTTACTTTATTCCCCTTCCATTTTTGATGTATAGAAAATACATCAACCGACCGTATTCACATTCTTAACTTCGTTCTTTGAAATGTTCTCCCTCCCATTAGGGACTCCCCGTCAGATTGAGTTGTTTTTCATAGCACTCTTTGTATATTTATTGGGCCTATATTCTACATCTGAGAGAAAACATGCAGTGTTTGGTTTCAGAACCTGGCTAATTTCACTTAAGATAATCTCCATTGCCATCCATTTCTCTGCAAAGGATAAAATCTCATTCTTTATTGTGGCTGAATCAAATTCCATTGAAAATTCTTGTTTTTCTAATTTACAGATAAAAAGAAAGTTATGCAGTGACACAGATTATCAGGAAATTACCACATGGTTTCTGTTCCACTGGAATTTCAGATTCCACAAACTCAGGTGAGTTAAGGAGCATGTTTGATCAGAGATCTTTCTCTGTGAGATAAACAACTCCCATACCCCCGCTTCTAGCAGTGACTGAGTTGAGGACGAGTTCATGAGCCCTGGGTCCCTTAGCATGTATGTATCATTGAAGCATTGTTTGTCAGCACCCCAGCAAATGCACTGGTAGGATTTTTGCAGAGGCCATAGATGCTTTATTGCAGGGCAGATGTCAAGATGCCCCTGGGCTTTCAGTGTAAGCCCCTGAGTTTATGGAGGCCTCTTGGATGCCACCAGTAGTTAGCAGATGGGCCTGTCATCTTCCATGTGTTAGTTACCTATATGTGTGTAACAAATTCCTCCAACTTTTAGCATAGTAAACAAGAAAACATAATTCACTCATTTTCTGTGGGTCAGGCATTTGGGAAGTGCCCAGTTGAGCAAAAGTGACCCAAAATGTTAGTAGAATAGGAGAAGCCAAACTGACCTTATATGTCATTTAGACCAACCTTCTTATTTGATAGGGAAATGTATGCAGAGAGTTTGAATGATTACCTGTGCTGGTGCAGCTATTTTCAGAGGTGTTTGGAGCACAGGGCTCTGTTCCTCACATCTGCTGTTGGGTGATGTGAGTGTGATGTCAGTGCTATAATGTTTGTGTGGAGGTATGAGGTCATGAGAACTAACATGCATAGTCAGTCATTTGGGTGTTAGTTTGTGGGAAACCTGGCCGATTCAGTTTGGTTGTGTAACTTCTGTCTGTGAAGGTCAGTGAAATGAACACAATGATTAAAAACACTTTTTTCCATTCCTGAGTTTTAACAAACTTACTGTAGTGGGGGTACATTGTGACTTTTGCCAAAGTTCTTATAATATGCCATAGTTGAATTCATCCCTCCACATTCTCCTTTATTCTCTCTCACCGTATTCCTGGAATAGTTTCATCACGTCTCGTTTTTCCATTTTCATACATGAGTATATAATATTTATACCATATCCTACACCCTTTCCTTATATCCTCACCCCTCCCACAAGTAACAACTCCCTATACAGGACCTATTTTCCATTTCTGTTACCAAAAATCCCTTTTTGTGTTTATTTTGTTTTAGTGTGGGGAGCAGAACTGGGGTTTGAACTCAGGGACTCTACCTTGAGGCAGTTCACCAGCCGTTTTTTTGTGATAGGTGTTTCTGAGACAGGGTCTTGCAAACTATTTGCCCAAGCTGTGTTTGAACCAAGATCTTCCTTATCTCTCCCTTCTGAGTCACAGGGACTGCGGGTGTGAGCCACTGGTGACCCGCACGTTTTTGTTTGTTTAATTAAGATAGCTATTCGGGATGTTTCATTGTGACATTTGCTCATACATATATAGCTCTATGCATATATATATATATGTACACGTTATAACACAAATTGGGTCATTCCCTCTATTTTTTGCTTTTCTACTTTATTCTCCTTCTTATGGTAGTTTCAAAAGTTTTTAAAATTCTGCATTCCTCTACAGAAAGTACAACAACCATATTGACCTGGTTAACCTCCTCCTTTTACCCTCTCTCTCTCATAAATGAGCTCCCCTTAGACCTGTTGTTCATACTACTGCTTGTATGTGTGTCAGGTCTCTAGTGCATGTGTGAGAAAAAACATGTGGCCTTTGGTTTCCCCAACCTGACTAATTTAACTTAAGGTGATGTTCTCTAGTTCCATCCATTTACCTGCAAACAACAAAATTTCATGCATATTTAAGGCTGAATAAAATTCCATTGTGTGTAAATGCCACAGTTTTGGATCCATGTATCAGTTGTGAGGCATCTTGGCTGTTTACATATGTTAGCTGTTGTGAGTAATGCTGCAGTAAACATGGATGTGCAGGTGTCTGTCTTGTTACCTGGCTTGCATTCATTCAGGTATATCCCTATGAATGATAATGCTGGATCACACAGCAATTCTACTTTGAGTTTCGAGAAGCCTCCATATTGTTTTCCACAGTTGTTGTACTAATTTGCATTCCCACTAACTGCATATGAGGGTTCCTTTTTTTTAGACATCCTTGAAAACATTAGTTGTTTGTATTCTTGATAGCCATTACAATGAGAGTGGTTTGGAATCTTGGTATGGTTTTCATTTTTGTTTTCTTTCTGACGAGCGATGGTGAGCATTTCTTTATGTAGTTGTAGGTCCTTTGGACTTCTGCCTTGGAACAAGCTCTGTTAAGTTCATTTGTGTATTTCTTCATTGGGTCACTGATTTTTACGGGAATTTAGTTTTTGAGTATATTCTCGGTATTAATTTCAGTCAGATGTATACCTGGCAAAGATTTCCCCATTCTGGAGCCTTGGTTTCTGCTTCTATTCCTCACCACGTCATCTCAAGGTGTGGTTCTAGTGGACTGGCAAGGGAGGAAAAGGTTCCATGGAGGCACAGCACAGACACCTGTTGATCTGATATAAATTCTTCTCTGGTCTGCAGAGTACATCAAAGCACAGGCAGTGAAGGTTGGAAGGAATTCACCTCATTCACCGGTGTTTCCAGGTGTTCATAAGTATGGGTTCTGCTGAAAGGTACTTTTTTTTGATGAAAGCCCAGAAATTGACTTCCACAAAGTAGTTAATATTCATGGGTCACATTCATTGTGTGGGTGTGTTTGTGTGTGGGGCCGCATGTGTGGTTGAAAATAGTTCCTGGATCATTGTCCGTGGATGCTGTGTTCCTAACAATGCCAGTCAGGAATGCTCCTTCGGAAGGCAGTAATTTTGGGTTTTTCTCTGTGTTGTTACTCCCTAGGTAAACTGTAATCAATTCACTGAGGAGGAAAGATTCAGGGATCCTTGAATATGTGCAGGGTATGTGAGGCTATCGTGATGCATATATGTATGTGCCTCGTTACCCTGCTAGAAGTGATTTGAGTTCAAGTGATGGCTTTGGACACTGACTCTCGATTAGCCTTTAGTTGTTCCTTGGCATAATGGTGGTAGTATGTCTTCCTTCCAAGGACAATGTTGGAACTGATGTCACTTCTTGGGTTTTTCTAAGTTTGATCCTTCCTAAAGTGCTTAAAGTGTCGCCTCAGTAGGGTAACGCCAGGATTTCAGCCTTTGCAGATAACATTCGACTTGCGTTGAATAGAGGCCAGGTTCCTGGGTGTCTGTGTCTACCTTTCTGTGTGCCTTTCTTGTGTGTATGTGTCTGTCTTTGTCTGTGTGCTTAATATTTCTCATTTGTTCATGTATTAATTTCTTTGCTATTTGTCATAAATTCTCATATTACCAATTGTTTCACACTCTTTGAGTGTATCCCCTGCTTAGGCATGCAGAAGTGTCTTTGAATCAAAATCTATCATTAACGTTGAGGAAATAGACGGAACGAACAAGGCTGGGTGATGTTCTATGACTTCTGGTCTTGCACAAAGTTGTAATTAACTCCATAGAATGTAAGAAATTCACATACAAGAGAAATATTAGTATGTCACTCATTCTCTGTGTGTGAGTGTGTGTGGGATGTTTGTTGTTTAGTTTCCCAACACTGGTTGGTAGAATATAGGTTCCTTCCCCAAGTCACTTGAGGAACAGCCTTGTGTGGCACTGACTTTATGTCTTGGGTTCCATGAATGAAAGGTGAACTGTGATGTCCCTCAGAGAACCATTGCAGATTTGAATGTCCTTCCTGAGAGTTTCATGTTTATTCCATAGGTTGTGGTGTTCCTGAAATCTGCCATTCTTCCGAGAGGTGGTAAGCATTTCAGTCACTAGAGAACCCTAAGCATTCCTTGGCTATAGCGTGTGTGTGCCTGTGTACTTCTCAGATCAAAGTGAAGTAATTTCTGTGTCGTTAGGAAGTGAATTCTTGTGGTGACCTTGAGGCTCTTGGCAGCCAGTGTGTGCTTTTGCGTGTTTTGTTCAAGTGAGGAACACTGTAGGCTGGAAGACAGCCCCAGGCCCTCACTCTGTGATATTTTGGGTCAGTTAAGGGAATACCCTCCCAGATGATGGGAGATGTAGTTCTGAGAAGGAAGTTGCCTCATCCAAGGTTCAGGGAGTTTTCCTGGCTTATTTACCTTCAAAGGGCTTGAGGTGTTTGTGTACTCACCAGGTGAAAGCCTTCCTGTCCTCCAAAGTGTGGGGTCCAGATTGGGAGTAGTTTGGAAGAAGTCAGAAATGTCATGCCAGTTGAACCTTGAATGATCTGAGGAGGGAACGTGGAGGAGAAAAGCAATTCCCAGATCACAAGTTCTTGCCAGGAAACTGCCACACAAATGGCTGGAGACTGAAGGGAGAGGGGCCATAGAGGCAGTGCTTACGTGGTCTGACCAATCAGGACAGACTTGGTTGTGATGTCACAGTGGGATCCCAGCCACTGCAACATACACATTCCCGATGCAGCTCCTGCCTGGCCTCTTGCTATGGTAGCGCAGCCAGCCAAGCATGGAGAAGCTGGAGGTAGGTGCCACTGTCTCGTGTGGAAGACTTCTCTTTTATTTGGGTCCTCGATATACGGGGCACACGTGGCCTGAGCACACGGGTGACCTGAGCATCCTAGGATCGGGTGATACCATTCCTCAGTAGAGATCTTCATAAACTTTTTTGGTTTTGGTGGAACTGTTGGGACTGGTAATACTGGCGTTGAAACTCAATGCTTTTCACTTGCAAAGCAGTTGCTCTACCCTTTTAGCAACACCTCCTGTCAAACTTCCATAAATCTTTAGATTAAAGAAGTACAGTGAACCCCGAAAAGAATAAACAGAGCCAAACCATCCAACACCAATCACTATATTGTTTAGGAATGGATCGGTATGTGATAAAAAACCCATAGTAATGTACCAGAAATTTGGGCTGTTTGCCCGTGACGTATACCTGCATTTCTCTCACCTCAGCAGGTAGAAACAGGAGGATCGCAGTTCAAACCAGCTCTTGCAAATATTTTCCACAAGCCTCTGTTGAAAATACTCAACGCACAGAAGGTGTGCTGGAGTGGTATGGTTTTTCTTTTTTGAAATATTGTTTATTGAGTACTGTTGTACTGGGTATATGTTGTTACATTTACAAAAGTTTTTTACACTATGTCATAGTTAAAATCATCCCTTCCATCATTTTCCTTTATTATCTCCCTCCCTATTC